>NW_020954559.1:40222542-40333842 GCF_900497805.2 Vombatus ursinus
GAAGGAAGGAAGGAAGGAAGGAAGGAAGGAAGGAAGGAAGGAAGGAAGGAAGGAAGGAAGCATTTTAAATGCACAGAAGAGAACAGAAGAAAAGCCAAAAGGAAACACAAATTAGTAGGATAGTTTTTAAAGTTACATGTTATTATATCCTTAAAAGGATAAGTAAGCTGTACATAACATAGAGTCACAGTTCTATGTGCAATCCTCTTTATCTGTTCATTTTTGCAAAGCAAATGATCAATGACTCAGCATTTATTAATTACCTACTAAGTGCCAGGTACTATTTCAAGCTTTAGGGATACAAAGAAATGCAAAAACACAGTCACTACACTCAAGGAGCCTATATTCAAATAATCACATTCAAGATATGTGCAGTGTGAATGGAATGTAATCTTAGGTGAAAGGGACAGACTAAGAAAGGTCTCCCAAGGAAGGAGCAATTTGAGCTTGACAGAAGCCAGGGAAGCCAGGAGATACGGGTGAGGAAGAAGAGCATTCCATGCTTGTGGGACAGCCAGTAAAAATACAAAACAGAATTCAAGAAACAGAAAGCAGGCCAGTATATCTGGACTGTGGAATAGGTATAGGGACCTAAAGTGTAAGAAGACTGGAAAGTAGGAAGTGAATATTGTGAAAGCTTTGGTAATTAAGAGGTCATTAGTAACTTGATTGGGAGGGGAAGATACTAAGTTCTGTTTTGGATGTGTTGAGTTTAATATGTCAATTGATCATCCAATTTGAGATGTGAAAAATGCAGATGATGATGTGAAATGGAGTATCATTTTCTTTGGTATTTGATAAGTTCAGAATTTTTTTAAAAAAAGAAGAAATGGTTAAGTCAAGGATTCTTTCCTAAATATTGTATATCCCCTACACTTAGTCTTCTATACTCAATAAATGTTTAATAAATGTGAGTGAATCAGTGAATGGGGAAAAAAGAATAAATGAAACTACATTATTGTGTGCTATAAGAAAACAACAAACCAAAATTAGTTAAGGGAGTAGCTTTCTGGGTGAGCCAACTTCTGTTAATTTGTTCCAAATATAAAATGAAAAACACATAATGTGATCCAAAGCTTTTTAATAATGCAGTGTTTCATTTACCTTAAATTTACACATACTTTTACAACTCCAAAATGTGCTGAGTTTAATCTCATTATCACCACAGGTACAGTCTCTCACTCAGTTAAAGTTAAAGTACTCACCCATCAATTCGTTCTTTATAAAAAGCTATAGTGTGATCAAAGTTTAGCAGAAATTCAATACTTCATCAGTCCCCTGTGCTCAGCCCAACACTGATGAAACATATTGCCACGACTCTTAACTCTACAATCCTATGATATATATTCATTCAGTTGGATCATGAAGAGTGTCTAATTCCCAGAAACACAGAATTTGGGAAGAAGTGGATGTTTCATGTTTTTTAAGTTACTATAATTTAACTATATACTACACATATAGAACTATATATCCTACATATATATGCACACTATATATAGTTACATAACTATAACTACAATCAATAACTAAGAACAGATTTAAAGATGCTTCAAAACCAACACTACAACAATTATGAAAAATTGAAGATGTGTACCCTACCCACACATTAAAAAAATGAATCTCATTATCAAGATGGGTGATGATAAAAGAAGGGATCTCGAAAAGGATGTCACATCCTGTAGAGCAACAGGTCCTCACCCCACCCTCTAAGCTGTACATGTTTTTCCCAGTGATAGAATGTAAGTTCCTGAAGGGCAAAGATCGTTTCATTTCTGCCTTTGTATTCCCAGCACCTAAGACAATAGGATCAGTTTACACACATTGATCTTTACTTTTACTTCAACTTCACTTTTCAATTTCACTTTAATTTTACTTCAATTTCCAAAACACACTCTGCCCATCCATAGCATCTTTGAAAATACTGGCTTTTTCCCCTTTCCAATCATTTTACTTCTTAAAGGACATTCATTGTAAAGGAAGCCTTTTAACTTGTTCAGCCATACTCATCACTTACCAACAGCCATCGCTGAAGACTTTGAACTATCTGAACTAATTCCTCGTACCAATTTTTATATATTAATATATTTCTACTTAGTTTTAAATTCCCTTTCACTTTGTTTGTGAACCACTGCTCATTTGAGTCTTGCTTCCGTTTTTTATATATATCTTCCATTGTATCCCACCATCATTTATATTTTTAGATTCCAGAATGTGACCTTTTGGGTTACTCAACCTACTTGATATTCATATGGTAGCCTACTCTCTAATTATTCCTGTAAATAGAGAAAAGTAAGCCAGTGAATAAATTATTTCCAGAAACAATCCCCAAACTGCACTCTATCATAACGTCTAACCTCCTCTCCTGCCAGACTTTGAAAGCTGCATTACTGGCTGTGTTAATTGGCTAATGTCAATTTTACTTCCTCTCTCTTCTTTTATTCTAGGCTCAGGAGTTGTTAATCTCGAGTGCAGAGATAGATAGATAGATAGATAGATAGATAGATAGATAGATAGATAGATAGATAGATAGATAGAAAAATAGAAAGACAGAAAGATATAAATGATAGATATTTACATAGAAAATAGAAAGACAAAAATATATAGATAGGTGGGTAGAAAGACAGACAGAAAGATATAGATAGAAAAACACAAAGAAAAATGAAAGATAGCTAGATAAACAGATAATTAGATATGTCGACAGATAAACAGAAAGATGGACAGAGAGAAATAGAAAGATAGACAGAAAAATAGAAAGACAAAAAATAAACAGACTAGATAGATAATGTTTCAATATAATTGATTTCCTTTCTAAATCTAGGTACTTTATTTTATAGATTTAAAAACATTCTGAGAAGGGGTCCATGAGTTTCACCAGAATGCCAAAGGGGTCCACGAAGAAGTCTGCTGGCTCTCTGGGGGGAAATGTGCCCGTATAACACACTTTTAAGTTTAATCTGCATTATTAACACTTTCTCCATCACTTTCAACAAAACAGTAAGTCAAGTCCTGATTTATGGCCTTTGCCAATTTCTGAGGTATAAATGCTCACACTGAAAATTTAACTATTGGCACCTGAAGGAGCTGACTGCAGCACACCACTGGTTCCAAGACACCAAAAGGTGGCCTATTAGAGCTGATAATAAAAAAAGGAAACAGCAATTAAGTAGTCAAAAGGCCAGCAGCAGCAAAAGAAGCATTAGCCAATGACATCCAAAAGGGAAGAAGGGAGGGCAAAGGACAAAAAGTCAAAACCAGAAAGAAAGGTCATTTGGGTGGGGGAACTGGGAGGAGTGGGACTTTCCAAAAATTTTGCTTGGTATCCTATATTTCAAACTTAGCTACTGATAGAAAAAAAAAATTGGATTAGTTACTTGCTAGATAACCAAGCCTTTGAAAAACTCAAGGGTAGTTACTGCAAGCCCATAAACGTTTTTTGGTGGGGAAATAAGGGAGGGGTCCAGAACTATGATTTCACTGGTATAAGCAACTCCTGGTGAGGAAAATTTTAATGCATGTTGCCAAATACTCTGTAATTTATAGTCTTAGAGAGCTGCCTGGGGCCACTGAGAGATTAAATGACTTGCCCAGAGTCTCATAGCCAGTATGTATCAGAGGCTGGTCTTTAACTCATGTCTTTCTAACATCAGTGGGCTTCCTAAGTCAATGGGCTCTCTATGCACTATTCCTTCTGCCTCTCCACAGTTCATAAACGTTATATGAAAATTATATTTGTTGTTTGTCTTTTTTCCTATGTAAAAATAACAACTAGCTGAGTTTGGGTGGGTTTTGGTGGTGTTTAGTGGGGTGAATGGATTCTGATCCCTTTTAACCATCATTATGAGCCATCAAAATAGTGGAGAGTTGAAATTCATTCTTACTTCAGAGCAAAAACACAATTTAAAAAATAAGCTTCTGGGATTATAGTAATTATCCAGAGACTAATAGGTTTATAGACTTAAATCTAGAAGGGCACTTAGGGACCCAATATCCTCATTTTATAGTTAAGGAAACTGAGGCCCAGAGAGGTTAGATGACTTTTCCCAAGATCAAACAGGTAGTAAGTAACAGAAATGGAATTTGAACCCAGGTCCTCTGACTTCAAGACCAGTACTCTTTTCCACTGTATCACACTGCTTCTATATCAACAAGACCTCATATATCACCAGCAAGCTGCGGTTAACTTTGTTGGAACAGAGAAGCATTTATTAAGTGTTATGTGCTAAGTGCTGGGGATACAAATAGAACATTAACACAGTTCCTTTTCTCAAGAATCTTTTGAGAATTCTAATTGGCAGAGACAAGACATGAAGGATAGGTTCATATTCACATTCAGTTCATGGGACATGGAAAGGCCAGGTAACAGGACAGATGGCAAAGCCCAAAGTACCTTGGAAAGTAATGTCAGGGCAGATGGTCCCTTACAAAGAAAACAGTGGCTGATAGTGGAATGGGGCTCTAAGTCTTCAGAGGTAGAAGCATGAAAGTTAGCATCCAAGTGACAATGAATGTTTTGTGTTTGGTGATAACTGGGCAAAAGAACATTGAGGGTTGGTTGGGGAAGGGAAATGTCCTTGGCTCTGCTGAGTATAACAGGTAGCGCTGGTCGATGACTTTGTTAAAATAAATTTACTTAATGACCTTTAAGAAAAAAAAGTTTGATTAAAAAAATTGAAAAAATCCAAGACAATTCCAAAGGACCCATGATGAAAAAGCTGTCCATCTCAAGACAGAGAACTGACGAACTGAGTGCACATTGAAGCAAACTTTCTTAATTTTATTTTTCTTGCTTTTTTGCATGTGTGTTTTCTTTTGCAACGTGGCTAATATGGAAATATGCTTTCCATTACTTTGCATGTATAATCAATATCATATTACTTACCTTCTCAAGGAATGGGGGAGGGCTAGAGTAAGGGAGAGAATTTGCAAATCAAAATTTTTTTTTAAATGAATGTTAAACTTTTTTAACGTAATTGGGAAATATTTAATGGGAAATAAAAACGTATTTTAAAATTGAAAAAGATTCATGTTTCAAGCAAGTTTTTAATAGGATCAATCCTCCAAATCTCCCTATATTTTATCAATAAAGTAATTGTTTTGCAGCCTAAACACACCTAGATATGTTGTTATTTAATACTTTAATTCACCCATCTGTTTCTTCATGTAAAGATTGTTTACCCTTTCTACATAGAGAAAAAATACTTTAATTCTATGCCTATTTTACCCATCTGACTACTCCTTTACAGGGGACAAAGTACTTTGGGGCTTGGTGATCACTTAAAGCAATGCAGTCAAGCTCCCTGGCCTGTTAAGTACAATCTCAGAGGCATTCATGTGTTTTGGCTAAGAATCAGCACTACAGGATTTAGGGGATTACCACCTCTCCTATTTCTGGTAAGGAAAGCTGAAGCAGTTCATATGACAGCAATTATCATTTGTGGATTCATTCCCAAATTTAAAGGACATTCATTTTACAGACTCCCCACCCCCACCGCTCCCAACTTCCACAAGCAGTTCCAAAACCATGAAGTGGATTGTAACGGGAAACATTTTTCTGGTAGTGACACAGATGCAAAATGAATTAAGGGTATCTTGCAGACCACAGCTCAAATTACTGCTGTCCTTTCAGAAGTAAAGCCAAGTAGGATGTGTTTAAACCTCTTCTGGTTCAGAAAGAAGCTAAACAGTCTTCCTACCCAGCTCTCCACAGCTCAACAATGTACGTCACTGGCCTAGGGTAGATACTTTCATAAAAAATATCAGGAGCAATTTTGGTTAACAAGTATGACTATAAGAGAAAAGTCAAAAGAATTTTACTCAAATTTTCCCAGATCACATGCTGTTTCTATGTACACATTTTGCTTATCTTCCCCCAAAGGAAAAAGTCTTCTAATAGAGAAAATCATTCTGCGTCCAACTAGTTTTATTTTGACATGAGGAGATATTAAGTTGGGAACCCAGTAATATCCTAAAATGTTTCTCCTCCTCAAATAAGTTCTTCAAAAAAATTTGTTTTAAACTAAATAGGTCACCATGACTTTTCATATATCAAGGAGTGTCTTCCATTCCCAGTTCTACGTCACCTTTACATACTGAATCAGTTGTCAAGTTTTTTGAGTATACTTCCACGTCCCTGCCATTCATTACCTCCTCTCTATTCACACTGCATCCACCCTAATTCAGGCCCTCATCACCTCTTCCCTGGACTATTGCAATAACCTTCTAATTGCTTTCCTTACCTCAAGTCTCTCCCTCACCTAACCCATCCTGCACGTGGCTATAAAAGTGATTATCTTTAAGCATAGGTTTAAAGTGCTGTTCCTGTGCCTAGTGAACTCTAGGGGCTCACCATTAATTACCATGAGGTAATTCCTCTGCTTGGCATTTAAAATGCTTCACAACCTGGCTCCAACTTACTTTCCTAGCACTATTATACCTTCCTCCCCTCCACAGAGTCTTCAGTCCAGCTAAATTGGCTTGCTTGCTCTTCACATACAACCTTCCGCCTGCGCATTTGCACAGTCTGTCCCCCATCCCTGGAATCCACTCCTTCCTCCTTGCCTCCTCCTCTTAGGACACCTCTTTTCCCTTGCAGGTCAGCTCAGAGGTTACTAGTAACCAGAGGATTTTTCGTGACATTCCAATTGCCAGTACCCTACCTCAGAGAAAAAAAAAAAATTATCTTCTGCTTACTTTGCATATATTTACATCCGTTATCCTGTGTAGGCTGTAAACCTGAAGGCAAAACTTTGTAATTTCTGTGTTATTATCCCCAGTGTCTGGCACATAGTAGGTGCTTAATAAATGCTTCTTATTAACAGATTTCTGCTCTTAAAGGAGTAAATAAAAGAAAGCTGAAAAGGAAAAAAGATTTATACTGAAAATACAGATCCTTAAAATTCAAACACTAGAAATTAAGGCCAAGACAAAGACTAAATACTAGACAAAAATGTCCTTCAAAGTTTCTCATAACTTCAGTATGGTCCTACTTTTCATTCCAAAAGTGTCGCTCTACGTCCAAATACTCTAAATTTCTGGCCTCCATTGCATGGGTTTGGCATATTACAAGCACCAGAAAAACGTGAACATCTTGAATGACTGGGTACTATAAAGATGAAACTATTAAGTTTCACTATAGTGAAACTGTAAAATACATTTTTAATAAGAAGAAGGTCAGAATTTCACTTTTCATTTATCTTCCTGATCTTATTTACAAGAGGTAATGGATAGAGGGGAGCCTTGGAGTCCTGAGGACTATAAACAAGTAAGTCACTTAAGGTCTCAATGGCCCAAGCAGATCTCTAAGACTAAGGTTTTAGAGGACACTAATAGCAGCTGTCAATAAAATCACAGGTCTGGACTCCCAACCCCCACCCCCAGGGAAAAAAATCTTAATCATAACAATTTTCAACTTTGTCTTTTACCCATCATCTACCATCACTCCAGTCCCCAATCAAGACTGCCATAGAGCCTCTTTATTCTTCTTGTACATACATCCAGAACTTCCTTTCCAAAGCTACACTCTGAGCTAAGCTCTATTCTCTTTCGACTTAAACCCAGCCTCTTGGCTTGATTTGCTCCGTTTTGAAAAAAACAAAAAAACAACAACAACAAAAAAAGACTCAAAACAAAAAGAGTTTATTCCCCCCCACTTTAAAACTGGGATATGTGCCCTTTTCTCTCTAAGCAACACCATCAGCTTCCAGCAGGCCATTCTTAGAACTTCAGGGTACACCATCACAAAGCAAAGTCCAGGCCATCGTCCTGAGCCAGGATGGCCCGTTTCACAACAGTAATAGCTAATGAGGTATAGTCTTCAGCTGTGCTCCAGTCTCTAGTAATCCAGGTTCTGATTAAGCTGATTGGTTTAGAAATGTTTATGTCTTTTCCAATGGATAATATCCTGGACCCCATTATTAAATTATGTGTCCATGAAGAGTACAATCAAATGATACAGCATGTTAACGTGCCACTGAGAAACATTAGTAAGAGGCAAAGACCCAAATGATGAACAGCAGAGATAAGGTAAGCATTTTACATGCAAAATCACCCCGCAGATTCTAATTCAAAAGTCACAATGAGCACCAGAGTCTGCAAATCATAGCTATAACCACCAACTGAACCACAATCTTTAATCATGGAAAAGACTGAGCCTATATATCAGTCTTTGCAGTCACACCCCCACACACAAATAGCATAGCAAAAGAAGTCTGATTGGAGAAAAAAAGCAATCATCGAAACCAAAGGCTCAAAGTATGAACGCAGGGCTTGGCTGACAGACCACGGTCCCATCTTCCATCTGGGAAACTTGTTCCCTTCTATCCATTGCTTCCCCCAACAAATAAAACAGACACCAATTACGTCTTCATGTCCAGCACACAGCACAGTGCTTTGCACTTAATAAGTGCTTTTTAATTCATTCATGATTTTCTGGATCTGAAGTTTTAAAGAACATAAAATTTCCCTTGATAACTCAGGACTCATAGTTTCCAGTGTGAGACTATGCTGGGCATTCCCTCAAAGGGCAGGATTAGAAGGAAGGGGATGGGCAAATGAGGAAAATGCAACATGAGAAAAATACCAAGGCATTACTATCTAATTTTACATTGGGGGGGGGGGGAAGAGATGCAATTCTGATGCTATATAAATCATACCAAAACCAATAACTGGTGTTTTATATTAAGTATTTATTACTACTTTTCCATTAACCTTTCATCTTAAGTAAAGCATGTTGATAATACTTATACTTATTTCGCACCTTTAATCCATGAGGTAAACCTCTCAGAAGAGATTTGTGTTCATTTCCAAATATGTTCCATTCTTTATGAGCAAGCACACTTCTTACCTATTACAATAGCCTAAGTGGTGCCCTTACCTCATCTCTCTCCTCTCTCCAATTCATCGCCCACACAGCTACTAAAGTGATATTCATAAAGCTCCGGTCTAACCATGTCACTCCACACTCAATAAACTCCAGGGGCTTCTTACAGCCTCCAAAATCATATAAAAACTCAGCTTGGCATTTAAAAACCATTCACAACCTGCCTCCAATCTACCTTTCCAGCCACTATGATACATTGCTCCCCTTTCTGCACTCTATGGTTCAAGCAAACTCACCTTCATCTCCCTACTTCATCTCTCATCTCTGCCTTTGTATAAGATGCTCCTCATGCCTCAAAATACACTTTCCTATCACTTTCCCCTCTTAGAATCCCCAATTTACTTCAAAATACGTCTTTAATATCACCATTTATACAACATCTTTTTTGCCCCTCCCAACTAGCCATCAGCTACTTCTCCCAAAATTACTGTGTATATATTTATGTGTTTACATGGTATCTTCCCTTATGGTCACTCCTTACACACAAGGCCTATTTCATTCCTGTCTTTGTGTCCCCCACTGCCTACTACACTGTCTCACATACGATGAATGCAGCAGAACAACACCAGAATCAACCATTAAATGCTCATAATTTTCATCTCTGTACAAGAATCCCCAACGTTACTTGGTCCCATTGAGTCCTAAACCTCCCATTCAGCCATTCTGGGCCTCATGAGATCTAATATGTCGGTCAGCAGTCTACGCCCTACTTGGGGTTTTTATAGATAAACGCCAAATTCATCTTCAAATATTCCTGCAGGGTAAGGCAGCATCACCTAAATTTTAGAGCTAAGTGACTAAGTATCAGCATAATTATTGACTTTCCATATGTCCCATAACCAAGTTAGGGCCAGGCTGGACAAGAAACTGACCCTCTGACTATCCCTGCATAGAAAATCTGAGGGAAAAATACTTCCTCCGGCATTTCTTATTTCCAAAAATGAGTCCTGATTAGAAATTAATTTAACTGACATCAAGAGCTTATACAAGCACAGCGAATCATAATTGTTTACCACCTACAACAGTTGCGATCAATTTCTTTAAAGATTTTTGTATCCACTAGATGTTTTATATACCACAAGGGATCACAGATTTAGAATTCAAAGGGACTGTAAAGATCATTGAATTCGACTCTCTCCCCTCTTGCATCTGAGAGAAACTGACACTTAGGGAGGTTAAGTGATTTGCCCAGGGGTCACACAACTTTTAAGTATCTGGAGCGAGATTCAGATCCAGGCCTTTCTGACTTTAAGGCCAGATATCAAGCCATTTCAGCATGCAAAGGCCTCTCCAAATCAAGGGCTGCTATCAGTTTTATCCTATCATTCTTCTCATGACTTTAATAAACAGCACCACTTCACAAAGTGCAGCAGAAATACAATCACACTCTAATCCAATAGCCTGAAAACCACCTTCTAGATGGACTAAATCAGCACCATGTCATACTCATTGACTTCCGAGCATTAGGTCTAAAATATTCTCTGGCTTCACTGTTCACAAAACCTCAAATATAGTACCAGATTTTGTAACATATATAGCCAAGGACAGTAATTAAGAGTCCTAAGCTCCTTAAACACTGCTCCTAATGTACAGTTCTAATCATGCCAATTCCCTATTCACCTTCAACAGCTCCCTCTTGCCTCTATAATAACTAAAATTCCTTAGTCTGATATAGAAATAACTATAAGGAAGTATTATAATTTTATTATGATATAAAAAAATTCATCCTACTACATTTTCTTTGCCTTGCAGATTAAAAAATTGCATTGTGTCAACTGATGTAGCTTGGTCGTTCCAGCTATTCTTAAATTCCAGTCTTTCTAGTGCTACAATCTGTCTCCAACCTACCTTTCCAGAATTTCACATTTTCCCCATCATATACTCCCACATCTCTCTGCCTGTTGAAATCTTTCTCTTCCTTCTAGACTGTGAGCACAACGAGAGAGGCAGGGTGATTAAGCTGTAGGAGCAGGAAGGCAGCAGCCATTGTCAATAATTCTAACAAGTGCATCAGCCTCTCTCTCTACTCTGAGGTTCTCTAGTCTTCTTAATTGGCCCTACTACTGTAGGTGTGGAGCACAGTATGTTGACAGCGAGGAAAGCAAGAAAGTGGGTCAAAATCTCAAACTGACAAAGCAGTGCAATTTTGGGGAGTCTGGATCATTGAATACTCTTATGTTCCCCTGTCTGGGGTATATGAAGCAAAGTATTGGGCTCTGCTATAAAAGCTACTGGGATACACCAAAGTGATGGGCAGTAATGCTCCTGCATTAGTGATAATTGTGACCTTGGCAAAACCTTGTAAGCCCTTCCCTAATCTCGTAGGTATGCTTGAGTCAGAAGTTCAAGATCTCTAGTGCTCAGTAGTCATGAGACTCTAACAAAGGCCTCCTCTATGAAGAATGTACTGATCTACCTACCTCCACTGAGTTAAAAGAGATTTATACCATCTGAAATTTTTTTATACTTTGCCTATGGGGGTTATATAACCTTTTATCATATGTGTGTATACACACACACACTCTATGTGTGCGTTAATCACTCTTCCCTCGTTATTCACACACAAATACACATTAAATTATCATTCTTTGAACACAGGGACTAACACTTTTTTCCCATCATTTTTGTATTACCCAAGCACACCCACCTTGGACATAAGTAAAAGCTTAATAATATTTGGTGAACTAGATTCTCTCATCATTTCAATTTGAAATTTCTTAGAGATACTTTTAAGACACTATCAAATCTACAGAAAAAGGAAAATGGCCCTTGTCAGATGGGCCACAAGAGGACAGGCACACTAATTATACTAATTATAGTTCGGGAAAGGAATTTGGAACTATATCCAAAGAGTCACTAAGTGTATTTTGACCCCATGAAACCCTAAGCATATACGCCAAAGAAATCAGACATTGAGAAGGACCCCCATGTACAAAAATATTTAAAGCAGTACTTTTTGTTTTAGCAAAGAACAAAAAATAAAGCATGTGTCCATTGATTAAGGAATGGAAGAATAAATTGTGTTGTATGAATCTATTGTGCCTTAAGAAATAGTGATTATGATGGATTCAGTTCCTCCTTGCTGAAGGAAACATGAAACTTTTTATGTCCCAACTCCTAGTATATTCACTGGCTGTCCCCTGTGCCTGAAATTCTCCCTCTCTTCATCTCTACCTCCTATCTTCCCTCAAGTCTCAGCTAAAGTCCCACTTGCAAAAAGTCTTTTCCTGCCTTCCTGAATCTTAATGCCTTCCCTCTGAGATTACACCCAATTTATACTGTATAGTCCTTATTTGTATATAGTTGTTTGCATGTTACCTCTCCCATCAGACTGAATTTCTTGAGAGCAAGGGCTGGTTTTTGCCTTTCTATGTATCACCAGTTCTTGGCACAATGCCTGGCATATACTAGGCCCTTACTGTTACTTGACTGATTGATTTGATTCAAAGAAACCTTAGAAGACTCGCATAAACTGATTCCAAATAAAGTGTGCAGAACCAGAAGAACAGTTTACACGATGATAGCAGCACATAAAGGAAAACGACTTTGAAAGACTGAAGAAGTCCAATCAATGGAGTGGCAAACATGACTTTGGAAAACTCCTAGGGAAGTGTGTTTCCTCTAATAGACTAGAGGTGCAGAATGAGACATTTTAAGACATGGCCAACACGCTAATTTGTTTTACTTGATCATACTCATTTGCTATTTATTATCACCGTTATATCATCCCAACTAGTAAAGCAGTTGCCCGCCTGGAACCTTGCCTGTTCTGCATGGTAAGAGTACACCATATCTAGGCTAGGCTAACCATGCTTCACAGACATCTTCTTGCCACGCCACAGTATAGATACTCAACCCTTTGTTCCACTTTTTACCCTAGGAACTATAATCAAATCAGCATTACAATTGCTTTTGAAAAGAAGATGCCAATCAATTGTCCTATGGTTTCATTGACCATTGCAGTGACTTCTCAGACAAAAATTCCCTTCTCTAGCCACCAATACCCTATATACATTGTCTCTCCTATTAGAGTATAAGCTCTTGAGGACAGGAGTTATCTCTATTTTATACTTATATCCCTAATTCTTAATACAGTGTGAACACCGAATAAGCACTTAATAAATGCTTTCTCCTTCATTAATTCAAGAAAGGGATTGAAAGAGAAGGAGTTAGTAGATGTACTTAACTGAATTTTTTTAAAATGAAAGGAAATTTTAAAAGTATGAGTGAAACATTGAAAATACATGGAAGAGAACAGGAGGGAGTTCAGAAAAGGACAGACAAAGCAAATTTATTACTATCATGTTAAATTTAATTTACACTTTATAAAAACCACATGACCTCAGTTCACAGTCTCATGAAAAACCTGTATAATCCTTATTTTTGTTTTTTCTTTATATATTGAAATGTTCAGTTTGTTAAGCTCATAACAAAAAAGGCCAGTTTTTATAAAGACTATCAAAAATATCAGTTTCTAGAGAGGTATAATTTAATCTAGAAGATAATCTACTTTGAAATGGTTTCTGTACAATCATCCTAAGAAGGCCTAGATTTCAGAATGTTCCTCTAGGTCGTGGCAGTATAGGGGTGGTATGTGAGAGATAGGGCAGTGGACGGAAGAGGTGGAATAGGGTAGAGACGAGGAAAAAAATTCAGAGAAAAGAAAAGGTTGGAAAATCAGATCAATTTGGTGGTAAATCATGGCAAAAGAGGACAAATGGAAGAAAGATCCATAAATTCTTTTTTTTTTTCCCTTGAGACTCAACTCAAATAGGTCAAGGGGTTTTGCATGTAAAGGCTATTCTTGGTTTTGAAGAAGAGGTGAGACTCTCACAAGAGTGTCTGCCAGACTCATTTTCTTTGGAGTTTTGACATTAGTCCAAGGAGGGAGTAATGGGAGGGTCCTGGCCTTCTTTCTGTAGTTCACCTGGTACACATATAATTCTTCAAGCGTAGTGGAGGGGCAGCTTAGGTGGAGCACTGGATAGAGCACTGGCCCTGAAATCAGGAGGACTCAAGTTCAAATCCAGCCTCAGACACATAACACTTACTAGCTGTGTGACCCTGGGCAAGTCACTTAACCCCAATTGCCTCACAAAAAAAAAAAAAAAGAATGCAAGCTTAGTGGAGAAGCCGGGAAACCCTTCAGTATTCTTCCTTCTCTCCACATGAATTTCAAGAAGGGCACTAGGTTGGACACTGGAGATTTCCAGCAAAAAGTTCCAGACTTAAAAGATCTTTGCCAACTCTTTCCAAAGGAGCATTCTGTACCCAAACAGATCAGGTGGGCAGGAGGAATGTCCAGGACCCAGCTGGACGGGACAGCTCAACTAATAATACCAAGAGCAAATGTTCACTGAAGGCCTTTGCTAAACAGCAGTGGGAAATGAAACAATCCCTTTCTAACTGGTGTCAAAGAAGCAGAGATAGAAGGGTAGGAGTGCTCCTCATGGTTGTTGGGGAAAAGAACACTGACCTGAGAAAGCCAGAAAAGAGCCACTGGGGGAGAACATCTATGGAATGCAAAGAGAGACAAACTAGAGAGAATGAGAGTTCGCCAAATCCTATCTCCTTCACTATCCCCTTCCTAACTCATTGGTGGTGAGGATAATTCATTCCTAACCACACTTGTTCTGAACCACGACACGCGAAAATTTACTTTCTGCCCCCATCACACAAAGGCTACTTGTACCGTGTTTTGTTTTGTTTTTTCATACTGAAGACATTTCCTTAATGGATGTTGTTTGGAATCCTATTTGCATGCTTGTTCATACCATGTTTCTAATAGATTGCTTTTATGAAGTGGCAGAGTAGGTAACTGCCTGCCTGGTAGTGGCACAGACCAGGCTGCTGTTACTGTTAAGTCATTCTTCAGTCATGTCTGACTCTTTGTAACCCCATTTGGGGTTTTCTTAGCAAAAAGAGTGGAGTGGTTTACCATTTCCTTCTCTATCTCATTTTACAGATAAGGAAACTGAGGCCAACAGGGTTTAATGCCTTGCCCAGGGTCACACAGCTATAAGTGTCTGAGGCCAGATTTGAACTCAAGAAGATGAGTCTGACTGACTCCAGGCATGGCACTTTATCACTCCGCCACCTAGCTGCCCAGGGACCAGGTTACTCCTGTCCAAAAACATATTCCCTAGCATCTCTGCCTACAGCATATCTACAGCACACCCACAGACTTTCACTTCTTTGGGTCTCAAAGACCTCAATTAAGGTCCTCTACAATTTCCCATTATAATGCAAATACGTCTAGGAAAGGTGACTCCTTAGAACTGTTACAAGCTAGACTCCCAGAGCAGATATTAGTAGTTAGATGAACAGATAATTCCATCATACTGCTAGATAACTGAGATGCTGCTAGACTTAAAATTGTAAGACTTTACAGAAAGGATCTTAAAGGTCAGCTAGCTCATTTGCATATGAGGAAACTGAGGGAGGCCCGGAGGGGTAATAGTGACTGGCCAAAGATCACTCAGCTGGAAAGTGACAGAATTCAGAACCAAAATCGGGTCTTCAATGTCTTTTGACATAGTCCCTACTTTGTGGTGAAGAAAATGCTTTGTACAAAATTTAAATATATAGAAATGTGAATTGGTTTTAGGTTCCAGCGGCAATACAGATTACAATTTAGGAAACTCTTGTTTTTCTGTGTTTCTAGAGAAACCATCAAGGTATTTTTCCATTGAACTTATTCCTCAGCCTTTACTCTACATACACATCTTGTTTAGTACACTACTTTGCTTTTTCTGTTGTTATTGTTGTTTTGTTTTGTTTTGTTTGGGGGATGGGGGTGGGGGTGGAGGCAATCTGGGTTAAGTGACTTGCCCCGGGTCACAGTAAGTGTCTGAGGCCACATTTGAACTCAGGTCTTCCTGACTCTGGGGTTGGTAATTTGTTGTTGTTGTTGTGATTGTTGTTGTTTGTTTTTAGTACAGTACTTTGCATAAATGCTTACTGAATGAATAAATGAAGAAAGATCCCAGAGAGGAGGAGCAGGAGAAATGAAGAAAGGGAAGATGGGAAAGGCTCACTTCTCAAAGAGCTGCTGGCAAGGACCATGCACAGCGCAAGCTGGGCAGCCGCCTATATTTGACCAATTATTCAAGCACCGAATCTTGTTTTGATTTACACATCTGAGGTTCCCCTCTTTGAATACATTAACTTGTATGCACGCAGATCTTGACTTATACATATAGCCCTTATATAAGGACAGCTGTCTCAGCCAGACAGCTGAAGGAACTCCCCTTCCCTTCCAGCTGCTACCGGGGATTTCCATTCCCTTCTCTGTCCCCTTTATCCTATACTGACCCAAGCCTGATTTCTCACTTCTCACGGTCAGTAGGTCGGGTCGGGTGCCAGGACCTGTGGGAACAGGACACAACAAAGGCAGAGGAAAACCTGCTGAGACTTGATCTTTGCTCCCACCCCATCTCCCACTCGGCCAGTCAGCGTCATCCTCAAGGCCACACTGTGCATTCAGTGGAGGAAAGATTAAGGGAAAGAAGTTGGAAGAATTGGTTTTATTATGCACCTGACAGCCATAAGAAATATAATTGCACAGGACAGCTGGCCAACCAATAACAGAGTGCTTATGATAAGCATTTGCAAAAAGGCCAATCAAAAGATACTTACAGTTTATGCATTAATTCCTCTTTCAAAGGAAAAATAGTTAGAGAAATCCAATCAAGTCAACAAGCCAAAAATCAATAAACATTTATTAGGAGTTTACTGTGTGCCAGGTACTATGATAAGGGCAGGGAATACAAATAAAAGCAAAAAAAAAAAAAAAAAAGACAATCCCTGCCCTCAAGGAGCTTATATTCTAATGAGAGAAAGACAGCACATAAAAAGATTAAAGAAATTCATATGACCTTTCTAATTAAATTAGTATTTATTTTGATATTTGGTGACTTCAATCCAAAAAAAAACCATGGTGGAAAATGTTGGAAAACATGGACCAGAGACAAAAAATTAGAGACCAAATGCTTGTAGATTCTACAGAAACTCTATACCTATATAGCAAGGAAACTTTCATCAATGAAGAAAGTCAGGAATGACCACTTACCATCCCTTCTCTCCCTCTCCTACCCACAAAAAAAGAAATTGATTATATTTTAACAACTGGTTTCTGATATGGGGCACCTCATTTGGTGTCTATGTATAATCGCACTACTGACCAGACAGAACAAAGTTCAAGGACCAGCTGCTAACCCTGAGCAGGCAAGCTAGCCTAGCTGAAGCAGCAAAACAACCTGAGGAAGAGACAAGAGGTATTATAGGCTCCATCACCTTGGTGGAGACAGGACTATGCACCTAGGAATCCTGGGAATAGTAGCACTACTCCTTCGCCTTATAGACCATTGACTTTATTCCAGCCCAGCCTGCATCCATCATCTAGGGGATCAACCCCCTTGGAGATTTAATCTGGCATCTATCTCTCACACAGTTGACCCCTCATCATCACTCCCACTGCCTTCATCTGAGTTCAGGTCCTCATACCGAGATTATTTTAATTGCTTCCTAACAGATTTTCTTGTCTCCAATCTCTTCTCTGGTGCAGTCCACCTTAACATGTACAGATAAATCTTCTTGATACACAGGTATTATCATGCCACTCCCTTGGCTCAAAAATCTTCAGAGGCTCCCAGTTTACTACCAATCAAAACCAAAATAATTACCCTGTAAGTCAAGAGCTTCCACAATCAAGTTTCAACTTCTCTTTCCAGCTCTATTACTTACAGACACACACACACACACACACACCCATATTACTCCCCGCATACTCTACCCTCCAGATAAATTCACTCTTCCTGGAACACGTCCAATACTTTCCTGCCTTCATGTCTTTACTAACTGTTATCTGTGTCTGGAATACCCTCCCCAATATCTCTACCTATTGGCATTCTACCTGTGGTTCAAGGACTAGTTCAAATGCTAGAGTTTTCTCACTCATATAATCTCATATAAATTTGTGCTTCTCAAATACTTATCCTACTCCAATGTGTGTTATATTATCAAACACTTGTCCTACTCCAATGTGTACTATATTATCAAGCACTTGTCCTACTCCAATGTGTTATATTATCAAACACTTGTCCTATTCTAATGTATATTATCAAAAATATGTTCTACTGAGTATTATATTATCACACACTTATCCTATCCCAATGTGTGTTATATTATCAAACACTTGTCCTACTCCAATGTGTATTATATTATCAAACACTTGTCCTACTCCAATGTGTATTATGTTATCAAACACTTGTCCTACTCTAATGTATATTATATTACCAACACTTATCCTACTTTGGTATGTATTATATTATCAAACACTTTTCCTACTCTAATGTATATTATATTATCAAACACTTGTCCTACTCTGTGTATTATTAAAGACTTATCTACTCTAATGTATATTACATTACCAACACTTATCCTACAGTAATTTGTATGTTAGCAAACAATTGTCCCACTCTGTGTATTATGTTATCAAACACTTATCTTACTCTAATGTATATTATCAAACACTTATCCTACTCTAAAGTATACTATATTATCAAATACTTATCCTAATTTGCATTATGTTATTAAACACCTATACTACTCTAATTTGTACTATATTATCAGGGTTTTATTTTCCTTTAGAAGACTATAAGCTGCCTGAGGGCAGAGATCATTATTTATGTAAGGATCTCTTTAAGTATCTTGCATAGGGCATTGCTTTGCTTTTTTTTTTTTTTGTCTAGACACTGTAATTTTACTGGCATGTGGATTGGCAGCTCTTCCACAACCTACAGTCTTAGAGAATCTGGAACACTGACAGATCATGCAACTTGCTCAGGGTCATACAGGATGTGTCAGAAACAGAACTTGAAACTAGGTCTTCCTATAACTCTCAGGCCAGCCTTCATTCTACTCACCCACTATGTCATGCTGCCTCATTGCTTACACCTACTAGACATTTAATGTATATTTGTTAAATTAACTACATCTGAAAAGCTGCCTCAAGAGGCTTTTCTAACTGCTGAGTTTTACTAGATATCTGGAGTTATGGCATAATCTATATGAACTGCTGAAAGCATTCAAGAAGCATCCCCAATGAAATGGGAATTTACTCTTTTGTTTTTTAATACACAGGGTGACTTTGCTGCCACACGGTAATTTTACTGTACCATAGATTTGCAATAGGGCTGGCTTTGCCTTGAAGATTAACCAAGGATGCTCAACTAGTGGAATATCAAGAAAAGGATTTCATTATAAAGAGTTTCATCTATAGAAGGGATGAGATGGCATGTGGCAACTGTTTTTAGCAAAGTGCTAATCACATAAATTCACATTTTTGTCATTCAGTCATGTCCAACTCTTTGTGACCCCCATGGACACCAGCCCTTTTATCCTTCTATCCTCTACTAGCTCTCAGAATCTGTCCAAGTTCACATTTATTGCCTCCATGACAATATCTATCCATCTCATCCTCTACCATCCCCTTTTCCTTTTGCCTTTAATTTTTCCCAACATCAGGTCAAAAATAAATTAAGTACCTACTACTACATATGACATCCCAAAAATCCTAGTGTGATTTTAAGCTATTAAAGTTTAACCTATTAAAACCTAAAACTGCACTAAGGTTTTGGGGGGCATCCTATACATAATGTAGCAGCTAGAAAAGGCTTAGTCTTAACCAGAAGAGAAGATCCTAAAAAAAATTTGGAATTGTGACTTTTTTTAACCTGCTGAGTAATTTGGAACTCAAAATTTGGGGGGAAAATAGTGTTAAAAATAAATAGATGATCCTTATATTTACTTTCTCGTAATCAAATATGTTTTATTTCCTACCAAACCTGGTTTCCTATCTTATCTCACTTTTGTCTTTTACCTTCCCTTGTATCCCCAGGGCTTAGCACAGTGCCTGGCACATAGTAGGTATTTAATAAATCTTTACTGAGGCAGCTAGGTGGCTCAGTGGATAGAGCACCGGCTCTGGAGACAGGAAGACCTGAGTTCAAATCTGGCCTCAGACCAAACACTTGACACTTACTAGCTTTGTGACCCTGGGCAAGTCACTTAACCCCAATTGCCTCATATAAAATAAATCTTTATTGATTGACTGATATCAGACACTTACTGAGTGTCCATGGTTGCATAATAAACTCTTTAAGCCTCAGCTTCTTAATCTGTAAAATAAAAACAAGAACATTTATAATACTTACCTCACACAGTTATTGTGAGGATTGAATGAGATAAAGTACATAAAGCACACAATATACCTCAAAAGATACATAAATTTCAATAACAATAATAGTTTATTAGAAAAATCAATCCCCCAATTTCACTTAATCCCAGTATTTTACTAGTTTTTATTTTGCATTTTTCAAAGTTTCCTTTATTGAACTGTAATTGAAAAATCATTACATAAAATAATCTAGATCTGTATCAGAATTATACATATGAAAGGCACTGGGAAGAAGACATCTAAGCACCAAAAATGAAATTTAAGTGTATGAAATTAATAAAATAGCAAGTAAAACACCACCTTAACATGAAAGCTCTCATGAGACAGTAAGAAAAGTATGGGAACTACATGAAGGTCATTAATTAGTTGTATAATTATTTTCTAAATGATTTATCAATAGCCTAGAAAAGCTAATTTCCTTCCAAAAATGGAAATGTATTATCTTCTAAGCATTAAAATGCATAAGACAAATAGCTATACCCTGTATCATAAAGTGTAAAGGACATTCAGTCACTTCTTTAAAGCAAAAATACCAATTTCTTCTCTCCCAAAATTTCTCCTGTTCCCTTGGAAAATTGAATAGTATTTTTAGTAAATCTCCAAAATATTTTAAATATACTCTCTCCAGGCTTGTTTCCTGCTAATTCATCTAGTAAATCTCCTCCCTACCCCCTTACAGGCAGTAAAAAGGCAAACTTCAGACCAGACCCCTGTGAAACCAGAACTCCAATTTAGAAGAACCTAAATCAATAATGTTTTCTTTCATTACTTGTGCATCTGTGCATAACAGCACCCAAACAAACCTTCCCCATGGCTGATGGTACTTAGCTACAAGGGCCCCATATGCCCTAGGAGGCTGAAATGAGCTTATCCTTAAGAGGTCATTGTTTAATGAAGCATGGAGTCAAGGCCTTGCAATCTTATACATACCACAAACCCAGTGAAAGGTTTGAGTTTGCAGAGAGCCAAGGTGCATTTGTTCAATGAGGACAGAACTGTTTATCCCTAGCATTATTTCCTATTAGCTGAGCTGAGCCAGGTAAATTTTACCCCAATAGTCAATTATCAGTAAATAAACACTTATTAGGTACCTACTATATGCCAGGCACTGTGTTAAATCTTGGAGATTAAAAAAAAAAAAGCAAAAGACAGTCCCTGATGTCAAGAAGTTGAGTCTAATGGCAATACATAAATAATGTATACAGGCAACCTGGATAGTGAGCAAGTCCATATCAAGAAGACCTGTGTTCAAGTTCAGCCTCCAACACAAACCATGAGACTCCAGAAAAATAAGTCACTTAAGCTCTAGTGCTCTAGACAAATCTATAAGACTAAATTGCAGAGGCAGATGCAGATATATATTGGTAAAAAGAAGTTTCCTCATCAGTAGTTATCTACCTATAGCAATAAAGTAAAAAATTCAGTCCAAAAAAATGCCACTGTTAGATGCAACTCAACACTCTATGGGAGAGAAGCCATGTGTTATAGTAGGAAAGAAATAAGGAAAAAAAACATTTATTAAGTACTCATGCCAGACACTGTGTGAGCACTCTATAAATATTATCTCATTTAATCCTCAGAACAACCCTGGAATGGAGGTGTTATTATCATCCTTATTTTTCAGATGAAGAAACTGAGGCAAAAGGAGATTGAATGACTTTGCCTAGAATCCTAGTCACTAAGTGTCCATGGCCAGATCTGAACCCAGATCTTCCTGGGGTCAGTCCTAGTGCTCTATCCATTGCACCACCTTGCTGCCTCTATGCTAGTAGAAAGAGCACCAGACTTAAGGCCAGAAGAGACTTAGGTTTGAATGCTAGTTCTGACACTTAGCTGCATGAGCTTGGCCAATTCATTTGACCTTTATGAACTGCAGTTTCCTTATTTGTAAAACAGGGATGATAAAATCAGAGATTTAGAGCAGGGAGGGATCTTAGAGGTCATCTAGTCCAATTCATTCATTTTAGAGATGAAAATGATAATCATACTTGCCCACTCTATAATGTTGTTTTAAGGAAACTGCTTTTTTGTAAGCCTTACCACATGAGAGAAATGTGAATTATTACAAGAGCTAAACATAAATATAAAAATAATGTTGGTTTGATAGAAATACTTTTTGGTGGTAGAAGGGGATAGAGGGAGGCATTTTAACTCATATTAACCACAAGAAAGTACTTTCAAAACCGTCGTTTAATTAACAACTCTTTTTTTCTTCTACAGGGTAACATTTATGTCCCAAGATCTTGATGGTAAAATATATATGTGTGTGTGTGTGTGTGTGTGTGTGTGTGTAATATATGTATATATAGGTATATATATACCTATATATACACACACATATATATACACACATATATATGTAATCATAGGACTATTCAGGAACAGGTGACTTAAGCCAAAAAATAACGTTAGGAAATAATTAAATGAATAATTAACCAATATGCTATTACCTACTTTCTATCTGAGGCAGCTAGGTGGTGCAATGGATAGAGCACTGAGGTTAGAATCAGGAAGATTTATCTTCCTGAGTTTAAATCTGGTCTCAGACACTTATTAGCTGTGTGACCCTGGGCAAGTCACTTCACCCTTTTGCCTCAGTTTCCTCATTTGTGAAATGAGCTGGAGAAGGAAATGGCAAACCACTCCAGTATCTTTGCCAAGAAAATTCCAAATGGGGTCACAGAGAGTCAGACACAACTGAAAAATGACTGAACAACAAAAATTTCCATATGATCTAATGTGATTATTTAAATTGAGGTACTATCCAATATCTACTGTACTAACTCTATATTGACTTTTTTTCCTCCAAATATAATGCTGTAATCATAAAAAAAAAAAAGGCAAGGGATATTAACCGGCTCCTTTATACTTTCGACAAAATTGAGACATAGAAGGAATTTACATTTGATGTTCTATGGCCAACGGCTAGACACTCTTTTTCAGTTGTTCTGTAACTACGTTGCTACTAACATACCAGTTAATGCAGAACTACATTTAAAATTGAAATTATCCTCCCCAGTTAATATTTTACTTTCAAGCTGCAACCAGAATGCTCAAGAAAGAAATCTTAATGTTCTCTGAATAAAATATACACACTTAAAGGAACATATGCTAGAAATCTCAGCCGGAGTTTAAAAATAAGACACTTCTTTGTGCACTTGAAGTTCTGAAAGAAAATGCCACCTTTGATCACTAAATTCCTTATTCTCAGTCACTCCAGTGTACTATTTTTTTATTATTATCCATTAATATAAGCATTGGACCATACACCAAATAAGTCTCATAACCTTCTTGACCTCTGTTTCCTTATCTGCAAAAAATGAGACCATCGAGCTAGATAATTTCTAAGCTCCCAGGCAACTCTAAAGTTCTAAGAATCTATTTCAGTCTTTCAACAGAATTTCCTTTATGACTAAATCTGTGTGGCATCTGAAAATGAAAGAGGAATATAGTGAAAAACCAATATATAAAATCCAAAATCACTCACAAGGTAAACAGGAGGGCAATTAGTATTGTTTGAAATATTCAATCTTGTAAAATACAATGCACTTCTCTGGCACCTTTAAAAATGGAGATAAGTTTACAAAAAATCTGATTAACATATATGCTTTTGAAAAGTTGTCACATAAAGCAAGAAACACCTGTACTTCATGCAACCTTTCAGATTCTCCTCAAAAATATCCAAGAAAAACATCTGTCCCCAAATTGAATCTGTCAGTACTTTGTTTAACAAAAAAAAAAAAAACAACCAGTGTCACCAAATAGAACCAGGCTCTGAAAGATTTACACCCAGTTAATCTGTGGCTTCCTCTAATTAGAGACTATGATTATATAAGTATGAATCATACTGGATCAGATGTGGGGAGTCTCACTGTACCTTTCAGCATGTTTAGTGAATCATGTCAAAATTTACTATTCATCAATGTTTTTTTTTAAATCCTAAGAGAAGCCCCAGGTAGTCTCCCATTGGCCCCGCTGCAGTTTTTCACCCAAATCCCACCCCACCCCCCCATGCTATTATAACCCATCTTTAATTTTCCAGTAAAGTCAACAAGTTAGGAAGGACAGGATTCTGGGAATGACAGAGATGCTGAAGAGTGACACTTTCTACTGTAACATGCAATTAGTCATGGCAGGTCCTTCTTAGACTCTTTGATGAATGAATAGCAGCTACCAGGGCGATCTTTGTAAGATTTTCTTTTCTTTTGCTCAGTTCTTTTATATATATATATATATATATATATATATATATATTGGGGGAGGGGGTACTGTAACCCCTTTTCCACTTCTGCTTCCATCCCCAAAGGAAAAAAAAACCACAAGAAAGAAAAGCTGGGCTTTAGCTACAGAGAATAGGAGAGGAAGAGGGAGACAGACAGACAGACAGACAGAGGCAGAGAGACACACATATACAAAGAAAGAGAGGCAGAGAAAGAGAAAGAGACAAGAGACAGACAGAAAGAGACAGAAAGACAACAAGAGACAGTGAGAGAAAGACAGGGGGGAGGTAGGGAGGAAGAAGGGAGAAATATCTTGCTAAAACCATCCCTTATTTTATAAAATATTTTTTAAATGACACATCTTAAATGTCATAATTTATTGTCAATTTGGGGTCACCTTATTCCCAATTCACATTTGTGACCATCAGTGCAAATCAAACCAATATTTCTGGTCTCTTTCCGTGACCATCACAATGCTCTGTGTGTGTGTATGTGTGTGTATGTGTATGTATGTAGATAGACAGATAGATAGATAGATAGATAGATAGATAGATAGATAGATAGATAGATAGACAGATAGATAGATAGATAGATAGATAGATAGATAGATAGATAGATAGATAGATAGATAGATAGAAAGATAGACAGATATGCTTCCATAAGTTTACATAGATAGTCAACCCAATCAACTGGCAGACTTCCTCTGAGTCTTAATATGTTGAAGGTAGCAGGTGTGAATGCTGGTTATCCATCTATTATCCTTCACTCTCACTGTATGACTGGCCCTTCTCTTTTTCTAGTCACATATATCCTTAATATACTGTTTGCTGAGAATCACATTGGAGAAGATAAAACAATTAAATAAGATATGCTACATATTATTATTAAATACAAGGTTTAACAAAGAAATACAACACACACCAAAAACTATAACACAAAATAACATGTGTAAGTACATAAGAGAAATATGGGATGTCTTGAAGGTAATCAGGGATTCTAATAAGCAAAGGCAAGAAGGGAAAATATTCTAGATAGGAGTGACAGACTCTGCAAAGACTGAGATAGAAAATTAAAGTGTGCAGGGATGAAATGTTGTAGAGAATAGACCATTTTGGCTGGAATGTTAGAGTAGATAGAGGAGAGTGATGTGAATCCAGTCTGGAAAACTAAGTTGGAGCCTAGCAGTGAAAGGATTTAAAAGACAGAAGAACTTACATTTAATCTTACAAACTCTAAGGAGCCATGGGAGCTTCCTGAGCAGGAGAGAAATATGGTCCAACGTGTGTTCTAAAAACATCAAATCGGCACCTTTGGGGACAATAACTTCATCTAAAAAGCAAAGAGACTAAAGTCAGGAATGCAATAAATTGGATATCTTGCGGGCGGAGGAAGAGTGGGTGATAGAAAGTAAAGAATTGAGGATAACTCCTAAGTCGAGAAACTGGGTGACTGGGAGGATGGTGGTATCTTTAGCAGAAATTAGAGGGGCAGCTAGGTGGCACAGTGGATAGAGCACCAGCCCTGAAGTCAGGAGGACCTGCGTTCAAATCCGGCCTCAGACCAAACACTTGACACTTACTAGCTGTGTGACCTTGGGCAAGTCACTTAACCCCAATTGCCTTAAAAAAAAAAAAAAGAAAGAAAGAAATTAGAAAGGTAGGGAAAAAATGGTAAATGTAAGTTCCACTTTTAACATGAGTTTGAGATGCCTATGGGACATCTGGGATGCAGTATCCATCATGGAGTTGGTGATACAGGACAAAAGTTCAAGAGAGAGGTAAGGACCAGATATAGTGATATATTGATTTATGACTGTCACAAATTTGTGGCAGTCATGAATATATTGCTATTCCATTAAAAAACTTAAGTCAACACTACTCTTGAATCCCATGATTATAAAACTTTTAATTGCTTTTTAGGCACTGAAGAATAGGAGTTCAAAAATGAAAAATGTTGAAGTTCAGAGATGTGTCTAGTCAACTTAATATCCATACATCTGAGATGAATTTTTAATTATAAGCTGGCCATCTCCCACCCCTATTCAATACACAACATGCTCTGGAGGGTTTCAATAACAACTCATTTTCATACATGTTTTAAAGTTGAGAGCATTTACAATCCTGTGAAGCAGGAAGCACACTATCATGCCCATTTTGCAGATGAGGACACTGAGGCAAAGAAGTTAAATGAATTGTCCAAGGTCACATGGGCAGCAAGTGGTGCAGCTGGGATTCTAACTCCAGATCTAGTGATTTTTCTAGGACACCAAAGCTGCTGCTTCTACCAATACTGACAAGCTAACAAGTTTGTGGCTGTTGTTGTTGTTGTTGTTGAGTCATTTCAGTCATGTCTGACTCTTCATGAACCCATTTGGGGTTTTCTTGGCAAAGATAATGGAGTGGTTTGCCATCCCCTCATTTTACAGACAAGGAAACTGAGGAAAACAAGGTGAAGTGACTTGCCCAGGGTCACCACAGTTAGTAAGTGTCTGAGGCCACATGTGAACTCAGGAAGATGAGTCTTCCTGATTCTAGCTGGTACTTTATCCACTGCATCACTTAGGTGCCCCAAATGACATATATCATATGTAAAATGTCAACTAATTTTAATATTGGCTTAAGAAAGGCATTATTAAGGAAGGTAAGACTGCTACAATAAAGTAAACCAAAGCCAAAATGAAATAATTTTGTGTAATTTATACTACTATAGCTCTCCATTGGCATGAGTAATAGAGAGATGAATATATGTTTTCAAGTAATAATAACGACATTTTCAATCAATCTAAGCAAGATTTTTACAGGCTAAAAATGGAAATTTAACCTATACTGAAAGATTTAGTGTAAGTCCTACTAAGCATCTGCAAAGCATAATATTTCCTAAGAAATTCAAACTCTTAACTTTATTTGTTTGGGCTTTTAAAAATATAATTGAATGCAGTTTTACATCTTTATACTGATTCAGCTAACTTGTTCTAGCTCATTTATAGACAGAAAGAAAGCACCGCATAGCGAATTCCTTACTGAATGCCTCTGTATCTGTCTGGGTAACCCTGTGGGCACAAGTGTACATGAAAAGATAGAGAGAAAAGAATTAAACAGAAGTTGTAGGAATTATAATGAATGGTGATTTTTGAGAGAGAAAAAATGAAACATCTAATTTAGTTGAGCAGATAATCTGCTTCTTCCTCTTTCCCATTCCTCCCTTCCCCCCACCCCCATCTCTAGCTCTCTCAGCTGAACTTTTTTTTTTCCAGGGTCTTGGAGATGTCTGAGAAAGAAAAAAAAAGCCTTAATTAAAACACTAAAAAGCACTGCACGAAGCAAACATAAGTAAGATACCAATAAAGTCAGCAAAATCAGAATGAAAACATTTTTTTCTTTCCTCTCCTGCAAGATCATTTATTTTAACTCAGTACATGCAATAAACATGCACTTAAGAACAAACAGTGAGAAACAGCTCTGCAAATACTGGGCTGCAACACAGAATGAAGCAGGAAATGATGAACAAAGAAAGGAATTTCATAGATTCCAGATGTACCCTGGAACCAGCTGGGAAAATACAAGAAATCAAACTAAAGTCTTGTAAAGGTTAGCCCACTGTGATTTCTAGTGGGAGTTGATGCATATTATGATTGCCATTTAGAATAGTCAAAGTGATAAGCAACCTGTAACACCTCAGAAATAGCTAGATTCTACATGGCAGTATATTGGCCAAACTTCATCTTCCTCCCCTTCCCCCCTCCTTCAAAACATAGGAAGACATCCAAAAATATTTTGAATTTAGTAGACAGGGTGAATATTGCTCAGCTAAGGGTCAGTTACAGGGACCATAAACTTCACTTACTTCCCGTAACATTTTTACCACAGAAACCAAATTCATCCAATGCCTGTCCCACAGTTAATAAGCAAAATATTATCTTTCAATCACAACTGAGATCTTCTTTCAAGGATTTTCTCATTTAAAGAAATGTTTTCTTGTAAAATGTTTTCTTTTTTCTTTGTTTATCTAAGAAACTTGGGTATTACTGGGAAAGTGGTAAGAAAGTAATCTATTATGTATTCAGAAAGAACAAAACCAAATAGTGTGTCAGGAACTGAAGTGCTAGCTATATAAATTCAAGATAAGGACCAACAATATACACTAATGGCACAAAAACACCTTAGGGTTGTTGTGTGTGAAAAAGCCAAATGAGTCTCTGTAATATAATAATTATAGTAGTTACTATTATTATACTTTATACTGTTAAAAGTACTTGATAGCTGTCGAAACATTTTTACACAAATTATCACATTTGATCAAATGATAAGCTTCCAAACTCATAATCCTATAAAGTGGGCAAGGGATTTTGTCCCCATTTTTCAGATAAGCAAACAACTTCAGAGAGAGTAAAGGATTTGTCCATGGGTCACAAGACTAATGACCATGGACATTCATCTCCTAATTCAATCAGGAAGAAAGCACCAGGGTATGAGTAATAGTAATAAAGAATGCAATAAGAATATAATTGAAACACTGAAGTAATCTGTACTCAACTCTAGTCATCCCATACTAGAGTATTATGTGTTCTACTGGAGCAAAATATGAAAAATGATAGTGGTAGCAACTAGGATGCTCACAGTCTCCCCAACCTCTACCCCTGAGTATATCATGCGGCACTGCAGGCAAATGTCTAATTATATAAACAAGTCTTTGAAAAGCAACCAATGAAGAGCATCTAGTGTATTTATACTAGATAAATAATATACAAATGCTATGGATAAATGCTATTTAAAAAACAAAATCAAGGGGCAGCTAGGTGTCACAGTAGATAGAGCACCAGCTCAAGTCAGGAGAACTTGAGTTCAAATCTGGCCTCAGACCAAACACTTGACACTTACTAGCTGTGTGACCCTGGGCAAGTCATTTAACCCCAATTGCCTAAAAATTAAAAAAAAAAAATCCAATCTGAAACAAGTTTGAGACAACCTACCTAGTGGTAAAACATAAGCTCTGTGAAGGTAGAGGCTGATTTTGGTTTTTGTCTCCATATCCTCAGAACCTAGCAGAGTGCCCTGCATAAAGTAGGTGCTTGATAAATGCTTATTGGATTGGATTGTCTTTCCCTCCTAAATGTCATGAGGCTGTTCCCAAGAAGAATGTTTTTGATGTCCATTATCACTACTTTGGTCAGCTTTTAGGGAAGAAAAGTAGGTGTAGGCAAGCATGCATTTACTACTTTGGATGGATTCTCTTACTGTTTCAATTAACAGCCGTTCTCTAAGACCCATCTCAAATCAATCAATCAACAGATAGGAAAATACAGAAATAAAATAATAGCATTTCTATAGCTCTTTAAGCATTGTAAGGTGCTTTATATACAGCATCTCATTTGATGTACATGCCTCTTCCATGAAGTATTCTTTGGCCACTAGAAATAACCACTCCCTTTTCTAAACTCCTATTGTAAAAGGTCCACACATATAATTTACTTGGTTCTAACTGGCAGATAGAGCACCACCCCTGGAGTCAGGAAGACCTGAATTCAAATCCAGCCTCAGACACTTAGTAGCTATATGACCCTGGGCAAGTCACTTAACCCTGTTTGCTTCAGTTTCCTCATCTGTAAAATGGGCTGGAGAAAAAATGACAAACTACTCCAATATCTTTGCCAAGAAAACCCCAAATGGGGTCACAAAGAGTTGGACACAACTAAAACAACTGAATTTGTTGCTGCCAGTTATTTTTTAAGTGTGTTTAGTAGGGTGAGGTATGTACAGGAGTATGCTCATACCTGAGATGATAGTTAAATTTTTAGTGTTGGTAGCTCTACTTTGGAAATTGGCAAATGCTACATATCAGAGTTTGATTTTTTTTTCTTGGTGAGGCAACTGAGGTTAAGTGACTTGCCCAGAGTCACACAGCTAGTGAGTGTTATATGTGTCTGAGGCCTGATTTGAACTCATATTGTTGTTCTGCTGATTATCTACATTTATGAAAGGGATGGAGAAAATGTTAACCATGCAGATTAAATTTAAAAGTGTGCCCATTTTGTTTTCCAGAGTTATTAAACATTTACCAGGACATCCCTGGATATGTATCTTATCTTTCCAACCAAATTACAAATTTTGTGAAGACAGGGATAATACCTTAGTCTTCTTTGTATCCTCCATATTACCTAGCACAATGCCTCCCATGTAGTAGATACCCAGATTTATTGGTTGATTGAAAGAGAGGAAACATGATGGAACAGTTCGTTTTCTTTACTCAACCTTAGACACATAATAGGTACTTAATAAATGTTTGTTGATCCATAAATGAGTACCACTCCTTTTTCCAAATTAGGTGGTACAATGGGAGAGAAACTCTAACACAAGGATGCACTGGGCTCTGCATTGTAATGTCACAGAGATCCAGAGCTGGCAGGGTTGATCGGCCAAATACCTTCCTGATATTTTTCTCTGAGCCCTATGTTTGGAGATGGTACAGCTGTCATGCTCACTGCCTCTCCCTTTGGCATGCAATACATTGCTGCAGCTTCTGCAACAAAGATGATGCCCAGTCTGTTCTCTGATTGGCCATGGTACATGCTGTTTTAGGCTCCATCCCTAGGTCCTAAAAAATAAAATAACCATCTCTCTCTCTCTCTCTCTCTCTCTCTCTCTCTCTCTCTCTCATATTCCCAATCCTTCCTGGGGGATAACATGGCTATTAAGTCCACATCACCTAAAAAATATAGCATGGGGAAGGAAGAGTTAACTAAAACACAGAAGCTCATGATACAGATGAGCCAAGAGGATTTGGCAGGGAAAGCTAAATTACTCAGCACTAAAGTCTGTCAGATATTTTACCTTGATCGGAAATCTGCCCTAGCAACAGACATACCTGGCTTATTGACTAACCCTGAGTCTGACGTCATTCAGCTTATTGCATTCCTGGGGCTGCACCATTTCTGCCAGATACAGTTCAAAAATTCATACCGGGCAAGCAAGTTTTCCCCCAAAGGCTGCTTAAATGGCCCTGAGGGATCTATGACTGCTCAAGATCATTCAGAGTGCCACAGAACCTGGAAAATCAGACCATTTGGACCAGTCATCACAACTTCCCCAAGAGCTCAACCTCTTTAATTCATCTCAAATTTAAAGACACCTTAATCGATGATCCAAATTGATTCTTGTTTATTTTGAAAGGGTTAGAACTGAAAGGATGCTTTGATTCTGCCACTGGGTCCTTGAGCATATCACTTAATGTCTCTGGGCCTCAGTTCCATATCTGTAAAATAAAAGGACTGGTCTGCCTATAAGCTCCTCCCAGTTCTAAATCCTGGGCTCCTATGATCCTAAAAACTACAAATTTTCTAGGGCCAGTTCAGATCCCACAGGAACCTCTGTAGAAGTATCATTGGTACCTGTTTAAGTGTTGGCTAGGGTACAGTTAACTAGAGTCAGAAGACTTGGGCTCATCACCCACCTCTGATGTTTCCCTTGAATGTGACCTTATGTAAATCCTTCAATATTTCTGGACCTCAGTTTCCTCATCAGTAGATGCCTCTAAGGACCTTTCAGCTCTAAATTGATGATGAGAAACACAGTAGGAAGAAAAGGCCCTCTTCAATTTGACCTCATCTTAAAAATGTTGATTTACTCCATACCACTCCCCATTCACATATACTAACTAAAATGGGCTCCTTTCCATCCCCTCATTCTTGTCCTATCCCTCTGCTCACACCATTCTCCATTCTTAGACTCCCTTTCTTCATCAATTGAAGCTCCTGCTTTCTTTAAGGCCTAACTCAGAGGCTACTTTCTCCATGATGCCTTCTTTCAAATACCCCAACCCATCCCCAAGGTTGAAGATGATCCATCACTCCATAGATCCCTTATTACACTTGGCCTATACCTCTCCTCCACAGTCAACACACTCATCCCTATCAGTTAGTTTGTACATGTCTTTTCCCTACAATTAGATTATAAGCATCTTGAGAGGAAGGTTCATGTCCTACCTTTGAACCTCCACCACTACCAGTCTAACAGTCCCATAAACACTAAATTGAAAAGGTTGATGACTAGCCAGGTATGGGAGGTGACCTGAAAACTAAAGTAAGAAAAAATGTGAGGAATAAGCATAATAGAAAGAGTATTGGATTTAGAGTCAAGAAGCCGGGATTCAAAACTACTTCAGATATTTACCGGATATGACTATGGACAAGACAAAGCCTTAGTCTCTTCACCTCTAAAATGGGTATAATATCCTTATTCCCTATCTCACAGGATTGTTGTAAGGAAGCTTCCAGATGCTATATACATATGAGTTGTGATTATTTTTATTAATCTCCTTAGGAATTGTTAGTGAGCCACCATTTCAGAAGTGATGCTGAGATGAAGGAGTATCGGAGTACAGGAGTAAGAAAAACCCTCCACCTCCTCCAGGAACCCTTCCTTGTTTCCTCCTGCCATCAGTGTTCTCTCCCTCCGACGCAATGGAAAGAATATGGTCTCTGGAGTCACTGACCCTGGATTCAAATCCCATTTCTGAAACTGTATTATCTTGAACACATCACTAAACCTCTCTGAGCCTCAGTTTCTTTATCTGTTAAATAAGAGGGCTGGACTAAATGCCTTCTGGGCTCCCTTCTAGCTCTATGTCCATGATCCTAGGAATTTTTATAGCCCTTGATGTTTATAACAGCTTATTTTATCTTCCTCTATTCATTTAGCAATTTCATAACTAAATTGTCTCAGAAACAAGATTATAAGTTTGACGAAACCAAGAACAAGATATTTTGCATCTTGCCTAATACGGACAAGACGCTCAATAAATATTTGCAGAATTGAAATTTTTATCCTACAGACATTTAGGATCATGCTATCATAATACTGGGGAGTTAATTTCTTTAAATTCTCTTTCTTATTGTTTTTCATATAAAGTACTTCCCTGGATTGAGGTTTCAAAAGTGGAACCAAGGTGCGGTTGCCACTTACAGTGTTCTGAATGCAACTATAGACTAGTTACCACTTCTCCAATAGGGATCACTCAACCAACGAGCATTTATTAAGTTCCTACTATGTGCCAGGCACTGTACTATATATAGTGCTGGGGATACAAAGGTAAAAATAAAACAATCTCTTCCTTTAAGAAGCTTATATTCTATTAGGACAGACCATGTGTACAACATATACACAAATAAGGGTATATAAAACATGTCAATTTGTTGAGAGCGTAAGTTTTTGCAGTCACTGAACTAGCAGCCTCACAGGGTTATCATGAAGAAAATGCTTTGTAAACCATGAAGCCCTAGAGAAACTTTGAATGATTATTACTATCAATAAATGATCTATACCAACATTATATCTTGTATACAGCACGAATGTTCAAGTAACTTGACTTTGTTTACATTTAGCCTACACTCAAGCCTGTGCCAGAAACAAACATACGTATTACATAGTTGTATGCAGGACATTTTATGAGACAATACATCTAGGGTATTGTACTTTTTTGTTTAATGTGATCATTTATCGAATGCTTAGTCATAAAGAACACTATTTTTATTCACTAAGCTAAAAAAGTCATCTGAACCTAATTCAAAAAATTAACTATACTTTAAAATGTGATACAAAAAAAATCAAAACTTTATTGAAGCAACAGGGTATGCCTAGACACCTAAGACCTATTATCATGCAGTAGGAGACAGAAACAACAGAAATACAGCACGCCTTTGATCCAATAATCAGTGGTTGAGCTGAACTGAACATAGCTCATTATACAGATAGGATTCAGGTCAGATCATGCTCCTAAAAAGAAACACATACAGAGAAAAAGTCCAATATGAAAGAGTTAGAGGCTAGAAGGGGGAGAAGGGTCTTATCCTTCCCTCCCCCAACCCTTGCATCATGAGGGGTTTCCTGTTTTATGTGAATATGGGCATTGTGCTGAACACAAAATGCCTCTTTACATTCTATGACACTGGAACACAAAAGAAAGTCAAATGGCAAAGGCTGGAGAATATGAATGTCCTTCCTGAAATAGGTTCCCATGAACCAAGAAAGTGGGGATTTATGTATTCAAAACTATCATGAGCAAAGTCTTAGTCTCTTCACCTCTAAAATGGGTATAATATCCTCATTCCCTACCTCACATGATTGTTGTAAGGAAGCTTCCAGATGCTATATACACATGAGTTGTGATTATTTTTATTAATCTCCTTAGGAATTGTTAGTGAGCCACCATTTCAGAAGTGATGCTGAGATGAAGCCCTTGACTTCATTGACCACATTAAGGTTATTAAAGGAAGGGTGAGCATTTTTTTTTTAGCATGAAGGGAGGTTGGTGTTTCACTGGGTACTACTTCCAGCTAGGACCCTCCAGATACCCTTGATGGACCCCAATTTCATCCAGGTCTCCAGGGAGCCCTGCCAATGGGGCATGAAGGAGAAATAGAGAAACTAAGGGCTAAGGGGCAAATTATTTAAGTCTGAAGAAAACATTAAAGAAAAATTAAAAGCTTAGTAAATGTCATACAAAGAGGAAAACAAGCTATATCACCCCTTCATTGAGTAGTTTCAATAGTGAATTAGGAGTCATAAATCCTGGCTTCCATTCTCAGTAAAGTCACTGATTCATGGTGTGACCCTGAAGTATGGTTTAAACAAAAAAATCATTGAGGGCCAGCTAGGTGGCGCAGTGGATAGAGCACCGGCCCTGAAATCAGGAGGACCTGAGTTCAAATCTGGCCTCAGACCAAACACTTGACACTTATTAGCTGTGTGACCCTGGGCAAGTCACTTAACCCCAATTGCCTAAAAAGAAAATAAAAAGATTTTTGAAAATCATTTTTAAATGGCAGACTGACCTCTTATTTAGTAGAAATGACATGATAAAAACACATAACACAATTGAGCATATAAAAAAAGGATAAGCATAAGCCCAAGCAGTTTAGAAAAATCCCACTATGTATGGTTTCACAACATGGTAATGTTGGTAGCCAAACGTATTAACCTGTGAAATGGGTAGATTGCTAATGCCCTTAAGAATTGTTGGGGTGGGATGTAATAATTGTCGGGTAGACATTCCTCTTTAGTCTAATGTACTAAAAAGAGAATCACACCACTAGCAAAACCTGTTATGTTAAATTAAAACCATGCAAACCACACCCCTGAATTCTCAACAATATGCAGAGATTTACCTATGGACCCACAATTAAAAGAACATGCCTTTTGTGTTGTTTTTTTAATAATAATAATAACGGTGGCTGGACCATACATAATCTCTTGCCTCATCCCCCTAAACAGTAAGTAGACAGTAAGATGCACAAATCAAGGATTTCTCAATGCAAAGTTAACTGGCCCCAGAGGGATCCAATCTAATTTGCACCATAACGTAACCACCTAAAGGAAGAATAAAGCATCACACAAAGTCAACAGGAGTCTCAATGCAAAACAAGAGAATAAATTACTTTAGAGAGTCACTAGAAAGCGCAGCATTGAAGACGGGTGTGTTGGGGCTTGGACAACATAGATTCAAGTTCAGACTCCACCACTTGCTAGCTATGTGGCCTGAGGATAAGTCATTTATTTTCCATGACCCTTAGTTTCTTACTTTGTAAAATAGAGATAATAATTATTTCATTACCCACAGGAGAAGATTAAACAAGATAATGTATGTAAAGCTCTTTGTGACTATAAAGTACTCTACTGTGGTTCAGTTGTTTTCAGTCATGTTTGACTCTTCCTGACCCCATTTGGGGTTTTCTTGGCAAAGATACTGGAGAGGTTTGCCATTTCCTTCTCCAGCTCATTTTACAGATGAGGAAGCTGAGGCAGACAGGGTGAAGTGACTTGCCCAGGTTCACACAGCTAGTAAGTGCCAGATTTGAACTTATGAAAGATGAGTCTTTCTGACTTCAGGCCCAGTACTCTACGGTACCACCAAACTGCCCCAATAAAGTACTACATCAATGCACATTATTGTTATTGTTTTTTCATAATAAACATAATCCCCTGACTTTGTCATTGCAAATTCCAGTGGAAGAATCAGCCAAGTACACCGAAATGTTCCAAACAAGAATCATGGCAGCAATGACCCATCCTAGTGCGCCATATCCCCATACCATACTACATTCCCTAGGATTCTGTACTACTATCCCAACACAGTCAAAGCAGCCTCAGACAGGGGGGAAAGGAAAAAAAGGGAACATTTTCAAAGAAAGCTATGAATACTTGGTGCTGTTCTTGGTCCTAGCCCAAGAAATAACAGGTACAATTTACATCTCTAACTACTAAATAAAAATAAGGGCAATAGTGTTGTTTAAAGGCTGATATCCAGGCTCTCTAACTAAGAAATGAACAACAAATCCTTTAGAAGCCTATCGGTTTTTCAAAGCAACCTTTTCTTCGGTATTTCAGGAGAGAAGTTTGAGTCACTGAAGTTCTAGTGCAGTGACATTGCATGACACATTTTGCTTGGAGTAGGGGGGTGATTTATCACAACAGGCAACCAAGGGCAAATTATTTAAACCTGAAGAACAACTTAAGGTAAAATTAAAAGCTTAGTGTACATAGTACAAAGAAGAAAAAATAAGCCAAATCACTCCTTCATTGAGTAATTTCAATAGTGAATTAGGAGTCATGAATCCTGGTTTCTATTCTTGGTAAAGTTACTGATTCATGGTATGACCCTGAGCAAATCTTTTGATGTCTCTTTCAGCAGCCCTCTGTGAGTTTTTGATGCTTCCTGGTCAAATGCCTGGAATACTTCAATTAAATATGTGCTACATTGAGTACATATAGTAAGTATCCGTGTTTTTACTCAAGCAAGGGTGCTCACTTTCCCCAAAAGTAATTAAACTGAACTTTAATTCTGATAAGTGATTATCTCATATTCAAGGTTCATGCTCTCTTGAAAACTCTAATTGTAATGAGTAATGCAGAATTTCAAGAAAACTAGGCATACTACATCGTAGACACTAAATGTGGCTGCATGCAGGCATTAACAAGTCCAGCGTTTTGTGACCCTCTCAATGAACAAAAAAAGTCACTATTTTCGCTATTTTTTTTTTTTATCCCACGGGCATCTTGTTGATCTATCACTTCCAGTAAGGATAAAACATACACTCAAACAAAATGCTTCCCAGACATCCCAATGCCCCTGGAGTAGGCCTTTCATCTGACCTAATAACCTTTGCTAGGGAGAGAATTCATTTCCTCAGATTCCAATCCCATAGTCACAGTCCTGGAATGATTTTTAAAGCAATGTGGGGATGTGAAAAGGGAAGACAATTCACATTTGTATAGTACGGATTGAATGATTGATATTATTTGTGTATATCCTAAGCTTTGAATTTATTCACCTTCTAATTGAGTTATCTGGCTATTCTTTTTCTCCCCTCAATTACATTAAAAACAATTTTTAATATTTATTGTTGGAAGGGTTTTTTTTGTTTGTTTTTGTTTTTGTTTTTTTCTGGATGCAATCAGGATTAAATGACTTGCCTTGGGTCACATAACTAGAAAGTGTTTGAGGCGTGATTTGAACTCAGGTCCTCCTGACTCCAGGGCCAGTGCTTTATCCATTGTACCATTTAATTGTCTCCAACATTTGTTTTTTGTTTTGTTTTGTTTTTCTGATTTTGAATTCCAAATTCTCTCCCTCCCTTCCTCCTCTCCTCTCTCATTGAAAAGGCAAGCAATTTGATATAGGTTATACATGTGCAGACCTTATCCTCTGCAGATGAATTATTAGCTCCCTTTCTGTTTGGGCCAGTGCTCTGATTGGGTCTCTGCCCTCAGTACATTAGAAAGCAGAGACTTAGGCAATGGATCCTCTGCCAGGTGTTAAAGGCTCTCAACATGGTCACTCAAGTTCAAAACTTCAGAGCCATCTTTGATCCCTTCTCCCTTGCCCACTACAGACCATCAGGCACTAATTCAATTCAATTCAACAATTTATTAAGAGTCTACTATGTACAAGGCATTGTGGTTAAGCCTTTAAGTACACAGAAAACAAAAAAAGGAAAAAAGTCCCTGCCTTCAAAGAGGTTATATCCTAAAGGGGATGTCAAGGAGGAGGAATACAATATTTACATAGATAAATTGACTGATATGAGAAGGAAGAAAGTACTAACAATACAACAAGAGCAGGAACACCCTCCCCCAACAAGGAGGCACCTGAAATAATCCTTGGAAGAAGCCAAGAATTCTAAGAGGCATAAGATAAGACATTCCAGGAATATGGGGCAGTCCCTGAAAAGACATGGAGATGGAAATCGGCCAATATTGCTGGAATGTAGAGTATATGAAAGAGGGTAATATCAAACAAAACAAGTTCAGAATGGTCAATTGGAGTCAAGTTGTGAGAGACATTAAATGCTAAGCTGAGGAGTTTTGTCTTGTCTTGTTTTGGTTTGGTTTTTTTTTTTTATGGTAGAGGCAAGCAGGGGAATGATTTGTTCAGACTTGTGATTTAAGCGGACTTCTTTTCTGCAGTTCTGAGGAGAATGAATGGGGAAAGAAGACTGAAAGCAGGTTATGATTACAATTTAAGCAAGAGATTATTCTGACACTAAAAAGCTATTGTGTCGGGTCATTTAACTTTATTAGGCCTTAGTTTTTCCATCTGTAAAATGCGGGTATTGGTAAGATAGATGAATGAAAGTCATTCTTTAAATACTTAAAATGTGCCACTGTTCCAAGTGCTTGGGGGTACAAATACAAAATGGAGACAGTTCCTCCCTTTAAGGAGTTCACATTATAAAAAGAGAAAGACAGTACACATAAAGAGAGTGGTGGCCAGGGAGGTTTATTCTGGCTTGGAAAGTCACAGGGATGGTGAGAGGAATCACAGGGATGTAGTCTTGTATACTATACCACTTCTAGTTGCAATGATAACACTGAATTCACTATAGTTCTGCAGCGGAAAGGGAGAGGAGAGACTACCAGTGAAGGCAGCAGAGGATGGCCAAGATGGAAAGTGAAGCAAGGTGAGATAGAGAGAGTTTACCAATTAGGACAGTTCAGCCCCATGGAGTTCCAAGGCTGAACGGGTCAAATTTTCTAGGGTATGAGGGCTGGCCAAATGATCCTTACTTCTTAAAAAATGATAAATGTTAAGATCGGACTCAATCTTCTCTTCCTTCTTCCATTATCCTTCTTCCAGAGTCCTCCTCCCACCTTGCTCCCTCCTTTCACAGCTCCTGGATTCTCATTCCCTGAGCCACTGAGGACTATGCTACCAAGGCTGTGGAAGGCAAAGCATTTGGTGGCAGAATGCCTAGATTTTCAGTCCACAGTATAGTTTGAGCCCAGAAACAATGATACATTTCCCAAACTTTCTTCTACAGAACTTCTAACATTCCATGTGATACAACTAGGAATTCCATGAGCAGAGGTCAAGGCTAGTAAATATTTTTCCCTCTAAAATATTAACTGTAGAATGATGCATCGTACAAAAAAAGCTGATCATATGATTTTTCAGAATGAAAAAAGACTTAATTTCCTTTTACTCGAACATTTCCACAACCCCTCTTTAAGTCCAAAGTATATACCATGCCCCTAGACCAGCATTTATGGGATTTCCTCACTATATTTAAAGCCTCAAAAAAATTATTTGGAGAAATTAGCTTTGGAATCAATGATGCAGATGGATGCCCTTTCCAATACTAGATTTCCAGATGCCACACAGATAATTTATTCCTAACACTTTAAAATCCTCAATAAAACTGTAGGACCTACCATTCCCTGTGTTTGTTTGTTTTCAGACCAACACATCAATTTCACTTCTAAATATGTCCTTTTCTCCTGTTTAAAATGTGTTATGCAGCTTTTATGATTCCCTAAATACCTTCAGGAAGATGCAATTAACTTCACTTAGTTTCATCTTTTGTGGGTTTACAGACTCAAATGGCTCATTAGCATCAGAGAAGCAAATCAAAGCATTCTCCATGAAACTCTTCCCATTACATTCTCTTTGGAGTGATTATTGCCAACTGAAATAATTTCTAAACTTTGTCTCCTGATAAGGCTCTCCTTTGGTATCTTAAGAAAATTCCTATGACTTTCACATCACCTACTATAGCACCAGCTGCCATCTTTTTCATAAGCCTGAGATCCTCTCTATTCTCTAGTCTACCAAAAAGAAAAACAAAACAAAAGACAAACAAAACACCTACTAGCCAAAGCCAGGAAAAATCACTTGGATACCTGAGGGAAAGATTAAAAATGGTCCTCCAAGTGAATTTGAAAACTGGTTAAAATAATAAAGAGACTAAAAGCTACCCTAAACTAGATTGAAGCAACTCTAAACGATCCCCTTCTGGTTTAAAGGATCATCATGCCAAGCCTGGTTCTAAAAGTCTTGCTCAGGACTTCTTAAGTCCTGTTTCTAGGCCTTGCCCATTCCTATACATTTCCTTCACTCCCCAAACCATGGGTTAAAAATAACTAATTATCTAGCTGCCAGCCTTCTATCAAAGCAGCATCTAAACTATTTTTAACTCCAGGGCACTAAAAAACTGCCTGAAGTTCCTTGAAGGCAATAATCCTATTTAACCACTAATATGTGTTCCATCTTTACACACCTGTATGTGCCACACACCCTTACTTGTTTGGCTCACCACCAGGCCTGGACCCAGGCCAAGCAGGTCTCACCTCCCCCAGGCTTCCTAAGTCCCTGAACTGTTCATAAACTGTAGACTACTTAACAGTTTAATCTCTGGGGAGTAGATCCCAATTTATTACTCATTGTTCTAACAAAGCAGTTGTCTTCGGGGTAGGGGTTCTGCTCACTACTACTACTACATCAGGTTGGGAATTAGTCAGATTTCATTTGTGATTAAACTGAATTTGAATGGGGGTTTCTGGAGAAGAAAGACCAAAGTAAGATACCACCTGAGCCCTAGGAAAGTTTCCTTGAATTAATTTGGATTCTGCCTATATTCCCTGCACGGAAAGAAGTGTCAGTTTTAATCCATTTCTTTTAGACCAAAATAGTTGTTAGTGCCTTCTTTGCAAAGCATATATTTTCATCTCACAGACAAGTAGCACATAAAATTATGCATAGTGCCTAGGTTTTCTGCATAGGAAAGCATTTTTGGCCAGAGTAACACTTGACTGCCTACCGAGTTGACAAACGGCTGTGGTGTTCATGGGGGAAACTCACATCTTGGACAGTTGGAGAGAGCGCTATTCTGTAATAAGGGGACCTGGATTCAAATTCCCATCTTGTCAAGTACTAACCTAACTGTGTGACTTAGGTAAGTCCTTTACCTTTTGGGCCTCAGTTTCCTCATCTGTAAAATAAAGGGATTGAATGACCTTCATTGAATAATTAAATGATCCCTTCAAGCTTGAAATCTATGATCCAGTGAAATTATATATCTTCTAAAACATTAAAGTAGCTGAAACACTGCACATTTAAAATTATAGAATTTGGAGAGGAAAGACCTTAGTGATTACATACAGTAATCTAGTCTCCTACCCAGTAGGGTAATTTGCATTTTTAAAAAACACAGAAAACAATACCTTTGCAATGTTTTTCTTAACCAGACCAGCAGGATCTGTAGGGAACTGTCCAAGAGGAACTTTTCTTACTAATCTAGATTTAGCACCTGCTTTGCCACTTAGACAGAGCTGCTGGGGATTAAGTGACTTGCCCAGGATCACACATCCAGTATGTGTCAGAGTCCCAGGTCTTCCTGACTCTGAGGCCATCCTCTCTGTTCTCTATGTCTTGATGCCTCTCTCTGTTATAAGAATAAGAACTAGAAGAAAAGAACCAAAAATTGAATGTAAAAAAGCATTTTATGTAATTTATCTTAAATTCTGGTGCTTAAGGAAAAGCAGATTTAGTTAGAGGCAGATGCAGGAGGTGGTAGATGGAGATTTGTGGGTGCTGTCAAGAGCTTTCAGAGGTTTGGGGCACTCATTTTTATGATGTTTAATGGTATTTCACAACATATGGCTTTCCTTAATTTTGATAAATATATAACACTACTTATGCTTATCAGCCATGGTTGGGGGCAGGAATTGTTTTAGGGTTACAAATGAAATGAAGGGAGAAAGGATAGAGAAAGAACACTCCCTTAAGTCACTGGAAGAGTTGAAAGAGGACCAGGAAAAGAGTTTAAAAAGGGAAAAAGAACCAGATGCATCGACTACAGTAGAATATCTGAGCTGCGAAGGGTTAAAAAAAAATCAGAAGAAAAAAGGGAGTGAAGAAAATGAGACAATATACCACAGTCAGCATCCACTGGAAACTTAGGGACATAGAACTTGGGGAGTGCCTATTCGTATACCACAGAGTAAGACTATGACACAAATGCATAGTAGTTTGGATGTCATGTTAAAATAACATAAAAATATTCTCATCACTATATGTGGGTGGGTGATGTAATTTTTTAAAGTGTAGCTTAACTTGGAGATGCTTAGTAATAGTCCACCTTCTATCCTATACATAAAAAAGGTAGAAACTACATCAAAAGCCAGGCTAAGGGTGAAGTCAGAATGGTTATAACTATAAAGTAAATATGGATGAGGGAGCAGATAAACCCCAGGTTGAATGTTTTTGAATGAGTTGTTCCTATAAGTGTGTAAGGAGTTATCAATCAGATGTTCACTCTCCTTCCCCCTTCAAAAATACTAAGAACAGAGGGCAGCTAGGTGATGTAGTGGATAGAACACAGGCCCCGGAGTCGGGAGGACCTGAGTTCAAATCCAGCCTCAAACACTTGACACTTACTAGCTGTGTGACCCTGGGCAAGTCACTTAACCCCACTGCCTAGCCAAAAAAAAAAAAAAAAAATACTAGTAACAGAAAGTTCAGTGCTAGGGTAGGTGAAGTGAATACAGTACAGAATTTAGGGATATGGTTTAGCAAGATCCAAGTAAGATTGTGCTATTTAGAATTAAATAAACCACTTGATTGAATTTTATACAGATTTACATTGGATTTGTCCTTCCATTCTGATGATGTAACATGTAGGAACCTGGAAGCAGCTAGGTGACTCAGTGGATATAGCACTAGGCCTGAAGTCAGGAAGACTCGAGTTCAAATGTGACCTCAGACACTTATTAGCTGTGTGACCCTAAGCAAGTCAATTAACCTCTGTTTGCCTTAATCCACTGGAGAAAAAAATGACAAACCACTCCAGTGTCTTTGCCAAGAAAACTTCATGGACAGTATGATTCATGGGGTCCCAAAGTGTCAGACACAACTGAACAATATAAGTATAAAATTTAGTTTAACAACTCAGGAGAGCTACTTTTACATCCTAGTATATAATATTTGCTTTTTTAGCATGAGATCATCTCTGTATATTAATATTTTAATTATTATATATTTATTAGAACAAAACTATACCTTAAAGTATTAAATCCTTCAGCAAAAGAAATGGAAATACAATATTAAAAAGGCAGTAGCATACAAGAGCCAGGATCAAATTTATGTTGCCAAGCAGAAGCCTTTCCATTGTAATTTTTCCACCCAATCATCTTCCACAAATCTTAATGTTGTTTCCTTTCAGGTTCTAAAACACTGACTCATGGAAATGTCAGAACACACTTCCTCAAAGTAGCAGTCTTATAGGAAGTGTTTGTTTGGTCTTACATGACACGTTGTGAGTATTGTTGGGGTTGGGTTTTTTTTAAATATATAAGATACTATCGAAAAAATAATTTTCACTAAAGACACAAAATGTGTGAGATTTTAAGTTTGTTGAAGAATATATATAAAAAAGAATATATCAAAATAATAAGTTGACACACACAAAGGAGGCTTAAATTGCATTATGTTTAATGAATGAAATCCCAGATTCTCCTCTTTACATTCAAGGCAATGTTACTTGGAAAAAAAAAGTGGAAAGGATAAAAGAAAAAGAAAAAAGGGATCTCCGAATGTTCCAATTCGTTCTCTTATTGAAAACATCTTCCTGTTATTGATTCAAACATTTATTAAGCTCCTGCTGTGTGCCAGACTCTGGGAATACAAAAAGATAAACAAAATACTCCCTGCCCTCTCAAAGAGCTTACATTTTATTGATAGAAAATGACATGCATATAGAAAATTAAATGCAACTACAAAATACGGAGTCATTTCCTTGAGGGGGAGGGAGGGGAATCAAGATAGGCTTCCTGTAGGAAGTGGCACTCAAGCTGGACTCTGAAGGAAGATAAGCAGCCAAGCAGGCAGTTCATTCCAAGCACAGGGCATGGCCTGTACAAAGCTATGGAGACTAAATTCAACATCTATTTTAAATTTAGCAGTTTAAAGAATCAAGACTTCTCAGTACATACTACTACAAAAAAAAAAAGCCATTTCTAATATCCCCCTTTTCCCTAGTAACAGGATTATTCATTATTATACAACATTTTCTTTAAAGAGAACTTTGAGCTTAGGAAACACAAAACCTGAAAGTCATCCATTGGTTAGAGAGATAGGACAATTATTATCTGTGTTTTATTAAAAAAAATTAAAAAAAAAAGAAACCCCCACAGATGAAGTAAATTGCCCTAGGACATACAGTATGCCAATAACAAAGATAGGACTTGCTTGCCATTCCAAGTACCAGTCATAGTCTAAGCTATCTATGAATCTGAACCACTTCCCAATAAAAAATGAAATGGTATGTGTTTACTAAAAATTCTCTCTTCTTTGTAGTTCACTCCAAGGCCACTTATTGGCTTGTTCCCTGTCTTCAAAACTACTAACAGTTGTGCAAGGCAAGGCAAAAATACTGGCCATAAACAAAGAGGATTAAGGGAAATTGAACAAAAGCTAGGCACACCACCTGTCTAGGCATTGGATCAGTCCTTTACCTCCTGTTTGACTAATATGGCTTTCACCCATGCCACTGCACTGAAGCCTAAAGACATGTTCCAACATTTAAATAAAGCTAAACATCAAACAATTACACTAGTATGCTTTCTTCCAGGATTTCCAGCCACAAACGCTAATTCAGTACAAATGACCTCAAGCATTTCTCTGCTCAGAAGCAATATGATAATCGCCTTCTATGCACAGCCACTGATTGCCCTGAATAGAATGCCATCTTCCTTGGCAATGCATTCACACACTTCTTTATGTGTAGTTTCAGTACCAAAGTTAAAAGCCTATTTTTAAGGGAAAAAAAAGAAAGTCAGGTTTTATCCTTAGAGCTATATCTAGGGAGTTAATGATTGGAGCTTGTACATTTCTGGGATGGCTACTCATCTTCCTAGTGATATTATCATAGAATATTAGGGTACTCCCAAAAGGTTCAAATAATACTCAATCGCCACTGAAGGATTAAAGGCAGCAGATGCTCCAACCATCAGATTAATCCTCACCCTCACTCTGGTGCTTTGTTTGCTTGGTTAAAGTAGAAAGCAAAAGGGAGGTAGGAAGGAAGAGGAAGGGACCAAATCAAATAACTTCTTCAACCCACATACCATCCAAACCAAGTTCCTCTATGTTACTCATTACCAAATCAACGTCCAAGATTCTCTTATATGAATGGCAGATGGTAAACTCAGGAATATGTCCAGTTCAACTATTGTGCTTTCTTTATTGGCTATGACAATTTAGTCAATTCAGAATAGTATAAAAGAAAAAATGAGCTCAAGGAAAGGCATTCTTTTTGTTTAAAAACACTGCTGGAATTCTTCCTTGAATAAACAATTGCCTGCATTGAGGCTGTCTATAAGCGTATGAGTAAAAAGTAGTTTAAACTGATTGGATAGATCATAATTAAATTCACTCATTACTTTGTGGTCACATCAAGTAATTTTCCCCCTTTAATTAGGAAAATGCCCCCCCTTTTTTTTTACTGCTACATTATATTTATTCACATCCTTCTTGGAAATAAACCTGGGTAGACAGATTATAAAATGAATAACCTAATCCAATGAATACTGACCATGTTGCAGTATCATTGTTTTCTTACTTGATCAATCATATTAAAGTGAACAATAAAAGGTTTTTATAGTATCTTTTGCTACTAAATTTCTCAGTTTATTAAGAGCGCTCAACCAAAGGGGCAAGAGAATTCCCAATCACTTGCAAGACACTGACACATCCTAACTGCAACACTTCAGCATAGTGTCTAAGTGGTGGTCCTTAAACCAAAACAAAACAGACTGGAAACAACATGCTGATTAGGGTAGCTTGAATTCCTCTACCAACTCCAGCTAATACATAAAGTACCCACAGGGTCCTCCTGTATTTACCACAACAATTTTAAGTGGGCACAGAATTAATTGGGAAAGCCAGATCAATGGAAGGACAAAATCCTGAGCAACGTTGATGCTTTACACAGCTTTCAAAAGGACAATTCTCAAACCGAACATTTCCTCATCTAGTCAACCTCCTGAAACTATGCATTTATTACCTTAATTGACTGTATCAATACTATGAGGTACCAAAGTTGTTCTGTAAAATATTTACACGTCATTCTCCCAAGGGGGAGGATGGGAAGAAAAAATAAATAAGAGTCTCCAGATACCACACAGAGTACATCCACCTTAGGACACAATAGCCCAACCACCTTAGCACCTCCTATTGAAACCTACTTTAATATTAGCAGTTCAATCAGTAGCATCCAAAGCCCTGTCTGCCGCAACATTCTAGATAACGACCCATTGAGAAAATTTGAAGCTATTCTGTGTGACAGAAAGCAAGCTGAACAGCAAGGCTGCTGGCTTTGTGTCCTAGTCTGGGCTGTCACATCTCTCATTGAAACGATGCAAACAAACAGCCCTGACATTTTTGCCAGCTTCGACTTAAGAGTATAAACCCTAATATTTTCTCTCTCACACTGGCCAGCTGGCTGGCTAATATACCTTAATACCATAACCTACCTAATGGAATCAACCTAGCCTTTGGTAGTGAGATCCTTAAAGACAGAAAACAACCTAATCAGAGAAAAAATACCCCATCATTTATGCACAAAGTAATGCGCTGGAAGCTGAAAAGTGGACCTCCTCATACATATAATGGAGCTTATAGACCAAAGAGCATTACCAGGGAAGGAAGTCCCTTGGAGCTGCAGTTGACACAGATGTGAAGGTTCCGCTGCTATTATAACATATTAAGCAACACACACGCTACAAGTCGGAATGAAAACTGTCATGCCCTGCACCAAGTCACATCTCTCGCTGCCAAGACAAACTCAGCTTCCCCAGACACTGGCCGACCGGCTCACGAAGCTGATCATCCCCTTCCACAAGCAAAAACGACTGGATGTGAATTTTCGCTTTCCAGGGCCGTCCCGGCCAGGGAGGACTGTGCTTAGCTCCCGGAGAAGAAACCGAGTGAGCAAGAGAGGGACCACGAATTCAGCCTCGCCTACTGCTGCCCTAACAGCAGTTTACTTCGAGAGGCATCTCAAATGCAACAGACGCCTTTTTTTTCCCCTCAGGCAAGGTCTCTTTTCTGGTTCCCTCTCCAAACAATCCCATTCTCCCCTCCGTCAGTACTTACCATCCGCAAGAAAGCAAGCTCTGCAAGGCAGCAGAGCAAGGGAATGAGAAGAGTCCAGGGAAAAGGGAGCGCGGGGGTTGGGGGGCAGCAGCTTTGCGAGGTGTCGGGGAGACACTGTGTTTCCCAGCCTACGCAAGACTTTGCAAAGAAGCCAGATCACCCTTTGTCAACTGCCCAGCGAGGGGCTGCGGGAGAGAGCGGCACCTTTCTTACCTATTTTAATCTTCACGCTTTGGAAGACGCGAAGCCCCTCTTCCTCTACCGCCATGCTGCCTGACCGTTCGCCTGTATGCCCACTTGTCTGACGGCTCCAGCTGTGTCGGACTCCGCACCGAAATGCAGCCGCCGCTGCCGCCGCGGGAGAGCAGCCCAGGGCTGGCCCGGCTGTACCGCGAGGGACAAGCAGCAGCAGCGGCAGCAGCAGCAAGACCTAGGAAGAAGTGGAGGAGGAGGAGGAGGAGGAGGAGGAGGAGGAGGAGGAGGAGGAGGAGGAGCAGGAGCAGGAGCAGGAGCAGGAGCAGCAGCAGCAGCAGCAGCAGCAGCAGGACCGCGGCGCGCACTGCGCAGCCCCCGGTCCCCGGGCTCTTCATTCTGTTTCCCAAAGCCGACAGCAGCCCCCAAGCGCCAGCCCACGCTTTCTGCCCATTGGCCGAGGCCTCGGGGGCGGGGACTTGTTTGGTCCGCCCCCTGGCGGAATCGTGGTTTCCCATTGGTAATATCTTCAAAAGGGCCCGGGGGCGGAGACGGACACTGAAAGATGGGTTAGGAGAGGGCTGAGCCCGGGATTGTCTGGCTAGCCAAGAGCCTGGTCCCTGAGAGGCAAGGGGGATGGGGTGGAGGGTTTTTGCTCCTTCTGGACTTGAAGGCAATCAGGCAGCCTCAGGAGGTAGCAAGGATGGATTGCCGGCCAGTAAATGCCTACCTAGGGCTATCTGTGGCCGTGTGCGCAGTATTTAGGATGCTCTCAGTTAAGTGGAGTACCTGGGGGAGCAGAGAAGGCTAAGGGCCTTTTCTGTTCCTTCCCTCATCCGTGAGCTTTTGTATGGCCAAACTAGATAGACGTTAGCAACTGACTCCCTTGCTCTGCTGCAGAATTCTCGGGGGAACAACGACAACGGTTGGATGGAATGCTTTCCAGGAGAAACTACGGCAGTGGGCTCTCAGCTCTAAGGACTGTAATTCCTCATCTGTTAGCGAATTCTCCCTGTTCACGCACTAATTTTTATCTCGCACCTGGTCAAGAAGTTGATCCCCTCCTTCCTTCCAAACTTAAACAATGTAACCCATTTATCGTTCCTCTTTTAGGAGAAGCTGTGACGTGGACCAGTCAAACGAGGAAGGTGAACATCCTGCAAGACTCAGCTCAGGTGCCGCCATATACATAAAGCCTGACACCACTACTCCTCCATTAGCTCTCTCTCCCTTTATTTACTTAGCTGTTTGCACACTGTGTCCTCCATTATAAAGTAACCTCCTTGAAGGCAGGCTATTTTTGTTTTCTCCCCCCTCAGACGCACACACCTAACAAAGCATCTTGCATACTGTAGGCGATTGCCATCTTGCCCCTTGAAACTGGAGGAGTTGCCCGTCAAGAGGAGAGGCCAGCAAGGAGGCCTTGGAGAATGTCTTTGTCAGGCTCTCAGCTTGGTCTGGGCACTAGTCACCTCTTTCCTAATGTCTCAGATCAGCTGAGGCACTACTACAGACCAGTCCATAAATTATCCTCTTGGGAGATTTCTTTGTCAGTCCAAGAGGACTTAAATTTGTTAACTTAGAAAGCCCGGGGCAAAGTTCGTGTATTTACTCAGGCCTTTCCTGGTGGAGCACTAGGCTTAAGAAAGGAGAAGTTTTTGTTTTCTGTCTAGACTGCTTGGGATGACTAAGGGTGGGTTACCTATTAGTTGATGGGCCAAGGTAATAAGTGTGTTTAAAAATGAAAGAGGACCTTGCTGCTCAGTGGCAAAGGTATTTTAGAAACCCATTCCTTGAATACCAAATAGTTTAATTTTCACTAGGTTTCTTTTAACAAGTTGCTTATCGTTTAAAAAAAAGATAATGTATGTCTTTTAAAAAGAGAATTCGTTTTCAAATTTATTGGGTGTGGAGGTTTAACCTGAGTGAATTTTTTTGTTTTCTGGAAATAACTTTCTACAGAGATGAGATATTTAAATGCCTGTTTAATTAAATATTTTTAATTTACTGTCAGTTTAACTATACAGATATGCCTTGCTGATTTCAAAGTACAGCCAAAGAATAGGTCTCTGTGATCTATATTTGTTTTAATACCTTTCTCCCTCCCATTATGGACTTCAGTACAGAGATTGCCAAGGGCCTTCTTTGTAATCTAGAGACTGCAAGAAATTCACAATTCTTTAGGAAAACAACATCCTATCTATGCTATAGTCAGGCAAACCTCTACAAATTACATAAATGTGTGTGTTTAAATCACATGAATGAAGCCTGATCAGGAAGTTTTTATCTGGGAGTATAGCAGCTACAGTTGATGAAGTCATTTGGATTATTGGAGAGGACCTAGCTTTTGATTTTGGTTCTATCATTAAGCCAAATCAATTTTTCTGTGCCTCATTTTCTTCATCTGGTGAAATTGAAAGTATATTACCTAATATTTCCCTTTTCATAGGTATGATTAAAAAAAGACTAGTGAAATATATGTCTTAAAAGTATTTATTCTGCTCCAAATAATGTGGGTTTCTTTTTACATAGAATAATTCTCAACAAAGAAATGTGCTCTAATGCAAATGGACCTGAGTCTAGTACCAGTTCTGTTACCAACTAGCTGTGTGACATTGGGCAAGCCAGCTGACTTCTCTGGGTTATGATTTGTTTCCTCATCCTTAGAATGAAGTGATTGGATTAGATGGTCAGTAAAGCCCGTTCCAGCTCTAAAATTCTATGATCTAAGAGATGATTCATTCTCTGTCTGGAACTTAGAGAACTCCAAACAGGCATCCTAAAGACTGCTTCTGCTCCTTCCCCCACATCCTGACCTCAGTTTTACCTCCACTTCCTCTCATCCTCCAACATTTTCTTTCCTATTAATTTTCTCTTACTCCCCTGATCTTCCTACTACTATTATTTCTACAAGCTTTCATTATCCCTGACCTTTATTTCTTTTTGTGGTTGCCTTGCTCTTTTTCCATCATTCTCCATTTCTTTCTCTGAGACTTTCAAACACTAAGCCATAAAAACTTTGTTCTGAAGGTTTAAAAATACATCTGTGAGATGAGAAATCTGCCCAAAAGATGATTCAAAAAAAGTTCTAAATTCATCTGTGTATACAACCACAGAGAGCAAGAGATAAGACATACATATGATTTTTTCCCTTTAAGACATAGACCATGCAGTGTTTGTAAAATATATACACCTAAGAATTGCTGATAGAGCAGCTTTGGTCCCCCAAATTCTTGCCTTCAGTCCATGCCCATTGACTATCCCATAGGGGCAACCTGAGCCTGTAGAGGAAAAAGACACAGCCTTTTTTTTTCCCCTGAAGCATGATGCAGTGGAAAGAGCACTACTGGCTTTGAATTGGCCTCTAGCCAATGTGACCTGAGAGACAAGTCATTTCACTTTTTGGACCTCAGTTTCTTCATCTGTATAATGGGAGAACTGGACTAGGGAACTCCTCTAAGACTCTTTCCACCTGTACATCCATGATCCTATGAACTTGACTACATTCATGAGAGGCTCACAGAGTTGGAAGTGGAGATGATACTAAAGGCAGTAGCTTCCCTTTTAATCATGTGGTAGTAACATTTCGGCCTGATATTGGCCCAATGTCCCAGTCCCCGGCTTCATCTGTAACTTAGTCAATAACTCAATCAATACACCTCAAAATATTCATTCTTAAGTTTTCTGTAGAAATCTAAAATCCTTGTTATGGAATATACATAATTATCGGAAGTGAAGTCACCCAAATGCTATTACTTGAGTCAAAGTTCAATTCTTTCCTGATTACACATCAATATTATGGTAATTCTCAAAATACAGTGCAAGGAAATTAATGTTAGCAAAAACTCATATTTTATGTAATTCTTGCCTTTCCCTTCAGCAATCTTATGAGGCAAGCAGTAAAGAATTATTGTATCCATTTTACAGATGAGAAACGAGGGATAGGCAATAAGTGAGAGAACTCACAAAGCTAGTAAATGTCAGAGTTGAGACTCAAACCCTGATTGTCTGAATTCACAACCAGTGCTCCAACTATTACAACACACTGCCTCTAGATCAGGACTGCTTTTTTGTGTCATGGACCTCTTTAGCAATCCGGTGAACCCCTGCTCAGAATAATGTTTTTAAATGTATAAAATACAATATATAGGACTATAAGACACCAATTGTATTGAAATACATTTATCAAGATATTTTTTAAAAGTTCATAGCGGTTTAGAATGCCTGCAAATACATAAGATAGATACATAGATATGATAGATATTTATATCTATATCTATAGATACAGATCAGTAGAGAAATAGGTAGATGATAGATATCAATAGAGATAGAGGATATCAATCGAGAGAGATAAATACATAGATAGATAGATGGATAGATAGATAGATAGAGGTAGGTAGGTGGATAGCTAGGCAGAAAGATAGATAGGTAAATAGGTAGATATTATAGATAGATAAGCCTTTGCAATGTGCCAAGCATTATGCTAGCATCAGGGAAACAAATGCAAGCAAACAAGGTAGTCTGCCCTCAATGAGCTTTCTACCAAGAGGAAGACAACATAAAGGGATTATGGGGCGGCATGATTTGGAAGTGATGGTCAGGAAATGACTTGAAAGCCTGGTTGCATACAAGATAAACCCATATGAACCCAGACTCTTCCTGGGGAAGAGTTCAAGGTTCCAATATGATAAGATAAGAATGATGGTCAGTCAGAGTACTGGCAGCATAGCTTGGAAATGGTGACTGAGAAAGGCATAGACTGTATCTCCTGTGGAAATTTTAAGTTGCAGTAGCAAATCAGTCTTTCTAATCATTCCTAATCTTCTCTCTCCCTAAGACAGTTTTTAATTTTAAATAGGAGGACACAGGTGGAGAAAGGAAAAATTATTATGTAATTATCGGTTATACCCAAAGCAAGCATGGATGTGGAGGATCTGGCTAATCATAGTTGGCAAGGAAGAAATCAAAGTAGCCTAGCATCAAAAATGTGGTTGATACCTCCTGGCCTTGTCTATTTATTTTTGATAGCACTAGGTCAGTTACACAAAGAGAGTCACCTAATTCTACTTCATCAACAATATGGGACAGCTGCTGAATGTGCTTAAGACTGAGGAAGTAGAGTAAGTTTTTACAGCTGGAAACATCCTTGCCTCATTGTCTTTTTTCTCTATTCATTACTATCCTCTTTATACCAGCCTCATCTCAGCCCTTCCTCGGCCCCTACCTACCCTTTGCCTGGCAGTCAAATAAAAAATAATTCAGCATTTCTTTACAGTCTCTATTTTCAATCCATGCACACATAGTCCCCTATAAACTTTAGAAGCAAATACATTTCCATACACTGAGCTTCTTTCCTTAAACAATCAACAAGTAAACATTTTAAAGTGCCTACTTGTCATGTGACCAAAGAGATAGATGACTAGACATTTTCTCTGATCCTCAGGTTTTCTTAAACCTCTCCAAAACAGAAATTATGCACAAGAGATAATAAAGCAATTTCAGCTGTCTCCACACTCTAAAACATGAAGAATTCTAATGATGTAAAAACCTGATGAGCTAATAGCAATGAGCTAATCCCTAACCCCTAAGGTGCTCACTCATCACACCTTTTCCCCACCACCTACCACAGCAAGGGCTTGCAACCGAACTCAACTCTACCCTCCCCATCACCTAGCCCATCCTGAGGAAAACCAAAATGCAGAAGCTTGCTCTAGCTGGGATAGCAGCATGCAGGACTATGCTGCAACAGAGCTGATCCAGAGAAGTGAAGAGCAAGGGGAACTAGCAAAGGAAACGTGTAGCTATGTGGCACTTCACTAAGTCTCAAGAAAAGAACCCAGTATCCACCTAGGGCCAGTTCTATTCCCCCATTCCCCCACCTCAGAAGTGACTTGGAAGGGAGACTGAGGCTGATGAAACATGAATTGCCCAGGATAGAAGAGGCTGAAATGCTTTGAAGTACTGCCCCCAGAGATAGCTCAATCAAAAGATTCAAATTGCCAAATTTTAATGAGATAGAAAACTCAATTAAAAGCCTTGAGTACAAGCAGGAAACCAACAGGAAAGATATTGTTAACAGAAGGGAATATGTCCTCCGTATCAGATAAAAGACTCCAGATATCTATAAATATTGCAAGACAAAGGAAAAATAAATTAATTCCCTCTGAGTAAGAGGTCCCAGTGCACTCCCAAGAGAGCTGGAACCATAGCAGGATGTTCTTGAATGGTTTAAAAGAAAAACAAGAATTGTGTAAGTAGAATTTATGGCCTATGCAGGGGGGAAAAAAATTGGCAGAGTAGAAAAACTTAAATCCACAGTGGTAAATCTTACCCAAGAAACAGAATAATTGATTGGGAATGCAAATGCACAGAAGTTAAGGACAATCTTAAAGAGAAGCAAAAAGCAATAATGTTTTTAAAAAATTATCCCCATACAAACAAAACACATCTCAAAGATGAGAGAAAACTTAAGGATTATAGGTGTCCCAAAAGAACACAAGTTAAAAATGCTGAACACAACAATGTGATAAATAGTATGAAAAAAACTCCCAAGAACACACAAAACAAAGTTCCAATCAAAAAGATTCAGAGATTGTCTCAGAAACAAACAACCCTCTGCTGCGAACTCCAACAAAAAAAAAAGATTAGCTAAATGTAATTTGGTTGGTTTATTGGTTAAAAGTGATCTGGAGAAAGACCTTCAAATATAATGGAAAGGAAATCTGAATAACATAGGGCAATTCTTCACTCATCAGAAACCTCAGAAGGAATTGGAATAATATGTTTGGAAAAGCAAAGGAGCTCAAGATGCAATCCGAGGGGATACACTGGGCAAACTTAAGTGCCTACTATGTGTTCTATGATAAGAGCTGTGGATAGAAGAAAGGCAAAGACTGATCTGATATCATAATCCAATTCAAACAACTAGATATATATAGGATAAATGGGAGATAATCTCAGAGGAAAGGAGCTAGCATTAAGGGGGCAGAAGACAGTAACTTTCTTCCTCTTTAAAAAAATGAGGCTTGAATATCATCTGCTCTAGGCTGCCAGGGCTCCTTTAGCCAAAAGAGGGCATTCATAAAGCCATTCAGCTATGTTTCATTGCATGGGGCTGTATTCAGGGCAGATGGGACAATCTTTCATTTTCCAAATTAGAACTTAGTCCCTTAATGTTGTGGCATCATCCAATCTTCTGCTATGCCATCTGTGAAGAAAAGAGAAGAGGTAGCAACTTGATAGATCCGGTCTAAGCTTTATTTCATCAGCTGCTTTCACAATTTTCTTCTTTAGTTACAACCTTCTGCTGCCCCCCAAAGGACAGTCTTGAGTGATGTCATTCATTCATTCATTCACCAAATATTCCTTGAGTCCTTCCTATCTTCAAAGCACTATTACATGGGAGACTAGATGAATGGTGAAGTCAGAAGCTGGAAGCAGCTTTAGGGAAGAAACATAATAAATAGTCCCTGCCCTCATGAAATTTCAGTCTGGTAGGGGAGATAAGACATGTACATAAATCACAATATAATACAATGTGAATGCTATATCATAATGTAGAAATGCAATGAGAGAATTACAAATTTCCGTGTTAATTCCATTCAACACAAACTCTTTCCTGAACCCTTTCCAATGTGGCTTCAATGGGACAAGGTGTTACAGTGAAGAGAGAGCAGGATTTGGATCAAAAGGACCTGAGTTCAAATTCTAACTCTGTTTTCTTACTAGCTGTGTAACCTTAGGCAAATCACTTAACCTCCATAGGTCTTTGTTTTGGCATCTATAAAATGAAGGGTTGGACTAGGTGGTTTCTAAGGTCTGGTCCAGCTCTAAGTCTCTGATTCTCTGAACCACCCCACCAGTCTACTGAAACTGCCCTCTCAACAGATCACAATGTTATAAATTGCCAGATTCACTAATCTTTTTAATTCCCATTCCCTTTGATCTCTCTTCAGGATTTGACAGTATTGATGCCTTCCCTCTACTAGATAATCATCTCTTCTTGTTTTCCGAGACTCTAGGTTCTCTTGTTCATCCCCCTTACTTCTATACCCCCTGCTTCTTTGTCTCAGTGGCTCCTTATCCTCTTTTAGCTGGATGGATATTCATAGAAATATTTCTACCCACATATATCTACCAAACTAGTTACCATAGAAAGAAGCTACAATGTAGAAAGAAGACCAGCAGTTGAAATGCACAGGAAAATCTAAACTAAAGAACTAAACCAGCAAGAAAATCCATGACCTCAAACAAATATATAAAGTGTGGGAAATGATTAAGGTGAACTTGGATCCTAGTACAAGGATGCAATTTTGTTTTTCATGCTGTCGCTGAGACTTAATGAACTGGGACCAAAGACTGAAATATGGCTAGGGAAGGATATGCTGTATTTAATTTTTTAAATAATATTTTCCCCCAATTTCATATAAAAACAATTTAACATTTGGGTTTTTTTTTTAAGTTTCGAGTTCCAAATTCTATCCCTCTCTTCCTCCTCTCCTCCATCCCTGAGATGATAAGCAATCTGATATAGGTTACATGTATGCAATCATGTAAAACATATTTCCATATCAGTCATTTTGTGGAAGAAAAAAGAAAGAGAGAGAGGAGAGAAAGGAAGAAAAAGAAAGTAGTATGCTTCAGTCTGTATTCAGATACCATCAGTTCTTTCTCTGAAGGTAGATAGCATTTTTCATCATAAGTCCTTTGGGATTGTCTTGGATCATTGTATTTCTGAGAATAGTTAAATCATTCATAGTTTTTCATTGTACAATATTGCTATTAATATGTACAATGTTCTCCTGATCCTGTTCACTTCATTCTGTATCAGTTCATGAAAGTCTTTCCAGGCTTTTTTCTGCTCATCATTTCTTATAGCATAATATTCCACTACAATCATAGACCATAACTTGTTCAGTCATTCCCCAATTGATGAACATCCTCTCAATTTCCAATTCTTTGCTACCACAAAAAGAGCTACTATAAATATTTTTGTACATATAGGATTTTTTCATTTTTCTTTGATCTCTTTGGGATACAGACCTAGTAATAGTATTGCTGGATAAAAGGCTATGCCAAGTTTTGTAGCTGTTTGGACATAGTTCCAAATTGCTCTCCCAGGCAATTGGCTCAGTTCACCAACAGTGTGATATGCTGTATTTTTTTTTAAAAAGGAGACATAATGAAGAAAAGAGGTGAAATTAAATTATATATTAAGAAGATGCACTGTGAGAAAATACAAAAAACAAGAGGGGACAAGGATGGTAGAAAGAATTTAGGTGAAGATTGGTGAAGGCAGAATAGAATAATTAGCATTTATACAATTCTTTAAAGTTTGCAAAGCACTTTCTGCATAATATTTCATTTGATCCTCACAATGGCCCTGTGAGACAGGTGCTATTAATAATCCTAGTTACAGATGAGAAATCTCAGAATGAGAAAGGTTAAATGATTTGCTGAGGGTCACACAACCAGTAAGTGTCTGAAGCAGAATTCAAACTCAGGTCTTCCTGATCCCAAGTTTGGCACTCTAATCACTAGGCCACCTATGAGCTACATAAACAGAAGAAATCATATCATTGGAGAATATTACAGACCACCTGGACATAAAGAGGAGATAGATGAGATCAGGAAACACTGCAAGTGTGATATGGCGGCTAGGCCTGGCACAATGAGAGAACTGGAGTAGAGGCCCTATGTTACTTGGTCTTGTGTCTTGGCCCTGCATTATTTAACAATTTTATCTATGACTTGTATGAGAGTATAGATGGAGTGTTATAATAGTGTTGAGGGACTTCATTATCCAAACATCTGCTGGAGCTCTTTCTCTACTAGAAGCAAATTGGCTAAACATTTCTTGACTTGCCTAAATGACAAATTTATCCTTCCAAAGGTGGAGGAACCAAAAAGGGGAACTTCTATTCTGGTCCTAATTCTCACCAAGAAGGAGGAACTGGTTGCAGGGGGTGGAAATGGTAGGAATCTTGGGGGGAAGCAATCATTATATCTTTGAATTTATGATGGAGAAGGAAAATAAAGCTGGACATAGGCTGATGTGCCCCTCTAGTTTTAGGAGAACCAATTTTAAAAGATTTAGAACAAAGTAATAGGATTCTATAGAGTAAATTTCTGTAGAGGAAGGATGGGAAGCTGTCAAAGATGATTTTCTGAAGACAGAAAGAGAAACAATTCTAATGAGAAGAAGGGGAAGTTGCCAAAAGAGACCAATGTGAAAGAACACTAATCAACTGAGATTTTTAAAAAGACATTTATAAAAGACAGAAGTAAGGACAAATAACAGAAGTCTGACAGAGATGGGAGAGAATGCTAAAAGTCAGAATAAACTGAGATTGACCGACAGAAAGAAGCTAAGACTGACAAAATATTCTTCTGTTGTTGGTGCAGTAGAGTGCTAAGCTTGGATTCAGGATGTTCTGAGTTCACCTACATCCACAGACACTTGCTAGGCTTGTGACGCTGGGCAAGTCACTTAACACTGGTTGCCTCAGTTTCCTCGATTATAAAATGGGAACAACAGTACCTACCTCCTAGGGTTGTTGTGAGGATCAAGAGAGATATTTGTGTAGTGCCTGGCATATCGTAGGTACTTACTAAATGTTTCTTTCTTTCCTTCCTTCTTTTTTCAGCTACACTGAAGAAGAAGACCAAAGAAAGAATTGGGGCATTTTTCAGGATTGATAGGATGATGATAACAGATAATGGAAAGGAAACAGAACTACTCAATTCTTATCTTTTTTCTGTCCTCAGTACTTAGCACAGTGCCTGGCACATAGTAGATGCCTAATAAATGTTGGTTGATTGATTGATTTTGGTTCTGTTTTCTCAGCCAAGGAGAATGGCCTTCCAACTAGAAAGAAAAGAACAGAAAATATCTACTAGAGAGAAAGTAAGAAAGTATCTTGATGGCGTTGATGAGTTCAAGTCACCAAACCTAGATAAATTATACCTCCAGTATACTGAAAAAACTTGTGGATTTACTTCTGAGCCACTGTTAATATTCTTTGAAAGATGGACTATGGGAACGATGCCCTAGGACCAGAGAAAGACATATGTAGTTCCAGTTTTCAAAAAACAAGTGAAAGTAGAATCTATAAACTATGGGCCAATGTTCTTGACTTCAACATCTAGCAAAATTCTAGAACATATTACTAAAGGAATGGTTAGTGACAATTTGAAAAGGGATCAATGATCGGTAACTAGTGTGCTTTCATCAAGAAGAGGTCCTAGGAGATTATTCACATATTCTTTTCAAGCAGGATTACTAGACAGGTAGATCTCGGTGATGTTTTTGATATATTTTATCTAGAACAAAACATTTGACTAGAGCTGCTTATGCTATTCTTGTGTACAAGATGGATAGATGTGGGCTAGACAATAGTATAGTTAAGTGAATTGGAACTGGTTAGATGGCCAGACCCAAAGGGTACTTATTACTAATTCAAGGTTAACTAGAAGGTCTCTAATGGAGTACCTGGGGAATCCATGTTTGGCCCTGTGCTATTTAACGTGTTAGCTATGTTTTGGATCCAAGCACAGATAGCAGGTTTATCAAATTTGTAGGTGACCCAAAGCTGGGAGGGATGGCGAATATGTTGGATAACAGAATTGGAATACAAAATTATCTCAACAGATGAGAATGTTGGGCTGAATTTAAGAAAATGGAATTTAATTAGAAAAAATATATATGAATTCTTACATGTGAGTTCAATAAGTCATTTTCATTTTTTTCTGTGACCTGGAATGTTAGAAATCTTTTTTATTATCATTAAGCACCAGCTTAACACAGCAAAAATTTTCAGTGATCCTTAAACTCTAACATTCTTAATAAAGGACTTTTCCAGTAAAGATGCGTCTTCTCTTCCTTGGTGTAACATTATATGAAACAAAGGCCAAGAACTGTGTACATCTTGCTGCCAAACATCGCCTGCTGCTGCAATGGGAATTACTTCACAAAATCTGGGCACTGCTCAGGCCCGGAAGACCCTTGTTCATGAGCTGCCTCTTCACAAAGCAAGCCCACCACTTGCTAGGTTTGTCATTCTGAAGGTCAAAGACCTCACAATACCTTAGCCCAGTTTGGTGCCACAGCTGCTGTGAGTATGTCCTCATCACTTGTCTTCTTGCTTATTTGCAAATTTGATATGAATTGCTTTAAGTCATTAAATCAATAAGTCATTTTCACAAGTACAAGATGAAAAGGTTTGACTAAATGCACTTCATCTGAAAAAGATTTGTGTAGGGGGCCATAAAATTGTGTGGCAACTATAAAGCTAATGTGTTCTTAGCCTGTGTTAATAGAGGCATATCATCGAAGATTAGGGAGGTGATAGCCCCATTGTATGCTTGTTCAGACCTATTGTGATCAGTTCTGGGCACCACATTTTAGAAATACATTGGGAGAGCTGGAAAGTGTACAAAGACTGGCAATCAGAATGATAAATGGCCTGGAGATTATGCTGACTGCAAATTGAAGGGAGTGAGGATGCTTAGCCTACAGAAGAGAAGATTTAAAGGGGGACATGATCATTGTCTTTGAAGAATTTTGAAGGGATATCATGTGGAAGACGAATCAGACTTTTCTTCCTGGCCCTAGAAGGTAGCTCTAGAAGCAATGGGTTCAAAGGGACTAATTTAAACTTGATACAATAGAAAACTTCCTAACAATTAGTTTTCAAAAAGTGAAATGGGCAGCAGCAAGAAGTAGTGGGTTATTCTTTGCTGGAGGTAATCAAAGGCTGAATGAATACTTATCTGGTATTTTGTAGAAGGACAATTAGGTGGCACTAGATAGAGTGCTGAGGCTGGAGTCAGGAAAACTAATCTCCCTGATTTCAAATCTGGCCTCACACACTTACTAGCTGTGTGTCCCTGGTTAAGTCACTTCACCCTGTTTGCCTCAGTTTCCTCATCAGTAAAATGAGCTGGAGAAAGAAATGGCAAATCACTCCAGTATCTTTGCCAAGAAAAGCCCAAATGGGGTCATGGAAAGTGGAACTTGACTGAAAAGCAACTTAACAACAAGAAAAAGTTTGTAGAAGAGATTTTTAACAAATCCAATATGCTGTAGAAGGCTTCTTATTCAGGTAGATTACCTCTAAATTACCTAGACTAAATTTCCTTGAAAGTCTCTTCCAACTCTGCAATTCTGTGATTCCCAACCTACAAAAGTTCCCCAAGGTTCTGACCTAGGCTGTCTTCTCTTTTTCTCTTTAATTTTTTTCCCTTGACAATATATCATGCAGATTCAACTGCTGCTTCTATGCAGATGATTCCCAAATATATTCCTATGGTTCTGACTTCTGAGTGAGTCCTCATTACCTAAAGAATATCTCTCTATCTGGATATCCCACCAAACCTTAAACTCAATATCTGGCTCCCTGAATGCAGATTTTCTTGATCACAATTTTTAAATGTCCTACCTCCCCCTCTTTACCTCTTCTTCAATTCCTATCTAGTCTCTAAAACTCACCTCTCAAGGACCACCTTATCTTTTCCTTTTGGCAATAACCTTTCCCCTTTGATCCCACTTAGTTTGTTTTACAGCCCTTTAATCTGCTTCTTGGGGAATGCTGTGTAAAGCAGTGATCTGTAGCCATGCCTTATCTTCCTTTAGACTATTAGCTTCCTGAGGGCAGCAACCTTAGCAAATCTAAACATTATATTGCCATCGGTCCAGTTCCCCACCCCCCAAAAAGGCAGCAAAGTGCTTTGTGCTCAATAAATTTTTGTGGAATGAGTGACTTCCATCTGGGAAATCAGGTAAAGTTATCAATCAATCAACAAATATCTTGTAGATAGTAAGTGTTTAATAAAACTTTAGAGTGAAAATCTTTTTTCTCTTTTTTCTCTTTTTTCTCTTTAGTTCTTTTTTTAAACTTAATTTATTTATTTTTAGCTTTCTACATTCACTTCCACAAGCTTTTGAGTTTTAAATGTTCTCCCCCTCTCTTTCTACTTCCCTCCCCAAGATGGCATGCAATCTGAAATAGGCTCCACATACACATTCCTATTCAACATATTTTCACATTAGTCACGTTGTAAAGAAGAATTAGAACCAATACAAAGAACCACAAGAAAGAAGAAACTAAACAAAACAGAAGGGAAAAAAAGAGCAAATGGTATGCTTTGATCTGCATTCAGAATCCATAGTTCTTTCTTTGCACGTGGATAGCATTTTCCATCATGAGACTTTTGGAGATGTCCTAGATCCTTGCATTGCTGAGAAGAGCTAAGTCTATCAAAGTTAATCGTTGCACAACGTGGCTGTTACTGTATAATGTTCTCCTGGTTCTGCTCACTTCTGCTCACTCAGCATCAGCCCATACAAGTCTTTCCAGGTTTTTCTGAAGTCCACTTTCTCATCATTTCTTATAGCACAATAGTATTCCATTACATTCATATGCCACAACTTGTTCAGCCATTCCCCAATTGACGGGCATTCCCTCAATGTCCAATTCTTTGCCACCACAGAAAGAGCTGCTATAAATATTTTTGTACACATGGGTCCTTTTCCCATTTTTATGGTCTCTTTGAGATACAGCCCTAGAAGTGCTATTGCTGGTTCAAAGGGCATGCACACACTTGTAACCCTTTGGGCATAGTTCCAAATTGCTCTCCAGAATGGTTAGATCATTTCACAACTCCACCAACAATGCATTAGTGTTCCAATTTTCCCACATCTTCTCCAACATTTATCATTTTCCTGTTTTGTCATGTTGGCCAATCTGATAGGTGTGATGTGGTACCTCAGAGTTGTTTGGATTTGCGTTTCTCTAATCAATAGTGATTTAGAGTATTTTTTCATATGACCCTAGATTTCTTCAATTTCTTCATTTGAAAACTGCCTGTTCATATTGGGGAATGACTTGTATTCTTATAAATTTGACTTAATTCTCTATATATTTTAGAAATGAGGCCCTTATCAGAGACACTGGTTGTAAGAATTCTTTCCCAGTTTTCTGCTTCTCTCCTAATCTTGGTTGCATTGGCTTTGTTTGTGCAAAAACTTTTCAATTTAATGTAATCAAAATTATCCATTTTGCATTCCATATTGTTCTCTGTCTCTTGTTTGGTCATAAATTCTTTTGTTCTCCATAAATCTGACAGGTAAACTATTCCTTGCTCTCCCAGTTTGCTTATGGTATCAACCTTTATATCTAAATTGTGTACCTATTTTGACTTTATTTTGATATATGGTGTAAGATTTTGGTCTATGCCTAGTTTCTGCCATAATGAGTGAAAATATTTTTGAAAGCTTACTTTGTGCTTAGCATTAAATTGGGTACTATGGAAATTACAAAAGAAGAATAAGACATGCTACCTGCTCTCAAGGAGTTTGTAATATAATAATTTTTAGATATCAGCTCTAACATGTAATGCCTTTTCCATTTATAGTGTTTTCTCCAGTCTAGTTTGGAGAGGAAAAAAAACTTAAAAAAGTAATAGCAGAAGAGACAACACTAAGAATGGCAGCTGAGAAGATAGTATTAAAGTAAGCAACATGGAGAAGAAAGAAGAGAGGGAGAAGAGGGGAAAAGGGATACAAGGCATCCATCATCACAGAATACTAAAGTGATTACAGAAGAGTAATAGCAGGTATTAATGAAATAGTGTAAACAGTGGTGGCAATGTGAAAAACAATAATAAGCAGAATGAGTCTTACAGTTTTTGGACATAGCCAGTATAGGAGTTTGTTTTGATTGACTATGCATATTTGTTATGGAGGTTTTGTTTTTCTTTCTCAGTGGGGAGGTAGGAGTAAGGAGAGAGAGAAAATAAGTGTTTATTAGTTGAAAAAATAAAATTTAATTTAAAAAGAATAAACTACTGCTCAAATGAGTATATTTAATCAGAACTATAATGATGTCTAAAAGCAATAAAATGACCAAGCACTATCACTGCCCAGGTTGGGTACCCTCTTCCCTCACTGGTCCTGTAAAGACACACTGCCTAAAATTTGTGCCCAAGTTTAACTTAAAAAAAAAAAAGACTCTATGCAGGTCTTGCAATCTTCTAAAGGAGACAATTGGGTATAGTAGAAAGAGGACTGAATTGGGAGTCAGATGGTCTGAGTCATGAGCCATCAAAGGAGTTAGAAAATAATGGGTCACAGATAGAATGAGAACCATTGTTACAGAAGCTAACAGGAGGCCGTTTTAGCAGAAGTCAGGGTGTGGGCTGTGTTGATGGGATATATTGTTTTGGGGGCTGTTTTGCTGATTGATTTTCTACTCCCTGCATTCAAACACAGCATATTCTATATTCTTCCTTAAATTTTTGTTGCCAAGTCTCTATAAGTTTCTATAAGAAAACAAAAAGTAATTGAGCAACCTTTTGGGAGAAGAACTCACTATTTGAGAAAAACTGCTGGGAAAACTGGAAAAGAGTAAGGCAAAAACTAGGCATAGACCAAAATCTTACACCATATATCAAAATAAAGTCAAAATAGGTACACAATTTAGATATAAAGGTTGATACCATAAGCAAACTGGGAGAGCAAGGAATAGTTTACCTGTCAGATTTATGGAGAACAAAAGAATTTATGACCAAACAAGAGACAGAGAACAATATGGAATGCAAAATAGATAATTTTGATTACATTAAATTGAAAAGTTTTTGCACAAACAAAGCCAATGCAACCAAGATTAGGAGAGAAGCAGAAAACTGGGAAAGAATTCTTACAACCAGTGTCTCTGATAAGGGCCTCATTTCTAAAATATATAGAGAATTAAGTCAAATTTATAAGAATACAAGTCATTCCCCAATATGAACAGGCAGTTTTCAAATGAAGAAATTGAAGAAATCTAGGGTCATATGAAAAAATACTCTAAATCACTATTGATTAGAGAAACGCAAATCCAAACAACTCTGAGGTACCACATCACACCTATCAGATTGGCCAACATGACAAAACAGGAAAATGATAAATGTTGGAGAAGATGTGGGAAAATTGGAACACTAATGCATTGTTGGTGGAGTTGTGAAATGATCTAACCATTCTGGAGAGCAATTTGGAACTATGCCCAAAGGGTTACAAGTGTGTGCATGCCCTTTGAACCAGCAATAGCACTTCTAGGGCTGTATCTCAAAGAGACCATAAAAATGGGAAAAGGACCCATGTGTACAAAAATATTTATAGCAGCTCTTTCTGTGGTGGCAAAGAATTGGACATTGAGGGAATGCCCGTCAATTGGGGAATGGCTGAACAAGTTGTGGCATATGAATGTAATGGAATACTATTGTGCTATAAGAAATGATGAGAAAGTGGACTTCAGAAAAACCTGGAAAGACTTGTATGGGCTGATGCTGAGTGAGCAGAAGTGAGCAGAACCAGGAGAACATTATACAGTAACAGCCATGTTGTGCAACGATTAACTTTGATAGACTTAGCTCTTCTCAGCAATGCAAGGATCTAGGACATCTCCAAAAGTCTCGTGATGGAAAATGCTATCCACGTGCAAAGAAAGAACTATGGATTCTGAATGCAGATCAAAGCATACCATTTGCTCTTTTTTTCCCTTCTGTTTTGTTTAGTTTCTTCTTTCTTGTGGTTCTTTGTATTGGCTCTAATTCTTCTTTACAACATGACTAATGTGAAAATATGTTGAATAGGAATGTATATGTAGAGCCTATATCAGATTGCATGCCATCTTGGGGAGGGAAGTAGAAAGAGAGGGGGAGAACATTTAAAACTCAAAAGCTTGTGGAAGTGAATATAGAAAGCTAAAAATAAATTAATAAAAAAAGAATAATAGTTCTGTGAGCTCTTCTAAGGATGTTTCTTCAGCAAGTTGTTGATTGAAAGGTGGGTAAATAGAGAGGGAGGACAGAAACAATTTCCTACTGGGAATAATTGCCATTTGTCGTTTTGTTGTACTTACAGCCTGTCTTTTATGGGAGTACCTCAAAGAACTTTCCTCAAATTAAACTGTATACCATGTCTTTTGAAAGTATTATTTATCTCCCCATCTATCTTTTAAACAAATGGGAGACTAAGGCATTGAGTAGCCCACCCAAAATCAAGCAACAAATCTTTGGAAATGAGATGAGAACCTGAGATTTCTGACTCATAGGCTATATTTCCTGCTTCCAAATACAGTTAAGATAAAACAATGCAAAACACGCCCTATCCACAACTGTTCAATCCAGGATCTCAAATGTTCTCTCCCCTCCTTCCTCTCCTATGAATAGAAAGAATAGACATAATTAACAGTAATATCCCAGTTACTTTGGAGAGTTCTGCCAATTGCAATATGTTCCTAATGAGATAATAGCCTCAGGGACTTACATCACCAGGTGCCCTAGACACCTTATGTTTCTTCAAAGCTGTAATTATCCCTTGACTATTGAACCCCAATTTGCTGCCTTACCAAATAAATAAGCAATTGTTTAGCAGTGGTGACAAATAGACTCTCATAGTAGGAGCAGAAGGACAAGAAAGGTTGTAGGAGAAATACAAAGAAATATATTTTGCCTCCTTGAAAGAAAACACCGTATTTGGGTCCCAGGGAAAGCAGGAAGATACAAAGGAGTATCTTGCAGACTTACCACTAACTTTTGGCTTAAAGTCCAGTTGACGAACTGTCTGAAAGTCAGGGGCTTAGGAAAATCAATGAATGGTGATAAATTAACTAGCCCATGTCATATTCTATTGCAGTAAGTCTTCTGTTGTCTTTGGAATCAACAGATAGATGGACTTTTTTTTGTCCATTAATTTATTTATTTTTAGTTTTCAGCATTCACTTCCACAAGATTTTGAGTTCCAAATTTTCTCCCCAACTCGTCCCTTCCCCAACCCCAAGACAGCATGCATTCTGAATACCCTTTGTCCTAATCTGCACTCTCTTCTATCTCCCCCTCCCCCCTCTTATCCCCTTCCTCTTCTGTTTTCCTGTAGGGCAGGATAGATTTCTATAGCCTATTGCCTGTATATCTTATTTCTCAGTTACATGTGAAAACAATTTTTTAACATTTGTTTTTAAAACTTTGAGTTCCAAATTCTCTCCTTTCCTCCCTCCCTACCCACCCTCATTGAGAAGGCAAACAACTCAATATAGGATATACTTGTATAGTCATGCAAAACACTTCCATAGTAGTCATGCTGTGGAAAACTAACTATATTTCCTTCATCCTCTCCCGCCCCCTGTTTATTCTATTCTCTCTTTTGACCTTGTCCCTCCTCAGAAGTGTTTGCTTCTGATTACCCTCTCCCCCAATCTGCCCTCCTTTCTATCATCCTTCCATTCTCTTCTCCCCTTCCCCCCTATTTTCCTGCAGGGTAAGAGATTCCCTTACCCAATTGAGTGTGTATGTTATTCCCTCCTTAAGCCAAATCCAATGAGACTAAGATTCACTCATTCCCTCTCATCTTGTCCCAATTCCTGTCCACTGTAAAAGCCTGTTCTTGTCAGTTTTATGTGAGATAATTTACCCCATTCTACCCCTCTCTTTCTCCTTCTCCCAGTATAATTCTCTCTCACCCTTTAATTTTATTCTCCAGATATCATCCATTCATCTTCAACTCACCCTGTGCCCTCTATTTATCAATCTATCTATACATATAATTTTTTCCTTCCAACTACCCTAATACTGACAAAGGTCTCATGAGTTACAAATATCATCTTTTCATGTAGGAATGTAAACAGTTCAACCTTAATAAGTCCCTTTTGATCTCTCTTTCCTATTTACCTCTTCATGCTTCTGTTGAGTCTTGTATTTGAAAGTCATATTTTCCATTCAGCTCTGGTCTTTTCATCAAGAATGCTTGAGAGTCCTCTATTTCACTGAATGTCCATTTTTTTCCCCTGAAGGATTATACTCAGTTTTGCTGGGTAGGTGATTCTTGGTTGTAATCCTATCTCCTTTGCCCTCCAGAATATCATATTCCAAGCCCTGCAGTCCCTTAATGTAGAAGCTGCTAAATCTTGAGTTATCCTGATTGTGTTTCCACAATACTTGAATTGTTTCTTTTTGGCTGCTTGCAATATTTTCTCCTTGACCTGGGAATTCTAGAATTTGGCTACAATATTCCTAGGAGTTTTCCTTTGGGGATCTCTTTCAGGAGGTGATCAGTGGATTCTTTCAATTTCTATTTTTCCCTCTGGTTCTAGAATATCAGGGCCATTTTCCTTGATAATTTCTTGAAAGATGATGTCTAGGCTCTTTTTTTTGATCCTGGCTTTCAGATAGCCCAATCATTTTTAAATGATCTCTCTTGGATCTATTTTCCAGATCAGTTGTTTTTTCAATGAGATATTTCACACTGTCTTCTATTTTTTCATTCTTTTGGTTTTGTTTTACAGTGTCTTGATTTCTCATAATGTCACTAACTTCCAACTGTTCCATTCCAATTTTTAAGGAAGAATTTTCTTCAGTAAGCTTTTGGACTTCCTTTTCCATTTTGTCAATTCTGCTTTTTAAGGCATTCTTCTCCTCATTGGCTTTTTGGACCTCTTTTGCCATTTGGATTAGGTTATTTTTAAGGTGTTATTTTCTTCAGTAATTTTTTGGGTCTCCATTAGCAAGCTGTTGGCTAGTTTTTCATGATTTTCTTGCATCACTCTCATTTCTCTTTCCAATTTTTCCTCTACTTCTCTTACTTGCTTCTCAAAATCCTTTTTGACCTCTTCCATGGCCTGGGACTGATTCATATTTTTCTTGGAGGCTTTGAATGTAGGAGCTTTGACTTTGTTGTCTTCTTCTGGTTGTATGTTTTGATCTTTGTCACCAAAGAAAGATTCTATAGTCTGACTTTTTTTTTGCAGTTTGCTCATGACCTCAGTCAATTACTTGAGTTTTAAACTCTTTGTTAAGGTAGGGGTCTGCTTCCAGTGTGGAGAATCTGCTGTCCCAAGCTTCAGGGGTTTTGTGCAGCTGTTTTCAGAGGTACTTCTAGGGACCTGTAAGTTTTCATTTCTTCCAAGGTGGTATGATCAAGGGTGAGGTGTTTACTCCTTTCCTGGCCTGTGCTCTTGTCTATGAGTGACCACAAGCACTCTTTTCTTCCTTGGAACTGTCGGGAGGATTCACTCTCCACCAAGGCACAAGCTCCATCATGCCAGCACTCCTCCTCACCCCAGGATTGCCACCCAGAACTGTGACCCAGATCCAAGCACAGACAAAGCAAAAGAATCCTGCCTCAGCACTAGCAGAGAGATCCCTGCAATCTCCTTCTGATCATCCACTTGACTCCCCCTCAGTGTGTGGGCTAGAAGCTCTGGAAGCAGCCCCTGCCCCAGGGTTGTGCCAGAACTGGGGCTGGGACCAAGCTTCTCTCTCACTATGGTCACAGACTTTTCCTACTAATCTTCTAAGTTGTCTTTGGTGTTTGGTGTTGAGAAGTCTGGAAACCACCACAGCTGCCCATGATTTAGTCCCTTGAGGCCTGCTCCAGGTTCGCTGAGGCCTGTTTTGCCTGAGCGCCCATGTTGAACTGTGTTTCTTTCCCAGCCTGCCATGATAGACCTTTCCAATCAACCATCCAGGTTGTCTTGGGCTGGAAATTTGTTTCACTCTATCTTTTTGTGGGTTCTGCTGCTCTAGAATTTGTTTAGAGCCATTTTTTACAGGTATTTGGAGGGGTTTGGGGGAGAGCTCAAGCAAGTCACTGCTTTTATTCTGCCATCTTGGGTCCATCCCCTAGATGGACTTTTTTTTTACACATATATTTTAATAATCATCATGATGAAACCTTACTTTTATCATATTATGCATAAAAGGTATCTTTGATAAACAGTCCATTTTCTCCCCAAGACTTGATTATGGTCCATAGGTTTTTTTTTTTTATTTGCTATACTTCATTTAACATTAATTTTTAAAAATTTTGAGTTCCAAATTCTCTCCCTCCCTTCACCCCTCTCCCACCCATTGAGAAGGCAAGGAATATGATCTCAATTATACATATGAAGTCATGTAAAATGTATTTCCATATTTGCCATGTTGAAAAAAAAACTAGAAAAATGAAGTAAGTGAAAAAAGTATGCTTCAATCTGCACTCAGAGTTCAACAGTTCTCTCTTGGGATGCGGACAGAATTTTTCATCATGAATCCTTTGGAATTGTTTAGGATCATTGTTTTGATCAAAGTAGCTGAGCCTGTCATTATTGATCATTGTTACAATATTGTTGCTGTTATATACAATGTTCTCCTGAGTGTGCTTACTTCACTTTGTATCAGTTCATATAAGTCTTCCCTGGTTTTTCTGAAATTGGATGTACTTTTATAAATAAAAACAAGAGAATTTTTGACATTAGTCAAAGAGAGTTAAGACCCTTTTTTAAAAAAAAAATCCATTTCTATTTATTAGGAGAGAAGCTTGGGATGAATTACCATGAGATCACTATGACTCAGCCAACCAAAAAAAAAAAAAAGCCTGATTTACAAAAACAAACCCAAATATCTAACAAGCAAACAAAAAACCCATGAGACAGAGTTTATAGAAGAGTCTGGCCCTAACTGAATAGGACAAGAGAAACTAGAAAATGGTAACAGTTACAGCAGCCAGTCCTGAACTAGTGAAAACAAGTTGATGAATTGTTACTGGAAGAAAGCAAAACTATCATTATAACAGCTAGATTATACCTTTTTATTTAAATTTTAAACTGAAAGGGACCTTTGGCCTTTTAAACATAACCCCAATGTCAGTTGGCAACCTAGTCAAGATCTTTTTTGATCATACTATCATAGATCTTTGTAGCTGGAAAGAACTTTAGAGATAATCTACTTCAAATCCCTAATTTTACAGATTAGAAAAATGAAATCTGTAATTTTCAACAATGAGGGAAGGAGCCAGAGTCATCTTATTCCTTATTATATAAAGTAAACCTCTTTTAAAACTAGTCTTCTGATGGAGCAGTTGAGTACTTACCCATACTGCTATTGCAAGAGGCTTGATCACTTGAGTCCCTGATCAAATTGATGAATCTTCCTCTCCCCCACCAATAATCTGATGAAATTACATGGCATGAACCACTGTGTAGAAGCATCTGAGGATCATTCCTCTATGGACTTTGGGCATGCCCACTGGCATCTTGCTGAGGGGACCCACAAAACCCAATTACTGATTGGGTTTCAGAGACTGGGATGATCGACTGATGAAGACAGCCTCTTGTTGGAGAACCTGTCCTTCTTTATGATTTATAAAATCTAGTAACAGATCAGGTCTTTCTCCTCTCTTTCCTCCTATCTTCTTCCCTTTCTCCTCTTAGCATAGGACCACATGGTCCTGGACATGTACTTGTCCAGAGTTTCTGAGTACAAGTCAGAAACTAGAACTCCTGAGAGAGGAGCTCAAGAGACAGTAGCAGGTAGGGCACTTAATTTCTGCAGAAACACACATTAGAATCAGATATGTGCATGATCTACTCCACCCAAGCTTGAGTCTGGTGATGACAGGCACAGCTTTGGTTACAGACCACCTCAATAAAGTAAATATTGTAATAAAGTGAGTCACATGAATTTTTTGGTTTCCCAATGAATATAAAAATTGTATTTAAGTGTACAATCACATTATGTTTAAAAAAACAATGTACAGGCTTAGATCCTTAAAATCTAGCCAATACTTCACAGACTCTCAGACTCTTTAAGAGTCTGCCCAATATAACTGATGTTCTAATAAACCTTGTCTTTGGCTGAAAGAAGGCTTGGGTCAAATTCTTTCAGGCAGGACCTGCGTGTCATGATTTTGGGGTCCCAGCATCCCTGAACCCCTAAACCTCAACATTTTGGTGACCTGTACTGGGAAACTGCCTAACCCCAAGTTCTTCTCTAACCAAGACTGGAAGGTATGTAAGCCTCTCCCTCCCTCCACCTCCTTTCTTGCTCTGCAGTTGAGGTCGCTTTCCAAGCACCAAGGCTTGGAGGTGCTTTTCGGGCAGTTATGAGGCTGTCTCGCAATTGGTCTGACGCTCTCAGGCTCTCGGTCCATTGTGGCGGTTTGAGGTCATGGACCTGGGCACACCTTCCGCAGCATAGAGGACAAGGACGGACACCCTATCCAGAAGCATATGGCAGATTGTGTCATTTCTCTGGGCACTAGAGAATTGGGGAAAACTGCAGTTGCTGTTTGGTTCCCTGAGGCTTACTTACTGCCTTCCCTCTACACCTCTGAATTCTCCTTCATGTAGGTTACAGGGGAAAGTTAGAACAGCTGAAAATATCTTGGCAGATTCTGGACATTTTGTGATTGATCATTAAAGAGTTTGGAACTCCTCCTTACAACCCTGGTCACTCTTTTCTCCCACTCCCTTCCCTTGCGTCAAGAGGGTATCTGCTAACCCCACTCACAGGAGAAGAGAGTTTCATCCTTTGATTTCACCTTCCCCCACCTGGGAAAAAAAGGAGCAGGGAGGGGCAACAGTTACAGCATGGGCCCCCCTGGCAATGGCCTTGGGCCCTAGGGCAACCTTTGCCTGGAAGCATCACCCAAGTTCAGCACATCCTGCTCAAGGTAAAGAAGCTAGCCTATGAACTTGGTAAGCACTCACTTTTAAATTTGCAGTTTTAACTGTTAATGATGAGATGTTGATTCTCTGTGTAAAGTAATTTGGAAATGAATTTAACAAAACTGAAGTCACCTGATTGGTAATGGGTTTATTTTAAGTTTCAAATTGGTGAACTTTTCTATCAGTTATGTCGAGCAACTTTTCATAATTTGGTTACTGCTAAAATAATTCGGCTATTGTTGGTTACTGTTTTAATGTGTAAACTTGCCCAAAAGCTTGTTTGAGTTATGACTTGCTGGGAATTTGCAAGTGTATAGAAATTTCTAAGGATCAGCTTTTTACTGTAGTACAAATTTAAATTAGAAATGTAAAGCCTGGAAAAGTTTTTCCTAAACTGTGATTAGTGAAACTTACTGTTTGAGGTAAAAGCTCGTAGGATTTTATTTTAAGTTGTCTGATGGATCATAACAATCCATTGATAATCAGTAATCCACCATCTGAGAGAAATGCCACAATCTACTCAGAGAATGTGATAGTAGTGGGAAGTCAGCATTGGGAAAAGCTGAGAGGACAATTTTAGCCTCAGTCTGAGATGGGATCCTCCTGGCTCAGTTTCCCTGGTGGGGTTGGGATCTGGACCCCAGAAAGGAAAAACCCCAGACTTTCCCACTTGGCCAAGTCTCTGGCATTCACCTGATGCTATAATCCCATCAACTGGGCCTTTTGTTATTGCCCACACCCAATTCTGTTACCCTTTATCTATCCTGGCATTCCATTGTCTTACCTCCCTATGGCCCCTGGTCATTTCCCACACTTAATCCTAGCTAGGCTCCATTGTCCTGGTCCCAGGAGTCCTGTTCATCCCAGGTTACTGGCCACTCCCATTCAAATCTTCCTTAGACCCCTCCTCCAGTCATCCCAAACTACTTGGCCACTCTAGATCCTTCCCACAGTCTTTCTGTACGTAAGGTCCATTTGGTCTCCATTAAGATGCTCAGATTCCTAAAATCTAGCCACTGCTCAGATTCTTAGAATCTAGCCAACAGCCGATAGATGCTCAGATTCCTTAAGAGTTTGGCTAATATGGCAGATCTTTAATAAATCTTGTCTTTGGCTGAAAGAAGGCTTGGGTCAAATTCTTTTGGGGAGGACCTGCATGTCATGATCTCGGGGTCCCAGCACCCCTAAACCTCTGGACCTCATCATCCCCATTATGCTCCTTTGAAAGGGAATGTTACCCACCTGGCTATTCCTTAGTCTGGCTATGAGGTGATTTGATACTGCATGGTTGGAAAACTGAATTATGTGAATCCAAACAGAGCTAAAGATGTTTTATCCTGTCACATCTGGGCCCTGCAGTCTTTTCTATTATATTTGTGTCTTCCACACTTCAGGCCATTCACCTACAGTTGGTAGCGAACAGCAGGTACCAGACAGTGTCCTTCTATCGTTCTCTGCATGCAATCTGTGCTCTGTTTCAGTCAACCTCCTCTTTGGGACCCCCTCAAGGCAGGGACAGCTCTATGCCTCTTGCCAGCAGAAAGCAGTTTCAGAAGCCGAGACCTTTGCCCCTTACACCAAAAGAATTTGGGTCATATTTATTTGACTGGGGAATGATGAGAATGGGATCTAGAGCCCAAAAAGGAAAAACCCTGGACTTTCCCACAAGGCCAAATCTCTGGTCCATCTCGTCTTCATTAAGGTGCTTAGATTCTTAAAATCTAGCCACTACTTAGATTCTTATAATCTAGCCAAATGCTTAGATTCTTAAGATCTAGCCAATACTTCACAGATTCTCAGACTCCTTAAGAGTCTGCCCAATATAACTGATGTTGTAATAAACCTTGTCTTTGGTTGAAAAAAAAGAGCCAATGTACATACCTAATTAATAAATCCTTTATTGCTAAAAAATGAGAACCATCATGTGATCCTTCAGTGCATTATAATCTTTTTGTTGGTGGTGGGTCCTGCTTTGATATTGATGGCTGCTGACTAATTCTGATAGAGGTTGCTGAAGGTTGGATTGGCTGCGGCAATTTCTTAAAATAAGACAACAAAGTTTGCCACATTGACTCTGTTCCTTTCACTTGAACACTTAGTGTTATTAAATGGCCTAATTTCAATATTGTTTTGTCTCAAAGAATAGGGAGGCCTGAGGAGAGGGAGAGGGAGAGAGATGGGGAATAGCCAGTGGGTGGAGCAGTCAGAACACGTACAACATTTATTGATTAGATTTCTTATTTTATATGGGCACAGTTTGTGGTGCCAAAACAATTACAGTGCATCAAAGATCACTGATAGATATCACCATAGAAGATATAACAGTGAAAAAGTCTGAAATATTGTGAGAATTACCAAAATATCACACAGACACAATATGAGTGTGATGAGGATGGGAGCTAAATCCCCAAAAAAGGAAAAACCCTGGACTTTCCCACAAGGCCAAATCTCTAGTGTTTGCCTGAGGCTATAATCCCATCAACTGGCCTTTCTTTTTGGCTATACCCAATCTCCCAATTCTCTGTTACCCTTAACCTAGTCTAGCCCTCCCTATGGGCCCCGGCTATTTCCCACACCTAATCCTAGCTAGGCTCCATTCTCCCTTAGGCCATGTGGTCCAGGACCCAGGAGTTCTGTTCACCCCAGTTTACTGGCCACTCCCATCCAGATCCTCCTTAGACCCCTCCTCCAGTCACCCCAAACTACTTGCCACTCTTAGATCCCTCCCACAGTCTTTCTGTATATAAGGTCCACCTGGTCTCCATTAAGACACTCAGATTCCTAAAATCTAGCCACAGCTCAGATTCTTAGATTCTAGCCAATAGCCCATAGATGCTCAGATTCCTTAAGAGTCTGGCTAATATGGCGGATCTTTAATAAATCTTGTCTTTGGCTGAAAGAAGGCTTGGGTCAAATTCTTTTGGGCAGGACTGGAGTGTTGAGATCTTGGGGTTCTAGCACCCCCAACCTCTAGACCTCATCAAGTGCATGCTATTGGAAAAATGGTGCTAATAGACTTGCTCAATGCTGGATTGACACAAACCTTCAATTTGTAAAAAAACCAACAACAACAAAAAAACCCCGCAATATTTGTGAAGCATAATAAAGCAAAGCACAAACAAGGTATGCCTGTATATCTTTTAGAGAGGGAAAAGGGAATTTCCTGACACTCCTTAAAGAATGAAGAGTATTTTTTACCTGGTTCCTCAGCAGTGTCAAACTAGGAAAACACAGACCATGAGTTACTTAAATGTTGCAGGTCCAAGGAAAAGAGATTGCTTATTAGGCAGTTTCCAAAATAAGTTTATCTTCTGGGAGGAATATAACCACAAGATACTACTACAGGGCCTAAGGAGACAGTATACAACTCCGTGGGAAGGAAAGGTTTGCTCAAATGTCAATGTGTTGTCATGATGGCAATCCTAAATCCAGGTCTTTTCCAAGGGGAGTTGATAGATTATTTTTGTACTTTATATGTTTTCTATATCTGCTTCTGTGAATCCTTTGCATCTTCTGCATTCTTACTTTCTTGCATTTTTTTTTGGTGAGGCAATTGGGGTTAAGTGACTTGGCCAGAGTCACACAGTTAGTTAAGTGTTATGTGTCTGAGGCCGGATTTGAACTCAGGTCCTCTAGACTCCAGGGCCGGTGCTCTATCCACTGCACCACCTAGCTGCCCCTGGATTCTTTTTTTTTTTTTTTTTTTACTTTTAGGCAGTTGGGGTTAAGTGACTTGCCCAAGGTCACATAGCTAGTAAGTGTCAAGTGTTTGGTCTGAGGCTGGATTTGAACTCAGGTCCTCCTGACTTCAGGGCCGGTGATCTATCCACTGCGACACCTAGCTGTGCCCCTGCATTCTTACTTTCTAAGAATTTACACACACTGATGCCCACTGAAGGAAGAAGCAAAGGGTAATGAAAAAAAACATTGAATGAAGAATCAATCGAGCTGAGCTCTACTCCCAGATCTTTCCCTTAATTAGTTGGGAGATTGAGGAAGTTATTTAGCTTGTTCATTTGCAAAATGAGATTAGCAACCTGATCTCTAAGGTCCCTTCTAGCTGAAAATGGCTAAGATGATTTGATCTGCCAGGATGGGATGGAGTTGCTGAAGTTGGGTCACCCTTAAAAGAAGGACCCCAAAGAAATCAGTCTGTTGAACCAAGATGCTTCAACCCTCAGTTTCTGCTAACAGGAAATAACCCTAGCACTCCAGAACTGCTCAGTGCTTAAGGTTGACAAAGTGTTTTAAAAACATCTCACTTTATCCTAACAACAACCCTGGGAATTTGGGCCTATTATTATCCCCATTTTACAGATGAGGAAACCAAGGCTGAGGGAGGTTAATTAACTTGCCTAGGGTCACTGTGCCACCTTGCTTGGGGCAAAGATTTGCCCTGAGAAAAAGGTAGGAATCAGGACTGAAAGGAAGTAACATGTAGTTTTGTAACTCCATTCAAAACATAATCCAGCCTGAATGACTTTCAGTGATTTTAAGTGAATAGTACAGTGGAAGGAACATGGACTCTGGAGATAAGAGGAGTTGGTTCAAATTCCATCTTTGATGCTTGTGACCTGTATGACCTGAGACAAGTTGCTTAATCTCTTTGGCCTCAGTTTCCTCATCTGTAACATGAGGAAGTTAGACCAAAGGCTTCTGAGGTTCTGGTCTATGAACCTATGAGAATCCTTTAACCTTAATAAACAAAGGTTAAAGTGAGAATGAGAATTTCATATGATTCCATGTCAGATAATTTAGATTGGTGATTTGGTCAGAGAGTATTAGAAAATGTCCTCTCAATTTCTCTGAGCTAGAAAAACTATCAGTCAAAAAAAAAACCACATTAAAATCTTAGTTTAATATAATGTGTAAGGAAAAAAAAATTACAGAATCTGTTATAATTTTCTTCCCTTGACAAAAAATAAAGGTATCCAGTCCTACTACCAAATGATTTTGGCATCCTGCAAAATTAACAATAACTCATTTACATAGTGCTTTTTAAAGTTTACACAACTCTTTTCTCGGAACAATCTGTGGGGTAGATAGTATATTATTATTCCCACTTTATAGATGAGGCAATTGAGGCAAAGAAAGGTGGCATGATTAGCCCAGGGTCTCAGAGCTAGTAAGTATTAGGTCTGAGACTCAAACTTATATCTTTGGATTCCAGGAGTCTTCCCACTGAACCATGCCTCCCATCAAATTATTATTATCCAATTTTATAGAGGAGAAAACTGAGATGGAAAGAAATTTAAATCACCAAGTAGCAGAACCAGAATTTAAACTCAGTTCCTCTAACTCCAAATTTCTTTTTTTTTTTCCAGAAGGCAGAAATTAAGGTCTTTATTTCAAAATCTGAGTTATGGTTAACACCTTTACTGAGTGCAAATGGTAACTTGCCACACCCGTACCAAGTTGTCTGTGTATCCAGCAAATAGGGTCTGGCCATCAGCAGACCTGCCTGAGGAAGTACACTGGGGAGGCTCAGCCTTGCTGCTGGTGCTGATCGCTTCTTGCTTAAGCTCATCCACAGTGATCTTGCCCTCTAGGTCCCAGATCTTGATGCTGGGCCCAGGAGTAGCACAGAGCCAGTAGCGATTGGGGCTGAAGCAGAGAGCATTGATTATGTCACCACCATCCAGAGAGTAGAGGTGCTTGCCCTCACTGAGGTCCCACAACATGGCTTGACCATCCTTGCCTCCAGAGGCACCGAGAGAGCCATCAGGAGAAACTGTAACTGTGTTTAGGCAGCCTGTGAGGCCAATGTGGTTTGTCTTCAGTTTGCAGCTGGCCAAGTTCCAGACCTTGACCAGCTTGTCCCAGCCACAGGAGACAATGATGGGGTTGCTGCTATTGGGTGAAAAACGGACACAAAACACCCACTCTGAGTGGCTGTCATCCTGCACAGTGTATTTACAGACACCCAGGATGTTCCTCAGCTTGATAGTTTTATCCCGGGAACCAGAGACAATCTGGCGGTTGTCTGAAGAGAAGGCCACACTTAGCGCATCCTTGGTGTGACCAACAAAGGGCCTGGTGGTAGTGCCAGTTGTGAGATCCCACAGTCTTAGTGTGCCATCCCAGGAGCCTGAGAGTGCAAATTGGCCATCAGAGGAAATGACCACATCACTAACAAAATGTGAGTGACCCCTGAGGCCACGCTGGGGGATTCCATAATTTGTTTCATCTCTGGTAAGCTTCCACATGATAATGGTCTTATCTCGGGAGGCTGACAGGATCATGTCTGGGAACTGGGGAGTCGTGGCGATCTGGGTCACCCAGCCATTGTGGCCTTTAAGGGTACCCCGAAGGGTCATCTGTTCAGTCATGATGAGATCTCGGTGGATCACTCCAGGAGGAAGGATGGATCCAGATTGCACGGAGAGAGACCAGCCGGCTCTCCTTCATGCCAGGAGCCCAGCCTAACTCCAAATTTCTTTCCCACTACATCAACCTGCCTCCTTGATGGAAGTTGGATTGTTCACATATATCTCATGTAGCTTGTAAACTATCACAAATTAGAAAATCCAAAGACAGAAAGAATAGCTATTCATGGAATAAAGATGCTTGGCTTATTGATACCTTCTCTTAGTGCTACTCTGCTTCCAAATCCAGACCCAGAGAGTATTCTATAGTAAAACTAGACCAGACCAAGCATCAGCTTCTTGCTTACTCAACTTGTCAGGACAATCATTTCCTTTCAGTAGTTTAGATGATAGCTTCCCCTCAAAGGAAATAAATATATGGGATGTTCTAATTTCTTCCATTATAATTTAGGAAGCTAACAAAAAAGTCTTCCATTTGTTATGTGCTGGCCCATTTTCCCTTTTGGGTGACCTTTTCTGAGAGAGAGAGAAAGAGAGAGAGAGAGAGAGAGAGAGAGAGAGAGAGAGAGGAAAGAATCACCCTTTTTCATATGCATTCAAGTAACTAACTTAGAGAAAAAAGTCAGAAAAATAAAATTATTAGGCTTACGTGCAAGTTGAAATTTTTATTTTAAAATTAGAACTAAGTGAGTTGGAAACTTTGTTTCAGTATATTAGTTTCCAATTCAGAACCTGTTCTCAGCACTGTGCACACTACTGCCTTTAAGTAGAGAACTAGGGAATAATCCCAGAAAGAGTTTAATGGGTCTTTGGCCAAGAAGAATAGCCAAATCCAAAGGAGTCTCCAAAATGTCTTCCTTAATCAAAATTTTAAAATACCAACGTTAAAATAAAGTATAATTTTTTTATGTTAAGAAGGAAAAATGAAATAAAACCAAAACCAAAAACAAAAAATATCTCTTTTTGTTCTCTGAACATTTTGTTTTAGGAGAGCAGCTGAGGAGGTACAGGGTAAAAAATATGTGTAGGTTTTTCTTTTTACAACAAAAAAATTAATAAAATGGCTTAATAACCACTGTTGAAAATTTACTTCCTGACTCAACTGATGAAATGTTTACTTTTGTTAAGCTGCCTTTTTTTTCCCTTTTTTTATTCTATATTACAAGGTCAACACGGGGGGGGGATAGAGGGGCATATTCATTAGTAAAAGTGATATATAACAAAAGATATCAATAAAAATTTTAAAAGATTGTTAAAGAAAAGAGAAATGGTGAATAAAAATAGCTCACGTTTGTATAGCCTGACTCGCAAAGAACTTATGATACATTATTTCATTTAAGTCTCCCCCAAATCCTGTAAAATAGATGCTATTATCACTATTCCCATTTTACAGTTGGGACTCAGAGTCTAAGTGATTTGCCTAGGATCACGCAGCTAGTAAATGTAAGAAGTAGGATTCAAACCCAGGTCTTTTGAACTCCGAATCCAATACTATATCCATTATACTGTGCTGCCTCTTCAGAATGAAAGGCAGTAATGGTCAAATTCATATTGTCAGTCTAAAGGCTTAAATATTTTTTCCCAATTCTATTCTTTTAAGGCATTCTTCTCCTCATTGGCTTTTTGGATCTCTTTTGCCATTTGGCCTACTCTGGTTTTTATGGTGTTATTTTCTTCAGTATTTTTTGTGTGTGTGTGTCTTCTTTACCAAGCAGTTGATTCATTTTTCGTTATTTTCTTACATCACTCTCATTTCTCTTCCCAATTTAAAAATAAATTGATTTTCAAAATACTTTTTGAGCTCTTCCATGGCCTGAGACCAATTCATAATTTTCTCAGAGGCTTAGAGCCTCCATGGAGCTTTGACTTTGTTGTCTTCTTCTGAGTGTGTGTTTTGATCTTCCTTGTCACCATAGTAACTTTCAATAGTCAGAGGTTTTTTTCCCCCTTGTCTGCTTATTTTCCCAGACTATTAGTTGACTTTTAACTCTTTGCTAAGGTAGGGCTCTGCTTCCAGGGTGGAGGGCGCACTGTGTCAAGCTTCAGGGGTTTTGTGCAGCTATTCTCTGAGATACTTCTAGGGACCTGTAAGTTTTCAGTTCTTCCAAGGTGGTATGATCTAAGGAGATGTGTTCACTACTCTCCTGGCCTGTGCTGCTATCACAAGCACTCTTTTCTCCCCTGGAACTGTGAGGAGGGTCCCCCCTCCACTGCTGCTGCAAGCTCTGCTATGCTAGTGTTCCTCCTCACCCTGGGACTGTGACCCAAGACTGCAACCTGGATCTGAGTATGGGCAAAGCAACAGTCTTGCCTCAGTGCTAACAAAAAGACTCCATAGTCTTCTGACTAATTGTTCCACACCCTTATTGTCTGTGGGCTGAGAGCTCTGGAAGCAGCCACTGCCTCTGCCCCTGCTGCTGCCAATTCAGTGATGCCCAAGGTCTGCTCCTGGTTCGCTCTCACCCCAGTTGCGACAGACCTTTCCTGCTGACCTTCTAAGTTGTCTTTGTGAGCTGACGGGTCTGGAAACTGCCGCTGCTGCCACTGATGCACTCACTCTGTCGCAGGTTTGCTGGGACCTGGTCTACGCTGGTGTGGCCTGTGCTGGACTGCGCTTCTCAATCACCCTGGTGCAACAGACCTTTCCTGTTGACCTTACAAATTGTCTTGGACTGGAAATTTGTTCCACTCCATCTTTTTATGGGTCCTTCTGCTCTAGAATTTGTTTAGAGTCATTTTAAAGGTATTTGGAAGGGTTTGGGGGAGAGCTCAGGCAAGTCTCTGCCTTTACTCCACCAACTTGGCCCCACCTCTCCTCAGTTCTGCTCTTAATGCTGAGTAAGTAGGAAGAGAATCTTTGTGTTTCTATAGTCTCAGAAGCAAATAAGAACTATCAAGTGATTCAATATTATAATTTCTTATTTTTATCTTTTGCTTTTTATACCACCTTAATGTCTTAATATGTTCCTTCCTATTCTCCTAACCACAGAACCTGCATTTTTTTTCTTTCATTTTTCACAAGGTGTTGCCTTAAAAAGGCAAATAAAAAGCAGAGAAAAAAAAAGCTTTTCAGTAAAACTAATCAACCCATCAACCAATGCTGACTATTATGCAATATTCCACACCTAGGGCTTAACTTCTGCTAAGGGAAGGAGATGCATTTTTGCATTTCTTCTTTGAGGCTGAACTTGATCATTAAAATTATATAGCTTTCAGGTTTTTGTGGGGTTTTATTATTGATGTTGTTCTTTCAATTTACATTGTTATAGTCAACGTGTAGTCTATTTACTTCACTTTTTAAAGAGAAGTCTTCTTATGCTTCTCCACATTTTTCATGTTCATTATCCATCAGCTTCTCTGCCTGGTTTTGACTACACAAACATCATGCTTCCCCCAAATAAGCACATAACCACATATCTTATCATTGTGGAGATTGTTTTAATGTTGATGCTTAACCTCTCCTCAATATGCTCAGTTGCTTCTCCCCTCTGATTGGAAGACTGGAGGGTAAAGCAAAAAAAAAAAAAGTTTACTAACGCCTCCTTTAGAACAGCTGAGAATTGTCCAGACATCTCTTTATTTACCATCAACAGCTCTTCTTCCTTTCAACTCCACTAAGCATCATTTTCTCACAACAGGTACCTTCTGGCGCACTCTTCGCCCTTTTCAGCTTCAATATACAAAAATATATTGTGTTTCCCCATTACATTGTCTTCCCCCATTTGATGGTAAGCTCTTTGAGGACAGGGACTTTCTTTCTAAGTATTATCCCCAGTACCACAGTACACTTGGCTCATAGTAAGTGTTTAATAAATGTTTATTGACCATTTATTTTTATTAATATTCATAATTTCTTATGGTACAGTAATATTATGTTCATTTACCATAATTTGTTTTGCTTTTCCCCAAGTGATGGCATTCTACTTGGTTTCCATTAATTTGCTGCTACAATAAATATATTTTTGTATATGGAACTTTTCTTTCTATCTTTCACTCCCCCCCATCCCTCTGTGCTTGGCATGTATGTCTAGAATTGGGATCTCTGTATCAAAAGGTCTAGACATCTTAGTAACTTTCTTAGCATAGCTCCATATGGATTTCTAGAATGGTTGGACTAATTCACAGATCCACCAATAGTGCATTAGAAATGCCTTGTCTTTCTACAGCCCCTGGAACATTCATTATTTCTATCTTTTTGTCATCTTTGCAATTTGCTGGGTGTGAAGTAAGACTTCAGAGTTGTTTTGATTTGTCTATTTCTTCTTATTAATTAGTTGGAGCAATCTTTGATATGTTTGCTAATAGCTTGCAATGCTCTGAGGACTATTTGTTTATGTCCTTTGCCATAATTTAAAAAAAAAAACAAACCTACTATATAAAAGGACCAGATTTTTTTTCCTTCCAAATCAAAAAACATTTGTCCCTCCCTCTCTCCTATGTTTTTCATTTTTTAAATTAGAAGCAGGCATTTTAACTATGTATGACTAGAATACAACTGTGTGAATATTAACATCAAGGAATCTCAGAAAATACTGGGGTATTAAGAGGATTTCTCAGAAATAGCCTGCAGCCAGAGTTGGGGTGGGGGGGGGTATGGGAGTATTTCTATATAATGCTTTTTTCAAGCTTGACTTTTCCACACAGCTTCCAGAAACAAGTAGCAAGGTACAGCTAATCACTGAGGATTGGCCAGGATGGAGTGATAAGCTCTTTCCTGTAGATTAGGGGCTATTTACCCTTTTTGTGTAATGGCTGTCTTTGGCAGTCAGGTGAAACCTATGGATGCCTTTTCAGAATAATGTTTCTAAGCGCACAAAATAGAATATGTAGGATTACAAAGGAAGCCAAAATCTAGTGAAAATAAAGACATAAGTTTTTCCCCAACCCACAGACCCTCTGACATCTATCACAAAAGCATGGATGCTTTATGAGTCTGTGCCTAGGTAACACAGAAGATAGAGCCCTGAGCCTGGAATCAGGAAAGACTCAAGTTCAAATCCAATCTCAGATACTTACGAGCTATGTGACTTTGGGTAAATCACTTAATCTCTTTCTGGTTCAGTTTCTTGAACTGTAAAATGGAGATAATAATAGCATCTGCCTTCAAATGATCAAATCAAATCAAATCAAAGGATCAAATGAGATTATATTTGTAGAGCACTTAGCCCAATGCCTGGCACATAGTGGGTGCTTAATAAGTGTCTGTTTCTTTCCTGTGGACCCCATGTTAAGAACCTTTGCTCTATAGTTTAAAAATCAATTTCTAATTAAATTTTCTAGCACAAGCTCAAAAAGGGGGAAAAGAATAAGCATTTGTTTAGCATCTATTATATGCCAGGTACCATGCTTAGAGCTTACAGATACTACTGCATTTAATCCTCCCAATAACCCTATTAGGTAGATGCTATTATTCCCATATTCTGCATTTGTAGTCACATAGGTAGTAAGGGTCTGAGGTCATGTTTGAACTCAGGTCTTCCCGACTCCAGGCCTAGTGTTCTATCCACTGTACCCTTTAGGTACCACAAGACTACTGGTTATGTCAATCATTTAAGAATTCAGGTTTCTAATGAAATCAATTTGAATTTCTCCCCTTCCTTTACTAAGGCCCAAATTTCCAGAACTAAAGAATAGGTATCGGAAATCCTGACCATAATGACAAGGAGATTGATTCATAGCTAGTTGTTCACTGTTGCTGGTCTAAAAAAATACCTGCCCCTAAAGACAAGAGTTGATAAAAAAAATTTATTTCTAAGAAGTCAATGTAATTTAGAGCAATTATTCAGGTCTTATGAAATCAAGCACAATTGTTTTACATAACTCTTTTTTCTGTTACAAGAAGAACTCAAGTGGGAGGAGAAAGGAAGGTGGTATTTCAAGAAATGATTGTGATTGAAAAACAAAAATGCTTCGATAAAATTTATTTAAAAGAAAATAAAATCACTTCCAAAAGTGGTTTTATTTTAAGATAACAATTCAGGGGATATATGATGTGAAATAATGTGGATGTAACATATGGTATACATTTATGTTGCCACCGTTGGCCCATCTTTATCATGTCTTCCATTATCTGCTGAGAAAAACACAATGGAAATTGCATCCTTTTATAACATTAAATCAGCTCCTGTTCACTCCTTCCCTTGTTCAAGCTGCCAGAACTACCAGAAATATCTGGACCTAGCCATCCTCCCCCATAACTAGGAGAGCCAAAAATCCTCCATGGAGCCACAAAAACACAGTATAATTCCAAAGGCAGAAGCGATTCTGACAGCAAAAAGGAGGCAAGCAGTAAGAATCAGGTTACGCTCATCCAGTGCTTCTATCCATCACAGGGTACCTGCCCGTACAGGATATACTAACTCTTCATTCAGAGTTTCCAGATGATCTGCCAATTGGGATATTCATTTATTCATTCAACATATATCAAGTTTCCAGGTACTACTGCTTTTCTATTAGGCTAGTCACTTCTACATAATTTGCTACCTCAGATTGATCATAATGTCCCATACTGACAAGGTCCCAGCATCCCCCATGTTACATAAGGTTCTTTCAGGTGTTGCCAGAAAAACCAAGTATAAAGGATATCGTCTCCTTTTCCAAATTTGACAAGACCAGGGAGTATTACAGAAGAGCATAGGAGTTGGCACACTGAGTCAGACCTATGAGCTATCATCTCAGTAATCTGTCTCAGGTATGAACCAAGGAGCATGTTATGCATGGTCATAATCCCTGTTATCTGTCTATAGGCCAAGGTTTGCAAAGATGACAGCTGAGAGGCAGCCCCAAAGCAAAGACAAGTTGAGGTTCAAGAGATCCAGGTACAGGATGGGGTATAAACAAGCCCATAGCCTTTTAATGAATTCATATTGAATTTGCCACTACTCTTACTCCCAAACCAGCTAAGTCTATCTAGATCAAGCAGTTTCTATATCTAGAAGAGTCTAATGTGGTGATCTAATTGGTCCCCTTTTCTAGCTTTCTAGGAAAGATGTCATTCTGTGTTATTTTGCATCTAGGTCAAGTTGCAGAAGTTGTCCCACAAGTGTCTAAGGTTCCTTCCTCAATCAGCATTGCATGACAGCATTGGAGTCTCTCCCTGGGTTCTATATTGAGGCAAACAGCCTAGTCTATGGCCAGCCCTTATCGGCAGTAACTTCCACATCCTCTCTAACTGATTTTGGCCAGCACATCCAAAGGGGACATGTAAACAGTATCCTGACCTCAGATTTCTGCCGACCCAGGAAATACCAAGTCACTGTCCCTGGAACTTAGACCCTAAAGTATGTGTTCTCTAGGAACAATGGGTAGGAACAAAGGATAGGGAGGTCCATGATTTGAGGTTCTCTAAGCAGACCTCTCAATAGACTCCCATATGTCCTCGTAATTTATACCCCCTCCCCCCAGTGTGGAAACATATAGCTTGATCAGACCAGTGGGCTTAAGTTTTAGTGGTGTCAAACTCAAAAAGAAAAAGGGACTAATAAACCATGCATAAGGATCCACTCATATTGACTTAGAAACCCACATATTAACGTTACCTATGTTTTAGTGTATTTTTATTTAGTTTGTTAAATATTTCCCAATTCCATTTTAATCTGTTTTGGGACACCTCTGATCTTAGCCATAATTTCTTTTTACAGACTACAAGAATAGGATAGGGGAAGCAACCTAATGATTAGGATTCTGTTAAGCTCTGTGATTTTCATGAATCTTTCCCCTGAGGCAATGCCCACACATTCCTAGTTTCTTTCAGACTTAAGATATTGTAGTATTCAATGCATATCTCTGCTGTGCATCTTGAGGAAGAGATAGCCTATTCCTCAGTTCCTGTAGTCTTGTTTGGACAGTTGGCTCAACTGTGCATTATTGTATTTTTTTACTGAGTAGATGCAGATGTTCCCCCCATCAAATCTCAACTTACCTCTATAACTGACAGTGAGTTTATGTGTCTCTCTCTGAGTCAAAACTTCAGGCACTGGTAAGAGGAAAATGTCCCTCATGTGTCTTGCTTTTGTGTTCGTGGGAGAAAAGAAAGACTTCAAAATGTTGGAAGTTTGGCTCTGTCTATCTGTGGGTGGCAGGAAGGAGTCAGAAGACTAGCCCCAGCTGATTAGATTGTGAGGTGTAACAGCTGCCTATGAGCACTCCTCTCAGGCTAGGCTAATTAATTAGACTCTTGTCTGAGAGTAGAGCTCCAAGACTTCCCCTGTCTCTAATATCAAAAAAAGATGCCCTGAAAGGAAGACAGTTTTCTTCTGATGTCAATCTCAAAAAATAAGGAATATTGTTCATAATGTTCCTATTTCCCTTAGTACTGTACAGATCTGTCATTTATGAATTTATTTAACCTTTTTTGAAGCTACACATATTTTCAGCCAGTATCATCTCATAATAAGTACAATGAAAAGGGTAGTAGACAAGGAGGTGGCTTATGGCCACTCACACTAGTTGTATGACCTCAGGCAATAGTAATAAAAGTGATAATTTGCACTTCTAAAAGCACATGCAGTTTTACAAAGAACTTTCTTCAGAATAATCCTATGAACCTACATGTTCAAAAGTATTATAGCTGTTCTTTTCATAGTAACCCCAAACTGGAAACTAAGAGGGTTCCCATCTGTTGTGGAATGGCTAAAGAAATAATGGTGTATGAATGTAATGGAATTATTATGCCATAAAAAAAGACAAAATGATCAGTTTAAGAGGAAACTGGGAATTCCCCTATGAAGGGTTGATGGTGATGATGATGATGATGATGATGATGATGATGATGATGATGATGATGATGTTGTTGTTGTTGTTGTTGTTGTGTTTGTCCTTTGTTCTCGAAGAGGACCATGACATCAGGGAGGTGATGACATGACTTACAGTTGACTTTGATTTGAGTGAAGGAGGGTTGCGCAAGGTCACTACCCTCACTTTCTCCTCCAGAGCCATCTGGGTCCAGTGGCCAGATATTCATCAGTATGACTGGAGATGGTTCAGGATGCAATGGGAGACCCTGGCCCTTTTAAGCTAGGGTCTTTTAAGGTTCTCACTTTGAGTGAGGTAACACCCATTCAGTGAAGAGGCCTATGAAGTAAGGTAGAGTGAAGTCAGCAGAACTAAGATAACAATTTATACATTAACAATAACATCATAGAGAAAGACAACTTTGGAAGACTTTAGAACTCTTATCCATTTAATGAGAAATAAATTCAGAGAACTAAAGATGAAACATACGGAGAGGTGAGAGACTTAAAATGCTGAAAGACTCACTTTTTTTTCTTGACATGGCCAATGTAGGAATTCGTCTCATTTCACTATACATATTTATTATGAAGGGTTTTTGCTATTGTTGTTCAGTTGAGTGGGAGGGTATCAGGAGGGAAAGATAAATGCTTGAAAAAATAAATAAAAAAATTTTAATCCCTGTAATGAAGATATTATAATCATTATTATTCCCATTTTAATTCAATTCAGCAAATATTTATTAAATGCTTACTATATACAAGGTACTAGGCTAAACTTGGGGAAAGAGGGGATGATATAACAAAAACAAAAACAAACAGTTCCTGCTGTGAAAGAGCCTTATAGTCTACTGGGGTTGGGGCAGGGCACATGTCCACAAATAAATAAATGCAAAGTAACTTGAGGAGGAAGAGAGCACTAACACCTGGGAGAAATCAAGGAAGGTGGATCCTGATAGGTAGAGATGAGAACAGAGTGCATTCCAGGAATAAGGAATGACTTTTGCAAAATCACAGAGGTGAGAGATTAAATGTCCATGCAGAGGAAACTAAGGTTTTTAGAGCTTAACTGACTTTCTCTTGTTGATACAGCCAGTGTCAGCACCAGACTCCAAACCCATGTATCTTAACTCCATGTCCAGCGCTCTTCATAATATACAACTCTGGAAGTCCCTTATTCTCGCTGGGCCTCAGTTTCTCACTTGTAAAATAATTGGACTATAAACGGATGGCCTCTAAAGTCTCTTCCAGCTTTAACATACTATGATTCTCTTATACTTGGAGCTATATGAATTAGGCCTTTCTTTTCTTTGTCCTTAATTTATCTTGTTTAATTAATCAATCAGCAAGCATTTATTAATCATCTATATATATTTTAGGAATGAAAGTGCACAAGTCACTGATCTCAAGAAACTTAAGGCCCAAAGGGGGCTACTAATTCTTATACACTAGAATTGAATGAATAAATCAATGGTTATGCATTGGAAATGAATGAACATATCAGTAAGCTTAATAATTTCTTAGATTTAGGGAATATCCCCTTTTGCCTTTCATTTTTCTTGATTGAAGATTGGTTGAATTCAATTCTTGATTGAAGAGCTTTACTCCATCCTTATACAGTAATTGCCCCCCTTTCCAGGATTATTTCAATTGCCCTTATCTCTGACTCATTATGTGTCTCTCTTAAGTTTTCATTGGTATGAGGTGATGGAAAGAGTAATAATCCTGGAGTCATGAGGCCCTCAGTTTGAATGCTGGAATGGGCAGATGTTGGTGATGTGATCTTGAAAGAGAAAGTCTTTTAAACTCTCAGAGGCTCAGTTTTCTTGCCTTAAAATACTTGGGCCAACAATCCATTGAGATTATTGTAATTACAGAGGGCATTGTGAAATACTACAGAAATATGAGTTGAAAAACTGGCCTCAGACACTTGACACTTACTAACTGTGTGACCTTGGGCAAGTCATTTAACCCCACGACCTAAAAAAATAAAACAAAAAAAAAGAAATATGAGTTGAAATTTTTATGATTTCTTGAATTGTGCCAATCTCAACCACACATAGAATTTAAGATAAGAATATCCCATGATTTTGAACAGCAGTGAAACAATATTGATACATCATCCACAATACAATTTTTTTTAAAGTTGCTAAACTTTCTTTAGAATAGCAACCACTTTTTTTCAGATCTATACCCACTAGTCTCAACATTTATCAAAACTGGAGTGTGTGTTCTTTTTAATTACACATTATAACTCTCAAGTACTAATTTATGCCAACCACACATGGTTATTTTATCACTTTATCACATAATTTGGCATCGACTGCTTTGCAAATATATCACACCCAGTATTGAAATAGCTAAGTTGACTATTAGAGATTTTCCTCTTGTAACTCAGGCTTTGTAACAGGAGTGATTAACATCTGCCACCTGCTGGAAATTGTTGCTGCATCCTACAGGAGAAATGGAAGTCAGTCTGAGAAGAATGAATTCAGAGCAATGCAGAAGCAAACTTGGCGCTACCCTCATCCACCCCGAGAGACCCATCCAGGTCCAAGGTTGAGTCAGGCATTCAGGTCCTTTCTATATTGAGCCTTATGGGCACAAACTGGTCCTCTGAGAGCTGCTTTAGAACAAAATCAAACACAGTAACTGACTTTAAAAGTAGCGCAGTCTCCTGAAGGTTCTGAGCACAAGGGATGGGGCCTCCCCACCCTGGAGCCTCCTCTACCCCACCCCACCCCAGGCTTGGAAGGGACAGGGGAGCATTGTTAAGGTGCTGTTTGCCCATGCCTTTGCCTGGGCATTCTTTTCTCTACAGGGTGGCAAGTAGAAACATGTGCTCCCAACAAATAAACACAACTGCCAGAAACCTAAATCTGTTCTTGCTTCATTCCTTGACACGTAAACAAAAAGTTTCCTCTGAACAATCAGTTCTTGTAAAAAAAAAAAATACATGTTGGGAATACTCAAGAAGAAAGGAAATATGGTGACAGCAGAAACTCCTAACAGAAGAAGAAGCTTCCAGCTCAGGCTTCATGGGGTTCCTACCACTTTTTATATTTCAAAAGAAAGAGTCGTACAGTGTGGTTGGCAGAGACACAGATCTTACAATATAATTTTCTTTTTTTTTTTCAGCAATATAATTTTCAAGTAGCCATAAAGTTTGGGATTACAGTTGAATATGATAGTGTTGCACTTATAAAATCGTAATTTCCTCTCAAATCAAATTGCCCTTTCTCTCTTTCATGCAGCAGGATGAACTTTAGACGAGGCACAATAGGATCAGTGATTTAGAGCTGAAGAGCTTTAGAATTCCTCTAGCCCAGAGTGTCAAACTCAAATAGAAAGGGATCACTTCAGGCAGGATATTGCATTGTTACTGTTGTTTAGTCATTTTTCAGTCATGTCTGACTCCTCCTAACTCCATTTGGGGTTTTCTTGGCAGAGATACTGGAGTAGTTTGCGATTTCCTTCTACGGCTCATTTTACAGATGAGGAAACTGAGGCAAACAGAATTAAGTGACTTGCCCAGGGTCACACAGCTAGTAAGTGGCTAAGGCCAGATTTGAACTTGGGGATATGAATCAATCTTCCTGACTCCAGGCCCAGTACTCTATCTACTGCACCACCTAGCTATCCCAATATATTGCATTAGAAAACTGCAAATTTACAGTGTCTATGTTGTATTATATTTTTTATTTATTTTGTTAAATATTTCCTAGTTAAATTTAATTGGGTTTGGGCTGCACTTGAGAGTTTTGCAGGCTGCTTGCAGCCACCTCTGTTCTAGCCCAAACCCCTCATTTTACAGACAGAAAACTGAGGCCAGTTTGTTCACGATCACACAGGTAGCAAGTGGTAGCAAAGATAGAATTTTAACTCAGGTCCTCTGACTCTCAATCCAAGTACTTGGCTTTGGTGATGGTATACTCCTCTTTGTGAGGCACCCAAAAATCCCTCAACCCTGAAATATTCTCCCTCTGAAGCTTTAAGTTATATTTATATCTTTTAACTGTGTTAATAATTGTAGGAGTTTACAGTGGCTACAGCACTGATCCTGGAGTTAGGAGGACCTGAGTTCAAATCCAGCCTCAGACACATAAGGTTTACTGGCTGTGTGACCCTGAGCAAGTCATTTAACCCCAATTACTTCACCCCCTCCAAAATAATGTAGGAGTTTGATCATTCAAGAAGCACTTATTAAACAGTTAATGTGTGCTAGGCACTGTGCTAAGTACTGTAATTGTCATTTAAAGTTGGGGGTGGGGTTGGAGAATCGAGGAAGAAGGTACCTCAGTGGATAGAGTGCCAGGCCTGGAAGACTCATCTTCCTGAGTTCAAATCTGACCTCAGACACTTGCTACTATGTGGCCCCAGGCAAATCACTTAATCCTGTTTACCTCAATTTCCTTATCTGTAAAGAGAGACGGAGAAGAAAATGGCAAACCAGTCCAGTATCTCTGCCAAGAAAACCCCAAATAGGGTTGTGAAGAGTTGGACACAACTGAAATGACTGAACAACAATAACATTAAGGGTAAAAAGGCATATGAAGAAAGTTACTATCGGCATCTAGAGAAAGAACTGATAAATAGAAGTATATATAGAATAATTTTACATATATATACCTATTGGTATATATATGGCTAATGGTAGCCATGGTGAGGGGGGGGAGAAAAAAAGAAATTTACATGACAATTTTGTTTTATATTTGCAAGGTATAGCAAGGTGGGCTTAGTAGATTTGCAATTTCATGTACAATCATCTTTTTTTTATTGTACCATATTATGGAAACACTTGTTTTATTCCATAAAGTCTTGCAGATTCAAGTGATAGTAGAGATTCTGGCAGGGAAGTTGGAAGGAGTATAGAAGATACCAACAAAACAGAACAGAAGCACTTGAGGCATACTTTGCCTGCTTCACAATTTGTCAGAAGGCAAGTCCCATAGGCCAGTCCTCCTCTGCTCTTCTGGAGTTCACTACCCTACTTCCCTATCCACTCTATTATCTTAATCCACTCATAATAATTCCATTTTCTAATTTACAAGCCAAATTCCTTTAGTCCCTTTAAATTTCATTCTGAAAATATATTGCTTTTTCAATTACTATGATAACATATACAAAAATAACACTCAAAGCAGCTGAACTCAGATCAAATGCAATGATTAAAACCTTAATCCTAGAGGAAAGAAAATGAAACACACTTCCCCTCTCTTGCAGAAATAGACAATGGGTGAGGAATGTTGCATATGCAGTCAGACAAGGTCACTGTGTCAATCATTTTCATTCTACTGTTTTTCTCCGTTTCATGGGAGAGTTCATGGGGGAGCAAGGGGGGAGAGGCACAGTAGGGGGCGGGGAACAAATCAGGAAATGACTAGTGTGAAAAACAAAATGCAAGAAAACTGGTAACTTGTCTCACACTTAAAATCTTGGAGAATAGCCTGAGTCATTAGGAGATTAAGTGGCTTATACATACTGACATCTCCAGTTTGCATCACATGTAGGATACTTTAGTCCTGCATCATTGGCTTCCTGTTGGACATTTCAAATTGGATGTTCTGAAAGCGTTTTAAACTCAACATGTCCAAAACAGAACTCATCATCTTTATTCAAAACACTCTTTGTGGTGGCAAAGAACTAAAAATCGCAGGGATGCCCATCAATTGGGGAATGGCAGAACAAACTATGGTATATGACTGATGGCGTGCTACTGTGCTGTAAGAAATGATGAGCTCAATGATTTTAGAAAAATATGGAAGGACTTGGGTGAAATAAAGAAGAGCAAAATGAGCAGAACCAAGAGAACATTGTGTACAGTAACAGCAATATTGTTTTAAGAATGACTTTGAGCGAATGAGCTATTTTATCTCTTATAAATACCCAAATTAACAATAAAGGACATAAGAAGAAAGTTGCTATCTGCATCTAGAGAAAGAACTGATAAACATAAGTATATATAGAATAATTTTACATATATACACCTATTGGTATATATATATGGCTAATGGTAGCCATGGGGGGGAGAAAAAAAAGAAATTTACATGATAATTTTGTTTTATATTTGCAAGGTATAGCAAGGTGGGCATAGTAGATTTGTAGTTTCATGTACAATCATCTTTTTTTATTGTACTATGTTATGGAAACATTTGTTTTATTCCACAAATTAAAAATAAAAACATTTAAAAACCACACTTTTTTTCCAAACTTCCATAATTTTACCATTATACCATTCTTCTTAATATCTCCTAGGTTTATAACCTTGCCATTATCTTTATCCTCATCTCCCCACTATTTCTCATTCACATATCTAATTAATTGCCAAATATTATCATTTCTACCTCTACAACATTTTGTCACAGACCTCTTCTATATTTTCTCATACCCACACTCTTGATTCAAGCTTTTATCACCATTCACTTGGATTACATTAAAAAGAGCTTTCTGAGCTTTATTCAGTCCTGTCCAGCTCTTTGTGACCTCATTTACGGTTTTCTTGATAAAGATACTGGAGTGGTTTACCATTTCCTTCTCCAGCTTATTTTACAGATGAAGAAACTGAGGCAAAAAAGGTGAAGGGACTTGCCCAGGGTCACATAGCTAGTAAGTGTCTGAGGCCAGATTTGTACTCAGAAAGATGAGTCTTCCTGACTCCAGGGCCAGCCCCTCTATCCACTTCACCACCTAGCCTGCTAGTCTCTCTCTCTCTTCAAGACTCAGTTTAAAGACCACCTTCTCCATGAAGCTTTTCTTAATCATAACTGCTAGGACCCTCTCAAACTACCTTGCATTTATTTATTCCTTCTCTTTATCTTTATTCTATAAATACTTACATATGTACTTATCTACTACCAAATGCTATGTACACTCCTCATGGGAATTATTTCATTTTTTTGTTTTTAATATACCCATCTTCCAACACAATTACTAGTATATGGAATGGGCTTAATATAGAAAGGAAACTTTATTTGCTTTTGAATTATTTCCAAAGCCAGTTTATGAACCACACACCAAATTAGTGACTTTATAATTACATCTCATTTTTGACCCCTAACAGTATTCCCTGGCTTGATTACCCACTTCATTGACTGAATTACTTTTGGCTAGTTTCAAAAATCAAATCCATCCTCAAAGGACAAAGATCTGCCCTTCCCAATAATGCTTATAAGAATATTCCAAGAACTCAAATGCAATCACCAAAGAGGAGTTGTAAAAATATTTAAAATAGGGGGCAACCAAGTGGGGAGTGGATAGAGCATCGGCCTTGGATTCAGGAGGACCTGAGTCCAAATGCGGCCTCAGACATATAACACTTAGTAGCTGTGTAACCCTGGGCAAGTCACTTAACCCCATTGCCTAGCCAAAAAAAAAAAAAAAAAATTGAAACAAGAAATCATCATTGAAGTTAATGTAATTTTTTTTTAGCATTTTTAAATTTTATTTTTAGTTTTCAACATTCACTTCCACAAGATTTTGAGTTCCAAATGTCCCCCCATCTATCCCTTCCCTCCACATCGAGACAGTATGCATTCTGAATACCCATTCCCCCAATCTGTCCTCCCTTCTATCACACCCCCTTCTCTTATCCCCTTCCCAATCTATTTTCCTGTAGGACAGGATAGATTTCTATACCCCATTGCCTGTGTATCTTATTTCCCAGTTGCATGTAAAAACAATTTTTAACATTTGTTTTGAAAACTTTGAGTTCCAGATTTTCCCCCTTCCTCCCTCCTTACCCTCCTTCATTGAGAAGGCAAGCAATTCAATATAGGTTATACATGTGAAGTCATGCAAAACACTTCCATAATAGACATGTTGTGAAAGACTAAATATATTTCCCTCCATCCTATCCTGCCCCCGTTTATTCTATTCTCTTCTTTGACCCTGTCCCTCCTCAAAAGTGTTTGCTTCTGATTACCCCCTCCCCCAATCTGTCCTCCCTTCTATCATCCCCCCTGTCTCATCCGCTTCTCCCCTAATGTAATTATTTTGAAGCATTTATTAAGTACTCACTGTGAGCAAAGCACTCTGTAAGAACTAGGCATACGAAGAGAAAAGCAAAGAGACCACACATTTAGGAGGTTTCAGTTGTAAGTCAGAAGGAAAGACCCAGTGGTCTTTAGTATACAGTAGCAAAGCTAATGGTAAGTTATTTTCTTTAATGTATTTATTCCACTTCCATAGGAAAAAAAAACCATCTATGTCTGCTGTTGAACTATTTTACAAGGGATCTTTGGTATGAGAACTTTCTTTTCTATATCTTCAATTGCTGTGACCCTGAGGAGGTGGGTCCATAGTTCCTGAAGAAGCAGTTACTAGGTCAACTGTCTACAAAGGTTGAGGGTCAGGCTAGAAAGAGGTGTGGTGGTCTTGTGGTTTAAGAATGGTTCTGCTATTCCTAGTCTTTTGGGCTCAAGATCCTGGACTGTATCCACCTAGAGAAGGTGGTGATTGAGGAGATGGTGGTACGCTTGACCAACATGGTACATCCTACCCATTGTTTCTCCCTCAGGATGCTTTGCTACTTCAGCTGGATTGTCTATTGGTAGATACTCTAGATACTAGAGCTAGATACTCTATTGGTGGCAGTAATTTAGAACAAGCATAAGGGCGGCCAAAGAGATTAATTTGAAGGGAACAGAACTCATTTAAATGTTGAAGTTTTGCTGTGTTTGTTTAAATCCTTCATGAGTACTTTGGGAAAGGTATAAGAACAGAAAAGATATGGGATGCAACAGCCTGGCCCTTTGGAGAAAAGGTTTGAGATGTTGGTCTTTATCTGGAAGTCAAAGGAAAATCACTATAAGAAAAAAAGCTGCTGAGGTCAGAAGCAGAGAAGACAGCTTTGGCAATAATAGAGATAGATTTGGAAAGGATTATTTTGGAGGCAGGTGGGCTAGAGTGGAGGAAATGTTCATAGAATGTTAAAATAATAGAGCTAGAAGATTCCTTATAAATTGTCTACTTCAACTCCCCTCACTTTTACAAATGAGGAAACAATATGCAAGTACAGCATGGTGCGGTTGGAGGACTTGGGATGGAATCCACCACCTACCAGCTGTGTGACTATGTTCAAGTCACATCACTTTTACGAGAGCCCTTGAGTTAGACGAAAGGCCTCTAAAGTCCTTCCAGCTCTAAATCTATGGTCCTACATTTCTTAAATAATTTTTTAATTATCAAACATCTATTTTCTCTTCCTCTCTCCTTTCTCTTCCTCACATTGAAAAAAAAGGATTTGTAAGAAATATGCATAGTCAAGCAAACAAACTCCCATGTTGATCATGTTAAAAAATGTTTGCTTCATTCTGCATATTTAGTATATCATCTCTCTATCAGGAGATGGGTAGCACTCTTCATCATCAGTCCTCCGAAATAAACTTGGATTGGTCAGAGTTCTTAAGTCTTTCAAAACTGTTTATTTTTACAATGTCATCGTTATAATAGAAATTGTTTCCTTGGTTCTGCATACTTCCCTCTGAATCAGTTTATACAAGTCTTCCTAGGTTTCTCTGAAACTGCCTTGTCATCATTTCTTACTGCACAATAGTATTCCATTACATTCATACACCGTAATCTGTTCAATTATTCCCCAATTTATGATCCTACATGACTGAAAGGGACTTTGGAGGTCATTTAGTCCAATGCTCTGATTTTATTTATGAGGAAAATAAGTCCCAATGAGGTAAAGTGACTTATTCTATCAAGGTTTCAGACAGTAAATTAACAGTTGAACCAGGACTAAAAGCTGGGTCTCCTGAGTATCACATTGTTTTTAGAACATCACTGTCTCCTCTCCACACACACTGCAAGAGAGATTACTAGTTCTCAGACATTTGGGGGTCACAAAACACTTGAGAGAAGGAAAATAATCCAGAGGTCATCTAGCTCTTTTGCTTGCCCTACCACCATAAAAGAAAAAACTTCACCTGAACAAGTAAAAAGAATGGCAGTGATTTTGATGGAGGCGCCATTATGCTTGGTATCTACTTCAAAAATAATAAATATCTTACCATATTAAGTATTAACATTAATGCTTATGATATTACATTAGGCAAAGGATTATTAATGATCATAGTGCCACATTTTAGGAGCCCCCTGGGCTAGATGGGGCTAGCTGGATTCAGTGATAGACAAGTAGATGCAAAAGTCCCCCAGGTATTAGAGCTAAATCTGTGAGAGTAGGTGACTTCCCCAGGCATCAGGGAATAAGAGTACAAGAAAGAAACCCTTCCTAGGGCAGATGGTTTAGTCTTGTATCAGATGCTGTATGAGTAGCAGCCAGAGAGTCCAGCCAATAGAGAATGGAATCCTGAAAGGTTGGGTCAGAGAGGCTGCTGGGTACCGGATAGTAGAGTCTCAGAATGCGGGTGGGAAGGGTGGAGGGAGGGGGGTGGGAGAAGGGGTTGAAGGCAAGGGGGGGGGGGTGGGGGGGGTTAGGAAAATATTTGGCTAGTATTAGGATAAATCAGCGTCCCTCTATGGCAGCGAACAAGTCTTCTGAGATTTGGTTAAGTGTGGTCTTCACAGAATGCAGAGGTGGAAAGACAGAGCCCAGGTAAGAGTCAAATCAGAGAAAGTGGAGACAGCTTGCTCCATCCAGGAGCCTGATGGACCAAAATGAAGGAATTAAGGGAATTATCTGGTCACTTTCCATTTCCTGACCCCATACTCTTGACTTTTGTGCGAGTGTTTTAAAAAGAGGGCTGGTTGACAAAGAGGGGCTCAGCTTATGCCCCAAAGTCCAGCCCTGGGGAGTCCTAATTAACCCTCTCCTAAAGTTGGACTTCGAAGAGAACCGTCCAACTGCACCGTTGGGGCGGGAGAGGGGGCGGCCGGGCCTTCAGAGAGCCTAGCCTGAGCCTCACGTCCGGGGTTTGAGGGTGGCCCAGCCCCCAGGATGCGGGAGGGAGTCATGGTGACCAGACCCTGGGGGTGGGGCCAGCGGAAGGAGCGCTGCGGGGGTGGAGGTCGGGGAGGGACCCGTGATGGGGAATGGGGGATTGATAAAAATAAATATAGAGATTTGGGGTGAGTTGTTTGGTTGTTTCTTGTTTTTTTAATTCAGAACTGTGTTTTCCCTGAGCAATTTCCTTTTGACGATGCCAATCGTCAGTTGTCCTACAAATTATGGTCATAGAGAGTTGATTGAGAACACTGAGAAGTCAAGTGACCTTTCAAGGGTCACACAACCAGTAACAGTCAAAGACTGGAATTGAATCCAGATTTTCCTTACTCTGAGGAAAACTTGCTGTCATACTCTTTATGACAGCAGTGATTAAATTGCTGCTTCCCTTTTATGGCTTACCTAGATTGTATTATTATTTTTTTATTTTTTAAAATGGCAACTGGCATTCATAGAATCCCTTTAATGACTGTATTATCTGATTTGAGTCTCACAAAAACCCTTCTTGTTGCATTATTATTTCCATTTTATAGATAGGAAACCAAGCCTCAAAAAGATTAAGTGACTTGCTTATGCTCAAATACCCAGGAAGTGGCAGACCCAAGGTCTTCCTGACTCCAAGTTTGGCAGTTTACCTAGATTTTAGGAAACCAATGGATAAAAGTATCTCATGTTATTCTTGTGGAAAAGATGGAGGTGATGAGTACAATAAGGGTGATTTAGAACTGGTTGAATCCTTCAATAAAAAAACCCCCAAAATTAGTTCGTCCCCTGCTATGTGCCAGGCATTGTAGCAAGACTAAAGACAAAAGCAAAATAGTACCTGCCCTCAAGGAGCTTACATTTTAATGGGGGTGACAACATGTACATAACTAGAATATATACGAATTCAATACAAGAAAAATCTTGGAGGGAAGTCACCATTAGCTGAGAACATGGGGAAAGATCTCATGCTGCAAATAATATTTGAACTGAATCTTCAAGGAAATCCAAGAGACAGAGGTAAATAAGAAAGATCATTTTATACAGCCACTACAAAGATACACAGAGAGAAATGGAGTGAAAAATGTCAAGAAGGCCAATTTGGCTGACCATAGAGAATATGGAGAAGACTAGAAAGCGAAGAAGGGTCTAGTTGTAAAGAGCTTTGAATGCCAAAAAGAGGGGGTTACATTTATTTGATCCTAGAGGTTACAAGGGGCCCTGGAGATTATTGTGTAGGGGTTGACATGGGCAGACCTGAACTTAAAGAGAGTCACTGTGGTGGCTACATAAGGAGAAACTTGAGGCAGGTAAACCAAATAGTCCAGACAAGAGCTAACGAAGGCCTGAGCTAGAGTGGTGGGCATATCAGAGAAATGGTGGAGGCAGAAAGCACCAGACCTGGCAGCTGATAGGATATGTGCAGTGAGTAAGAATGAGAGTGACGAGCCAAGGATAACATCAAGGTTGTAAATTTGGTTGGAAGCATATTGGTACATTCAACAGTGATAGGGAATGTTAAAAGAAAAGTGGGATTAAGAGTGAAAAATGAGTTCTGTTTTGGACCTGTTGAGCTTGAGATGCCTATAGGATCTGCAATTTGAATGTCTAATTGGTAGCTTGTGATGTGGGCCTGTAACTCAAGACTCAAACTAAGATGGATATAAAAATGTGGAAGTCATCTACATAAAGATTATATCTGGACTCGAGAGCTACTAAACTCACCAAGAGAATGAGTCTAGATTGTAGATGGAGAAAAGGGACAAAGTCAGAGCTCCCACAGTTAGGAAGACATGGATGATGATCCTATAAAGGAGTCTAAGAAGGAGGAGGAGAACCAAGAGAAAACAGTGTTACAAAAACCCAGAGAAGAGCCACTATCCAGAAAAAGAAGGTAGTCAACAGTGTCAAATATTATAGAATGCAACAGACAGATCAAGAAGGGTGAGGCTTAGATTTTGCAATTAAAAGGTTATTAGTGACTTTGGAAAGAGCAGTTGACTAGTCTAGACTAGAGTTGACTAGTTATGAAATTAACTCAAAGATTTAATGACCAGGTTAAGAGAGATTAAGAGATTAACTGATGTCAACTTGGAAAGAAGTCTCTAGAAAAGTGCTTCAGAGATCTATCTGGACTTGGCCTTGCAGAGTTTAACATTAGAATCATAGATTTAAAATTGTGAAGGGTCTATAGGAGGCATCCAGTCCAACTACTGCACACACTTCTCCCCTCCCTTCCTGCCTCTCCAGTAGACCTCTTCCCTTCTTATACTAGATGCCTACATTTTGTTTATGCAAAAGATTTTAAAAATTATATAATAAAATTATCTATTTATCTTTCAAAAATGTCTTCATCTCTTGTTTGGTTAAGAGTACACATCTTACCCATCTGTGAAAGGTATGTTACCTGCTTCTCTTCTAACTTTTTTTTTTCTAACTTTTTAATATAATGATTTTCAATACTCAGGATATGCATTCATTTTGAATTTCTGTCATAAGGCTTTCTAATTTTCTTTGAAGTTCTTATCAAATAAAGAGTTCTTATCTGGGCAATTTATGTTTTTGGATTCTTCAAATAACTGGAATATTGAGTTTAATTATTTTTTGTTCTTCCTAGTTTAATCTATACCATTGCTCTACTTTTCTATTTTTTAACTAATAACAAAGAGTTTTGGATGAGTGCTGCTTTAAAATATAGTTTGAAGTCTAGAAGTGCTATTTACCCTTCATTCCTACGTTTTTTCATTATATCTCTTAATATTCTGGATTCTTTTGTTCCTCCAAATGAATCTTGTTGTTTTGTCTGCCTTTATAAAGTATTCCTTTGGTAGTTTGATTGATAGTATTAAAGCTGTAAATTAACTTTGGTGATATTGTCATTATCATTCTATTGGCATAGCCCAACCATTAATGCTCAATATCCCTTTAGCTATTTGAATTGGGGTTTTTTTTTATTTCTTTAAGGAGAATTTTGTTATTGAATCTATACAGTTATTGAGTATGTTTTGGTAGACTGTCTCCCAAATATTTTATGTCTGGTATAGTTATTCTGAATGGGAACCCCACTTCTATTTTTTGCCTCCTGGATGTTGTTTTTATGTAGAAATGCTACTAATTTTTGTGAGTTTACTTGTAGCCTGCAACTTTGCTGAAGCTGCTAGTTATTTTAATTAGTTTCTTTGTTGATTCTCTAGGATTTTTAAAGTAAATATCAAGTCAACAGCAAACAGGGGTAATTTTGTCTCCTCTTTCCCTAACATTATGTCTTCAATTTCTTTCTTTTGTCTCATTGCTATTGCTAGCATACCTAAAACTATAATGAATAATGGCAGTGAAAGAAATAATCCTTGCTTTGCACCTGTATTTATTGGGAAAATTTCTAACGCAAACTACTAATAGCCATACTGAAAAAAACTTCAGTTCACTAATAAGAAAAATGCAAATCAAAATTAACTTGAAGCTTCACTTCAGAACCAACAAATTGGCAAGGATGCCAAACAATGGGAATAGTCAGTATTGGAGGGGTTGTGGAAAGACAGACACACTCATGCATTGTTGGCAAATATGTAATTTGGCACAATCATTCTGGAAAAGGAGGAAGAGGAGAAGGAGGAGTAAGAGAAATAGAAGAAGGAGAGGGGGAAGAGGGGAAGAAGGAGAAGGAGGAAAAGGAGAAGAAGAAGATGGGGAAGAAGACGATGATGATGATGACGAGGGTGATTATGACATATGCAACAAAATATTTGTGGCATCGTGATTGATAGTAGCAAAGAACTAGAAACAAAGTAGATGCCCATTAATTGGGGAAAGGCTAAATATAGTGCACAAATATAATGAAATATTACTCTGCTGTGAGAAACAATGAATATGATGAATACATAGAAACACAGACTTACATGAAATAATGCAGAGTGAAGTAAAACAAACCAAGAAAATACACGACTACAACAATGCAAATGGAAAGAACAACCACCAAAAAAAAAAAATCCCTAAAAGTGAATGTCAAAAAATGATAGGGACCAAGCCTGGGCTCAAAGATGCTTGTAAGATACTTCCACCTCACTCATTTGCAGAGGTGATGCTCCATGTGTATGAAACACTGCATGTAATGTCAGACTTTTTTGATGTGTTGATTGATTTTGCTGGAATTATTCTTTTCTTCCTCTTTTTTTCTTGTTCTTTGCTGTAAGTGATGACTTTTTTAGAAGGTTTTGAGAAAGATACAACAGGACATGTAGGTGATACAAAGACTAAAGGTATGCGTAAAAACCAAAAGACATCAATAAAAACTTATTTAAAAAAAAGACAAAAGATATAAATAAAATCTATTTTAAAAAAAACACAGAATCAAGAAAATTAAACCAGAACACATCTAGGTATTTTTCTTTTAGGAGTAACAAGAGTTAGGAAGAAAGTAAAGCACTATAAAACAATTTCACTGTGGAGCAAAGATTTAAATTCTTGCTTCTCAAGGAGCTCCCGAGTTTTCTGAAAGGAGAGGGGATAATAGAGGAAAAAATAAATAGGACAATGGATTCTTAGGATTTGGGGCTGAAGCCAACATTAGAACATTAGAAATCATCTAATCCAACCCTTCATTTTACAGATAAGGAAACTAAACCCTTGAGAAGCTGTGACTTGATTTAGGGTAGACAGATAATAAACAGCACAATGATGATGTAAAATCCAGATCCTTTTACTTCAGACCTATTTTTACCCTGCTTATTTTGTACTATGGTATACTTTTCGTAAAAGTAGACCCGAGCTCTAGGACAGTCATAGTTCCAGCATGAGAAAAGTTGTCTAAGATAGAAACTGAAGAAAGGCTAAAAGGGGCCCAAGATAAACTTCACCTTCTTTGAAAGTTAGCCTAAGGGTAAGTGGATAATACTATTCCTTTTTCTCATGGATCAGCTGGGACTAAGCAAGCTGCTTAGGATCTCCCCAGTATCACAAAATCAAAAACCACCTTATATATAAGTTGAGTATGCACATGCTATGGCATAATGCGTGATTTCAGGAATGACAGAAGGGTTCCATTATTTAAAAAAATTCCATTCCTCCTCTAAAAAAATTCTCCTTTGCTTTTTAACTGCTATATGAAATTAATCATTTAGAGTTTTATTCCTTTACCTTAAAATTCTGGATCTGTTAAAAATTCATGTATCCTTGGAAAGAGGTATTATTTTAAACCACCAATTATTTATAGTTCAATTTGAATGAGTTTCACACTTATTTCATAATGAATGAGTTTCAGATCCTTTCCTGATAGCATATTTTGATGGGAGTAAGGATATAAAATTAAGAGGCCACTGGATACTTAAGGAAAAAGAAGGGCACTATAGAAAGGGAAAGAGGGCACAGAATGGAAGATGAAGAGTACTGATGGCCAAATTTGCCTATGTAATACCTGTGGCAACCTATCATTTGTGAGACTTTTAAAAAAGCTACTTTAGCATCAAGGAATTCTGAGGATTAGCATCTACTCAAAGTCAGATGACATATTAGTTTAAAAATACATTTAATAAAAGATAGAAAATAAAATGAAAATAAAATATCCTTTCACATGCTTAAAGGGGATGCAATGAATTGGTTACCACATAACCAGAGGGCCAACTCATACAACTGGAAAACACATTTATTCATTCAGCAAATAAGCATCTAGTGTGTTCGAAGACTAAGACACAACAACCCCTACCCTCAAGGAATTTACAATTTACTAGGTAATACAACATGCACACAAATGAATGAATCCAAAATAATTTTGTATATTGTAATTGTAAATGTAATTACTTTGTAATACAAAGTAATTTTGGAGGGGAAAGATCACTAACAGATGAAAGAGCACAGAAGACCTTGTCCATGAAGTCCTGAACTGAGCCTTGCACAGAGATCCCTAGGGGTTACCAAAGCCACAGCTGAGAAGGGAGGCATCTTGTAAAGAGATACAAAATGGAATGCCACGGAAGAAAGCAGTTGGGCTATTTGAGCAGGAAGACAGAGTGTATGAAGAGAAATAATGTAAAATAAGAACGGAAAAGTAAGCAAGACATCATGAAGGGCTTTAAACGGCAAGCAGAGGAATTTAGTTACCTAGAGGCAATAGGGAGCCACTGAATGTTCTTGAAGGAGGGAGTGATATAGTCAGAGCTGTGCTTTAGGAGTATCAGTTTGGCAAGTGTGTAGAGGACGGATTGGAGGGGCTAGACTAGAAGCAGGGAGATTGTTGCAATAGTCCAGGTGAGAAGCAATAAAGGACTCTCAGCTAGGTTGATGGCCATGTGAGTGGAAAGGAGGGAACAGATACAAGAAATGTGGAGGTAGAATTGATAAGACTCAGAGACTGATAAGATATGGGGGGGGGATAAAAAAGGGGGAAGAGTTGAGGATGACTGAGGTTGTGAGCCAGACTGACTGGAAGGATAGTAGAGCTCTCAACAAAAATAGGGAAATTAGAAAGAGAAATAGGTTTTAGAGGGAAAGATAATGAATTCTATTGTAGACATATTAAGTGATAAGTCAGCATACATGTAGGGAACATACATGACCAGGGAATATGCATGAAAAGGAACACACAAGGAGCTCATGTGTCTGATGTAAGCACATGGAGGGCACACCTGTAGGGACACTTGTGGCCTAGGGTAACTCATCTTTGACACTGCAGAGCAGCTAATGTCCTCTGGTGTCATCATCACACCGCTTTCCGATGCTTTCTGCTGAGTATCACATCTCTACTCTCCATAAAGGGCAAGACATCTTTCCCGGTCTCACAGGGGTCAAACTATTCTCTGCTGTCACCTACTGCTCCTTAGTTCCTGGGGCCATTTGACACTCTGTGTGCATCTGCTAAGGTATGGTGGCTAGGAAGGCTTTCCCTGACACTATCAGGCAGTCATTTATGGCTGACAGCTGATAGCTGAACCACCAGACCTAACCAGGGAACCAAAGAAAATCCATCAGCATGTTCAGGCCATCTATTCTTTTTACTGTTCTTTCTCTGATGCTGTTTCAAAATTCTTATGCCAAGTTATCTGACAAGGAATAAGAAAATTATTTGTTTTGTCTACTGTATATCTGAATGGAACCTATGTCCTCAAATCCATTTGTAGAACTCTATGTCACCAAACACCATAGGAACTATATGGAGATTGGGAGACTGAAGCAAACCTCATTTTCAAGATCCTTTTTGACTGGCATACAGTGAAACTAAATGAAGGAGGCAAGGTCCACATTCCTACCTTTATTATGCAATATATCAATAACCACCACCCCACACTCCTACTCCCCACATTTTTGTTCTTTCAGCCAACACAAAACTTCATTGGCTCCTTATGCTCGATTCAAAATTTTGCTCAAGGCCCCGCAACAAGTGCGTAATAAAGGTGAACTAAAAACCAAGTCTTTAGACAGCCAGCTTTAACAGTCTTTCCATGAATTGAGTATGAATAAGTATAGTCAGTCAATAGGAATTTGTTTTATGTTCACTATGTGCTAAGCACTGTGCAAAGTTCTGAGGAACAGAAAGAGAATAGCTTAGTCCCCGCTTTCAGGGAGATCACAGTGTAACACAGAGGCAGGCAAAAACATGGAAATAACTATGTATATATAGTATATAATGTAAATGGAAGGTAATCTCAGTGGCAAGAGCATGGGAGTAAGGGTGAGGGTACCAGGAAAGGCCTTCGGTAGAAGAGGGGATTATAGCTGAGTCGTAAAGGAAGCTAGGAGTCAGAGGTGAGGACGGAGAACATTCCAGGCATGGAGGACAGCTATCACAAATGCAGAGTTGGGATTTAGAGCATCAAGCGTAAGGAACAGCAAATAGACCAGTTTAGATCATCAAGTACACAGAAAGGAAGGAAAAGGTCAGGTCGTGAAGGGCTTTAAATCCCAAAAAGAGGATATTACATTTGATACCTAGAGTGAGTGAGTGGGATTGATTTGACGTGGGCAGAATTGAATTTTAAGAAAATTGCTTTGGCATCTGAGTGGGGACAGGCTTGAGGCAAAGAGACAAATTAGGAGAGTATTGTAATGAAACAGGCAAGAAGAGATAAGGGCTTGTGCTACCATGGTGCTGAATGAGTGGAGAGAAAGGATAGGTATAAGAGATGTTTTGGTGGTTTTGTTTTTTGTGAGGCAATTGGAGTTAATCGACTTGCCCAGGGTAACACAGCTAGTTAAGTGTCAAGTGTCTGAGGCTTGATTTGAACTCAGGTCCTTCTGACTCCAAGGCAGGTGTTCTGGCCACTGTGCCACCAAGCTGCTCTGAGAGATGTTGTGAAGGTAAAATGATACAAATAGAACATTATCGGTACATGCATAAAATGTCAAACAATGATAATAATTTATACTTATTAAATGACTCTTGTCCTTGTAGTTCAAATCACTAAATACATAAGATAAATGTTCTCTCCCAATTTTTTTTAATCAACCTTGTAAATCAGAAGAGAGAACTCTACATTATTTGAGGTGGGTTGTGTGAGTTGTTTTTTGTGCATTTTTTTTTTTTGAAGGGAAGGATATGTTACCAAAAATACTGACAAACTGCTTCCTTGGATTTTTTTGGGGGTGGTGGTGGTGGAGAATGATTTGTTTATGTTAAAATCAGATCCACATTAAAATAGCAACAAACACTGCTAGGATTGAGATGCCTGGGGTCCCAGTACCCTCCCTCTGTAACTGAAATTGTCTGCTGGACTTCTCCAGTATTCCTCCTCCCATTGTTCCTGATTGCTGGCCCCTGAGGCTCAGGAACACACACATCCTGTTTGGCTTGTGACTTCACTGAAATGCCCACTAGTTCAGATGTTATTGAAAGCCTTCATAATGTGCATTAGCCTCAGCCCATTTCCCTTGTGTGGTAAGACCTGCATAACACACATGGTGTCCTGTTCCAGGAGTTTCTGGGCTTCACAGTGGCCCTCTTTCCCTCCTGCAAGCTTTGCTTGTCCCTCATCTTTCCAGGCCTGCAGCAGCTCTGGGGCCTCTTCCAGCAGATGGCTGACATGCCATGGTACTCCACTCCAGACAGCCCCCTCTTTCCAGAGCCCAACAGAATAAAACTCCTCTCTGCTTGGAACAGATAGGTTAGGGCAACTTCACGGGGCAAGTGACCAACAGCAAAAAATAGGCTGTTTTAAAATAGCATAAAGACTATTATTGTTCAGCTGAGAAAGCTCTTGCCTTCATGGCTAGATAAAAATGAGGGAGAGGGTGGGGAAGCAGGAACAGATTCCATGCTTTGGCAGGCAGAGAGGCTGCACTCATTTTAGAAAAGAAAGTGTTTGTGTAGATCTCCTTAGAGGCAAACAAGCCTTCCTCCCACCATGGGCCTTCTCTTGGATTATGTCAGCTTCCTCTCAACTGACTGGCTTCCTTTTAAACTCCTTCATGTTTTCTGACCAGCCTGCTAAGAGCTCTTGACAGTAATTGTAAGATTCTGAATTCGAATAGATCAGGAGCTCTGAACTTTTCTATTGACCTAAACTTTGCTGAGAGAGAAGGCCTAAAAGGACTGTAGCGTGGGGCAAGGGAAAGAACATTGGACATGAAATCAGAAGAGTTTTGGGTTGGAATCCCATATCCAATAGTTACTAACTCTGAAACCGTAGATAAATCATTCAACAGTTCTAGGCTTTATTCTCCTCATTGCAAAATAAGGGAGTGGGCTGGATGGTCTCAAAGGCTCCTTCCAGCTCTAAATACTAAGAACAATCAGGATGGAGTTTAGAAAGGTTAAGTATACTTTCATTCTATTTTCATTAAGTTCCATGAGGAAATTTCCTTTGGCTTCCAGTACAAGGCTGAACACCTCTTTTAGGCTACATTCTATCTTCAATACATAGCATGTCCTTCCATTTTATAAACTCTCATACTTCTTGGTACCTTTCATCATATTTCTAATCATATGCATCTCAACAAACTTCATCATATTTGATGTTTAATTCTTCCTACTAAATTTAAGCTCCTTTAGAGCAAGAACTATGTCTTATTCATTTTGAGATCCCCCCCCACCCACACTGCTGTTGTTGTTGTTGTTGATTTGTTCAGTTGTGCCTGACTCTTCATGATCCCATAGACCATAGCATGTCAGGTCCTTCTGTCCTTCACTATCTCCCAAAGTCTGTCCAAGCTCATGTTCATTTATCCCATGGCATTATCTGTCCATATCTTCCTCTCCCGTCTCCTCCTTTTGCCTTCAATCTTTCCCAACATTAGAGTCTTTCCCAATGAGTTCTGTCTTCTCATTATGCAGCCAAAGTGTTTAAGCTTCAGTTTCAGTATTTGTCCTTCCAATGAAAAGTCTGAATTAATTTCTTTGATTTAATTGACAGATTTGATGTCTTTGTTGTTCAAGGGATCCTCAAATGTCTTCTCTGGCATCACAGTTCAAAAGCATTGATTCTGTGGTGCTCAGCTTTCCTTACAATTCCACTCTCACACCCATGTATTGCTACATAGCTTTGACTATACAAATCTTTGTTGGCAAGGTGATGTCTCTACTTTTTAGCGTGTGGTTCAGATTTGCCATAGCTTTCCTTCCATTTTTATTTAAAGTTGTGAGTTCCAAATTCTATTGTTCCCCCCACCCCGAGATGGTAAGCAATTAGATATGGGTTATATGTGTGCAATTATGTATAACATTTCCATATTAGTCATTTTATACAAGAGGACTCTAATAAAAGAAAAAAATAAAAGAAAAGTGAAAAATAGCATACTCCAGTCTGTATTCAAACAGTATCAGTTCTTTCTCTGGAGGCAGATAGTATGCTTTTTCCTTAGTTCTTTGGGATTGTCTTGGATCATTGTATTGCTGAGAATAGTTAAGTCATTAAGTTCTTCATCAAACAAAATTGCTGTTACTATGTACAACGTTCTCCTTTACTTCACTATGCATCAGTTCATGTACGTCTTTCAGGTTTTTCTGAAATCATCCTGCTTGTCATTTCTTCTTCGTCTTCTCTTTTTTAGGCAATTGGAGTTAAGTGACTTGTCCAGGATCTTTGGGTTTATCATATACTAGATTACCATGGTCATTTACTAAAATGTAATTTCTACCTAATCTATTCTGCTGACCCACCACTCTATTTCTTAGCCTATACCAGATTGTTTTGATTATTACTACTTTATAATACAGTTTGAGATCTGCTATGGCTAGACCACCTTCTTTCACATTCTTTTTTTCATTGATTCCCTTGATATCCTTGAGCTTTTGTCCTTCCAGATGAATTTTTAAATTATTTTTCTAGTGCTATAAAATAATTTTTGATAGTTTAATTGGTATGTCACTGAGCAAATAGATTAATTTGGGTAGAATTGTCATTTTTATTACAGATAGTAAGTGTCAAGTGTTTGGTCTGAGGTCAGATTTGAACTCAGGTCCTCCTGACTTCAGGGCCAGTAATCCATCCACTGTGCCACCTAACTACCCCTTGTCATTTCTTATAGCACAATAATATTCCATTACAATCATATACCACAGCTCGTTTAGTCATTCCCCAATTGATGGACATCTCTTTGATTTTTACTTCTTTTTTTTCTTAATAGTATTTTTTCCTTAATAGTATTTTATTATTTTGAAAACTAAATATAGTTTTCAATATTCATTTCTGTAAAATCCCTCCTTCCTTTCCCTCCCCCCTCCCCAAGACTGCAAGCAATCCAATATAGGTTTTATATACATAGATATATGTGTATATATATATATATGTACAGTCATGTTAAACATATTTCCACATTAGTCATAGTGTGAAAGAAGAATCAGAACAAAAGGGAAAACCACAAGAAAGAGAAAAACAACAAAAAAGTGAAAATAGTATGCTTTGGTCTGCATTCAGACTCCATAGTTCTTTCTCTGGATGTGGTTAGCATTTTTCATCATGAGTCTTTTGAAATTGTCTAGGATCATTGCATTGCTGAGAAGAGCTAAGTCAATCATAGTTAATCATTGTACAATGTTGCTGTTGCTGTGTACAATGTTCTCCTGGTTCTGCTCACTTCACTCAGCATCAGTTCATATAAGTCTTTCCAGGTTTTCTGAAATCCACCTGCTCTTGATTTCCAATTCTTAGCCACCACAAAAAGAACTGCTATAAATACTTTCATACAAATAGGTCTTTTTCCCTTTTTTGTATGTCTTTGGGATATAGGCCTAGCAGTGGTATTGCTGGATCAAAGGGAATGCACAGTTTTATAGCCCTTTGGGCGTAGTTCCTAATTGCTGTCCAGAATTGCTGGATCAGTTCATAACTCCACCAGCAATGTATTAAGTGTTCCAGTTTTCCCACGTCCCCATCAACATCCAACATTTTCCTTTTTTGTATAGCCATTCTGATAGGCATGAGGTGGTACCTCAGAGTTATTTTAATTTGCATTTCTCTGATCAATAGTGATTTAGAAAATTTTTTTCACCTGACTATAAATAGTTTTAATTTCTTTGTCATATCCTTTGGCCATTTATCAATTGGGGAATGACTTGTACTTGTTTAATTTGACTCAGTTTTCCATGTATTTGAGAAAAGAGGTCTTTATCATACTTGTCGCAAAAATTTTCTCCCAGTTTTCTGCTTTCCTTGTAATTTTGGTTGCATTGGTTTTGTTTGTGCAAAACTTTTAATTTTATACAATCAAAATTTGCTATTTTACATTTTATAATGCTCTCTATATCTTCTCTGGTCCTAAATTCTTCCCTTGTCCATAAATCTGAAAGATAAACTATTCCATGCTCTCTTAATTTGCTTATGGTATCACCCTTTATGAGTAAATCATGTACTCATTTTGATCTTATCTTGGTATATGGTGTGAGATATTGGTATATATCTCATTTTTGCCTTACCGTTTTCTAGTTTTCCTAGCAGTTTTTGTCAAATAATGAGTTTTTGTTCCAAAAACTTGGATCTTTGGGTTTATCATATACTAGATTACCATGGTCATTTACTAA
>NW_020954559.1:40333852-40374890 GCF_900497805.2 Vombatus ursinus
AGTTTGAGATCTGCTATGGCTAGACCACCTTCTTTCACATTCTTTTTATCATTGATTCCCTTGATATCCTTGAGCTTTTGTTTTTCCAGATGAATTTTTAAATTATTTTTCTAGTGCTATAAAATAATTTTTGATAGTTTAATTGGTATGTCACTGAGCAAATAGATTAATTTGGGTAGAATTGTCATTTTTATCATATTGGCTTGGCTTATCCATGAGCAATCAATATTTTTCCAGTTGTTTAGATCTGACTTTATTTGTGTATAAAGTATTTTATAGTTGTGTTCATATAGTTCCTGGACTTGTCTTGGTAGGTAGACTCACAAGTATTTTCTATTGTCTACAGTTATTTTAAATGAAATTTCTCTTTCTGTCTCTTGCTGCTGGACTTTCTTGGTAATATATAGAAATGCCAAGGATTCATGTGAGTTTATTTTGTATCCTGCAACTTTGCTAAAGTTGTTAATAATTTCAAGTAGTTTTTTTTAGTTGATTCTCTAGGATTTTCTAAGTATAATATCATATCATCTTCAAAGAATGACAGTTTTGTTTCCTCATTGACTATTCTAATTCCTTCAATTTCTTTTTCTTTTCTTATTGCTATAGCTAGCATTTCTAGTACAATATTAAATAAAAGAGGTGATAACGGGCATCCTTGCTTCACCCCTAATTGTATTGGGAAGGCTTCTAGCTTATCCCCATTACAGATAATATTAAATAGGAGAGGTGATAATGGGCATCCTTGCTTCACCCCTGATTGTATTGGGAAGGCTTCTAGCTTATCCCCATTACAGATAATGCTTTTAGATAAATATTACTTATCATTTTAAGGTAAGCTCTATTTATTCCTATGTTCTCTAGAGCTTTTAATAGGAATGGGTGCTGTATTTTGTCAAAGACTTTTTCTGCATCTATTGAGATAATCATATGATTTCTGTTGGTTTTATTATTGATATGGTCAATTATGCTGATAGTTTTGCTAATATTGTATCAGCCCTGCATTCCTGGTATAAATCCCAATTGGTTGTAGTGTATGATCTTTGCATATATGTTGCTGAATCTTTTAGCTAGTATTTTATTTAAAATTTTTGCTTCAATATTCATTAGGAAAATTGGTTGATAATTTTCTTTCTCTGTTTTGGCTCTTCTTGTTTCAGGGCACCATATTTGTGTCAAAAAAGGAATTTGGTAGGACTACTTCTTCACCTGTTTTTCCAAATAGTTTATATTTTATTGGGATTAATTGTTCTTCAAATGTTTGGTAGAATTTGCTTGTGAATCCAAGCAAGCATCTTTTAATTTCATGGCTGCAGTTACCATCTGCAATGATCTTTGAGACCAAGAATATAAAATCTGACACTGCTTCCATTTCTTCTCCCTCTACTGGCCAGGAAATGATAGGACCAGTTGCCATGATCTTATTATTATTGTTTTTAATGTTAAGCTTCAAGCCAGCTTTTGCTCTTTCCTCTTCAATCTTCCTCAAGAGGCTTCTTAATCTTCACTTTCAGCCACCAGAGTGATATCATCTGCATATCTGAGATTGTTGATATTTCTCCCAGCAACCTTAATTCCAGCTTTTGATTTCTCCAGCCTGGCGTTTCACATGATGTATTCTGTATATACATTAAATAAATACAGGCACAATATATAGCCTTGTCATACTCCTTTCTCAATCTTAAACCAATCATTTACTCCTTTTTCAGTTCTAACTCTTGCTTCTTAAAACACATACAGGTTCCTCAGGAGACAAATAAGATGATCGATGCAGTACTCCCATCTCTTTAAGGACTTGCCACATATTGTTGTGATCCACAAAGTCAATGAAACAGAAGTAGATATTTTTCTGCAACACTCTTGTTTTCTTCATAATCCAGCAAATGTTGGCAATTTGGTCTCTAGTTTTTCAAAAACCACCTAGCTCTGATGGTAATTTTTGGTTCACATATTCCTGAAGCATATCTTACAGAATCTTAAGCATAACCTTGCTGGCTTGTGAAATGAATGCAACTGTTGGGTAATTGGAACATTCTTTGACATTGCCCTTTTTTTAGGATTGGGACACATATTTCCAATCCAATGGCCACTGTTGAGTTTTCCGAATTTGTTGGCATATTGAATGCAGAACTTGAACAATATCATCTTTTAGGATTTTCAATAGCTTGGCTTGAATTCTGTCACCTCCACTAGCCTTATGGTTAGCAATGGTTCCTAAAGCCCACTTGACTTCATTCTCCAAGATGTATAGTTCAAAATCAGTAGCCCCACCATCATAGTTATTGGTGATGTTAAGATCTTTCTTGTACAGTTCTTCTGCATATCCTTGCCACCTCTTCTTAATCTCTTCTACTCCTGTTAAATCCCTACCATTTTTGTCTTTTATCACGCTGATTTTTGCATGAAATGTTCCCTTGATATCTCTAATTTTGTTGAAGAGATTTCTTGTTTTTCCTATTCTATTGTTTTCTTCTATTTTTTTTGCATTGCTCATTTAAGAAAATCTTATGTCTCCTTGCTATTCTCTAGAATTCTGCATTCATATAGGATGTCTTTCCCTTTCTCCTTTCTCTTTCCCTTTCCTTCTTTCTTTAGCTATTTGTAAAGCCTTATCAGAGAGACATTTTGCTCTCTTGCTTTTCTTTTTTGGGGGGATGTTTTTTGTTGCTGCCTCCTGTACAGTATTGTGAACCTTTCTCCATAGTTCTTCGAGCACGCTATTTGCGAGATCTTATCCCTTAAATCTATTCATCACTTCCCCTTCATATTCATGAGGGATGCTGTTTTGGTCTAGTCTGATGGTTTTCCCTATTTTCTTCTATTTAAGCCTAATTTTGCAATAAGAAGCTCATGATCTGAACCACAGTCAGCTCCAGGTCTTGTTTTAACTGAGTGAATAGAGTTTTTCCACCTTTGGAGAAATCAATCTGATTTGAATATTGGCCATCTGGTAATATCCATGTGTAGACTTGCCTTTTGAGTTGAAAAAGAGTGTTTGCTATGACAAGCATATGATGAATATGACATTTTTTTTGGTGTAATTTCTAGAAAATGTTTTAGGTCTTCATAGAACCAAGAAACTTTATCCTCTTCACCATCAGTGGTTGGAGCACAGACTTGTATTACAGTGATGTTAAATAGTTTGCCTTGGACTCAAATAGATATCATGCTGTTATTTTTAAAATTATACCCAAGTACTGTTTTTCTTACCCTTTTATTGACTATGAAGGCTACTCCATTTCTTCTAAAGAATTCTTGACTACAAGAGTACATGTAATGATCATCTGAATTAAATTCACCCATTCCTGTTCATTTAAATTCACTGACATTCAGGATGTTGATGTTTAAGCTTTCTGTCACCTCTTTGACCACATGCAACTAGGTGGCACAGTAGATAGAATGCCAGGCCTGGAGTCAGGAAGACTCATCTTCCTGAGTTCAAATACTAGCTATATGACCTTGGGCAAGTCATTTAACCCTGTTTGCCTCAGTTTTCTGAGTTGGTAAAGGAAATGGCAAATTGCTCCATTATCTTTGTCAGGAAAATCCCAAATGGGGTCACAAAGAGTTAGACATGACTGAAAAATGACTGAACAACAACAAAAACTTACCTTGGTTCAAAGATCTTATAGTCCAGGTTTCTATGCAATATTGATTTTTGTAGCATCAGACTTTCCTTCTTTTTGGCTTTGGTCCAGCCATTTCATTCTTTCTGGAACTACTTGTAGGTGTCCTCTGCTCTTCTCTATTAATGTGTTGGACACCTTCTGCCCTGAGGGGGTCATTTTCCAATGCCATCTTTTATCATTTTAGTGCTGCCCATGGGTTTATTGATTGACTGATTAATGCCATAGCAGTATGTCATAATTACATTAATAAAGGCAATGAAATTGAAGCTTGGTTCACTGGGGACTATTATTAGTCAACAAGAGATACTTTACTTCCCAAAGCTGAGTAAATTTGAAGTTGAGTTACAGGATTTTTAAGCTGGAAAGGACATAGAGTTGATCTAATCTAACTCCCTCAGTTTACAGATGTGGAAACTGAGGCTAAGAGAGGTTAAGTGACTTGTTCAAGGTCAAACAGGTAGTAAGATGCAGGACAAGGGCTAGAACCTGGGTCTCCTCATTCCTAGTCAATCACTTTTCCCAGTAATATTAAAAATTTTATCCCCCCCCCCAAATAAACTTGCTTAAGGAATGAGAAATAAGTTGGACACTCTGTTACTGAGCACCTATTTTCTTATATTTCCTTTGAGGGAAAATAAAAAGCAGACTTCAAACCAGAAATCACTGTCACAGGAAATCTAAATATTGATTTTCATTAATACATACTTACAAATGTAATAATACATTTAGCACATAACTTAATGATGTACCAGGGTAACATAAAGTTTAACCCTAAGGGGCAGTTAGGTGGTGCAGCAGATAGAGCACCAGCCCTGGAGTCAGGAGGACCTGAGTTCAAATCCAGCCTCAGACACATAACACTCACTAGCTGTGTGACCGTGGGCAAGTCACTTAACCCCATTGCCTAGCAAAAAAAAAAAAAACCGAATTAATTTTAACCTTAAGCTGGGACAAATATAAGATTTATTTGTCTAGAACTTTGGTTTGTACATACAAATTAGCTGGAAAGATAGGTCCAAAAATGAATGTTAAATCTTTATTGTCTTCATAGTTCAAGTAAACATTATCTATAATTTGAATTATCCAGAAGATGTACATAGAAATATCCAGTACAACACTACACAACAGCATTATTTTAATAACTGACCTTTTGTGGGTGTGAAATGTATAACTAACATTTTGAGAAATTTTCTTTTCCATTTTTAAAACAAGGAAATGGGGTGGTGGATTAGGCTAGATAATCTCTAGCATCTTTACTAATTCAAAATTTCTATGATTCCAATCTGATAAGTGGGGAAAAGTTAAACTAGCAATCACAACTTATTTTTTACGGTTCACTTTTTTTTACACTATTGGCACGCCTTTGTTGGTCGTGTTCAACATTAATTTATGTATGTTTCCATCTCACTTTGGCCCTCAGAGGGCAACAACTGAACTCTCTTGTGCATATCTGAATCTCTGGAATGGCATACAATTGGTAAAAGATTAGGTAGGGTGATCACTAAAGTGTTTGTCTGACGCTGTGGCTTATAATATGACATTTTATGCAGATTAGAAATATAATATTTTAAACTTTTGCTGCAAAAAAAGGATCAACCTCCTCTTTTAACCTTTTCTCCCTTATACTGTCTTTAATTACAAAAGATATTCTTAATGTATCTCCAATGCACTAACCAGTACCACAGTGGCCTGCCAGAAAACCAAACAATTTCTTAGCCACATCCATTAGAAGTGTTCATTGTGTGGCTTAAAAATATGGAGATCAGATTCTCTCTAGACTGAATATTAAATGGTAGGTGAATTTTGATTGACTTTTAAAAGAGGAATAGGACGTTTAAGTTAGAACTATCCAGGTCCTTATAGGTTATGAAGTCCACCTTCCTAATTTTATAGATTAGGAAGCTAAATCCCAGACTGGAGAATTGATTTGCACAAAGACACAGAGATGAATTGTAGCAGCAGCAGGATTCAAACCCAAGTCTTGACTCCAAATCCACTGTTGTTTCCAGTAACTCACTGCCATATACAAATGTCTGACCACATTAAAAATCAAAGCAATGTTTGAGGCAGAGTCTGTGTGAATGAGACCAGAACATTTGACTGGTAATGATTTTCCAGAAGCAAACAATTATATATAGGTAGTATATTCCATGGATTCTAATAGATTCTCTGCTTGTTTTTTGTTGTTCATTTGTTTCAATTGGGTCTGACTCTTTGTGACTCCATTAGGAAAGGAAAGGAGAGAAAAGGAGAGGAGAGGAGAAGAGAAGAGAGAGGGGAAAGGGAAGGAAAGAATAGGGGAGAAGAGAGGACAGGAGAAGAGAGGAAAGGAGAAGAAAAGAAAAAAGGAATATTTTAACATCCATCTGGTATATTTTCTTCCTCAGTCACTGGGCAAATGGGATAAGAGGTAACCAAAATGGAATTTCTGTTCTATTAAAGTACTATTGAGAAACTATCCCCTTGGAATACTGGAATTCGTTCTTCTTTGCCATTCTATATACTGTTTGAAAAGCTACACCAGCTATTCTTTTTCTTCCCTTTAGTTTGGATGGCATGACAACTACCATGTGATCTCCTACAAACACAAGTACAGTCTCCAGGGCTTTGCATGAAGGTTTGTGTTAAAGTGATATCTCTCTGTGAAGAGGTGCACAGACCCATCAAACAGTTTGAAATGCATCGGTCCTGCCACCCTATGTTTAATTACTGTGAAAATATATTCAACCAGAAATCGTGGGAGAGAGCCTACAAAGACCACAGGAGAAAGGTAGGCACAATTCTAACCTTGTAACTGAGCATGGATGGTTTTGATAGACAAGCAATATTTTCAGATCCAAATGAGGATAGTTCTCTCTCTAGTATTTCACAAATGGGAGTTTATAGGAGAAAGGCTAATAAGCACCATCTTCTGGTTAAATACCAGATAGCAGTCTTTAGTGTATTCTCTCATTACCCAGACTACAGAGTCAGGGCTGAAGGAGACCCTTCTGATTCCCTATCCATTTCTCTGACACTGTCTGTTTCCCCGCAACACATTTCTGACTGCCACATGCTAGCTGTGTCTGAGTGATGCTGGCAAAGAGGGAGGGATTCCACCACATTGGACTTGTCTCAGGAGACCCTTTCTCAACATCTTATTGGTTTCATTATTAGGAAGTGTTGTTCTGCTATTTATAGATGTATGCCCAGTTGAGCTCATTAGCCACACTAATGGGGACTGCTTGTGTATCCTGTATGGTAGCTTTAACTCATCAAAGCAGGGAGCCAGTTTTGATCAAATCTAGTGTTCTGGGTCCAAGAAGATACAAATGGCAAGAAGAGAGAACAGAAATTAGTCCACATAAGAGAAATAATTATATATTCAGTAGCCCCTGTTCAACAGCAGCTAAATAAGGTGGTAGTTCAATACCTCCACTGGGGGATGAAGAGGCATATTGCTAATATCCATCATAGTTATACACAGGCCTCTGAAAAACAGGATTTGACTCTTCACGCATGGCATTTGAAAGTTATATTTTGGTCTATAGTAGGGATTCTTAACCTGGGGTTCATCATAAAAAATGATAGCTGTATTCTAATGTAATTTATTTCCCTTATAATCCCATGTACTTTATTTTATACATTTTAAAGCATTCTACTGAGAAGGGGCCAGTAGGCTTCACTTGACTGCCAAAGGAGTCTATGACACAAAAAAGATTAAGGACCCCTCCTAGTATATAGCCTTTCTCAGGATACTTTTTTTTATTATTAAAATGCTAGTGAAGTGATGTATTCAGGGCCTGTCAAATCTTTCTAATTATGTATGCTGCATTTCATTAAAGAATACAGTTTCTTCCCCTGATGCAGAGATAACAGAAGGATTACATAAAACAATATTTGTGAAATATTATTATTTTACATGGAAATCTAAAAGGAATTTTAGGCATGGTTTAAGAAATTTTTATCACCATTTCCCATAAGTTTTATTATATATGTTGACCATTTAATTCAATCTCCATTAAACATAATATGGTTTTAAGTGTAGCATGTTTTAGGACATATCTTTTATCAAATCCTCTATGAAAGATTTATAGAAAGACATAGATGAAAATTGTGTCGATTAAGAAGGTCACAAAATATCAGAGTTGAAGGGGACTTTAGAGATCACTTAGTGCAATTGCTCACTTTATAGATGAGAAGACTGAGACTAAAAGAGATGATGTGACTTGCACAAGGTCTTGTACCAAATGAAGAGGAGAGCTGTGATTCAAACCCAGGTCCTCTGACTCCACTCCTACATCATTGTGCCTACCCCTGCACGGTCACTGCTGCATAGCCTTTGCCAACACTCATCAAGCTGTGTCAGGAAGATACTTTCAGTGATGGTTCACTATGGTGGCTGTAAAAAGGAAAGGCCTTCCCTCCCCATCCAGCACAATGAGGAGTACAGACAGATGTGTTCCTAATCCTGTCTTTTATTTTTGGGCTCCAAATAGATTTTTCCCAAAGAAACAATGTAATAGATGAAAGTTTCTACAGAAAGACAAAATGGTGTAAAGTCCTAAGGAAGGGCTAGATTCAGGTTTTGTCTCTGACACTCTCTAAGGTAGAAGTTTCTCACCAGAAGCTCCCTACACAGATGAAATAACAAACCTGATTTTTAAAAAAAGTTTCTGGAGCATTTGGTTCAACTACCTTGTGGGTCACATAGCCTTTTGTGGCCTGTTACCCCAACCACCACTGACAACACTGTTTCTATGGATAAATGCATTCTACATTACAAACAATTAACCTGTAAACAAATTTTCAGAATCAGTTTGTGAGTTGGGGACTACCAGTAAAACAGGTTTCTTCACTGTCACTTCCTATTTCGGGTTTATCACTGGACAAATGCGAACTTGGGAAAGTCATGCTGGTTACCTACATGTCAGTTTCTTCAAGAGAAATAGCAAAATGAAAACCTATCCAACAAGGTCATTGTGAAGAAGAATACATAAAATGAATCTGCCCAATTTTCTGACAATTCAGAATGTCATAAATCTGTACTTGACAGATACACCTGAAAATCTATGATAATTCAGAATGTCATAGACTATTAGAGAAAACCCTTCCATTTACCTAGTGGTGGGGGGAGGGGTAGGGAGGGATGATTCCCTGCCATTCCAAAAGGGAAAAGGAAAGGTTTTATCCTCAGCAGTTTCAAAGATGGAAGATTGGCAGGCCTTTTAGTTAGCTCATCTTCTGGCTATCTCTAGTTTATTCTTTAAAAGAATAATTTTACATACCCTCTAACCTATCCCCACAATTATGAAAAAAAAAAAAGACAAAATACAAAGATGTAGTCCAGGATTTCCCTTAGGGAATAGGGAACGAAGGGCATTGAGGTACAGCAGAAGAGAACAGTCCTGAGAATCAAGAGAGCTAAGTTCCAGTTTTGATTGCCACTACTGAGCTCTCTCTGTGGGCCTCTGTTTTCTCATCTGTAAAATGAGGGACTGGAACGAGACAATTTCTAGTAAAATTCTGTTATTCTCAGTATTTATAACCTACTGTGTATGTGGTACTAAAGTAGTCATTAGGAGTTAAAAGAAATAGGAAATGATATGCTGGCTTATAAGAATCTTATTGAATCTTGGAGGGGTTTGGACAAACATACATAAAGCAACACACAAATTCAGAAGAGGAGAACGATATAGTCAAAAGATTTATGTATTCAGTGTTATCTTGAAGATTCAAGAGTCATCCCTAACCTAATAAAAAGACACCAGAAGTTCCCTATACCAGTAAAATCACTGGTACTATGAAAAGTGGTAGTATTGATCTGTGTTTGTATGTTATATATTTATGTATATGTGTCCATATACAAATATATTTCTAAATTCCATATCTATTTATCTTCTGTTTCATATCTAATCTGCTTCCTCGGTGTGTATACATTCACATACAAACACAGATATTCCTCCACTTGGCAGTGGCTTGATTTACCCTTTCAGAAGCCCTTGAAGGTCTACCAAACCAGAAAGACTTGGAAGATAGGGTCATTCTTGGGTTATTTATCTTTGTTCCAAGAACTAGGTGGAACTAGCGTGGAAAGGCTCATCACCAGGAAGTTTGGCATGAGGGATGCTTTGTTCTGTTTAGTTTTCCTCTAGCACCTCATAAAAACTATCTATTGAGGCACATGTTGTTTGCATGTTGTGACTCCTTCATTTGACTGTGAGGTCCTTGACAGCAATGTTGGCTTTCTGCTTGTCTCTATAGGCCCACCACTTAGCACAGTGCCTGGCATATAGGAGTTGCTTAATAAATGCTTTTTTTGACTAAAAGGGGTTCGATCTCCACTGGTAGAGAGAGTACTCATAGTTGGAAGTTCTAGGGGTGGGGGTTCTGACACATGTTTAACAACCAGCTACTTGGAGGAAAACAAACAAATCCTGTAAGACACACTTTTAAGCCTAACCTCTATTATCAACATTTTCTCCATCACTCTCTTAAGTCTAGACAATCAATAAAAGAACAAACCAAGTCTCGATTTGTAGCGCTTTGCCTATTTTCAAGGTGTAAATACTCACACTGAAAATTAAACAATTAGCTCCGTAAGTTGGTATGAGGTGACTGTAGCACACACTCCCTTTGTGAGTCGTCAAGCTAGTAACATTGTTTTAGGGGACAAAACTGTGATTCCCTTTCTGATAACAATGTGGCTACAAATCTTGGCAGATTTTATTTGATTGTCTGCACTTGGAATAAAAATGTTCATTTTCTGCTTACAGGTTGAGAATGCCAAAGCAGTAGTGGATTGTAGTTCTCCTTTGATCTACAACCATATTCAACTCAATCTAAAGAAATTCAAGGTATCCTTTGGGTGATTTCTCTAGATTAATGTAATAGCTAACAATAAAAAAAAAAGTCAGCTGCAAACCCAGGGAATTTAAAAGGTCAGGCACAATAACTGGTTTTTTTTTAATCATATTTTATAAAAAAGACACAGTTGGAAAAACCAATTTAACCTCACTTGCTCCTGAATAAAGCTTTAGAGGTCACTGCATCAGAAGTCCCTTTTTCTTAGCATTACCCCTTATTACTAATTTTTTAAAATTATAAGGGGAGATAGAAGGAAAATAGTAGTAGAAATATGATTAAAAAATATATTCCTATCAGCTAAGCACTCTGCCAGTTCTAAAGGTTAGGGTAATTTTCACCACTTAACTGTATTTTGAGAAAGGTACAGCTGCATGTGGAGAGTTGGTGCGGCATGGTTACTCAGATAATATCTGATCATGAAATCAAAATATCATGGTTTGAGGTTTTCATTTGTTTATTTCTTTGTTCTTAAATGGTATTGCCTCTGTATGTTGGGGTTGACGGTGATGATTAAAAAAAGTAGCATGAGCTCATTCATTTTAAAGAGAGAAATAAAACCAGGAATCAAGGAATCAAGAAGTAGTCTTAAATGGACAGGATCAAATACAAACAACCAACTCAGAGCAATCCAGGCTAGCATTTCTGAAGTCTAAAAAGTCAAACATGGGAGCAGCTAGGTGGCACAGTGGATGGAGCTCCAGCCTTGGAGTCAGGAGCGCCTGAGTTCAAATGCAGTCTCAGACACTTAACACTTACTAGCTGTGTGACCCTGGGCAAGTCACTTAACCCTGTTTGCCTCACCAGAAAGAAAAAAAATAGTCAGACATGTAGTGAAAGACTAGCCTTCTCCTCTGGCCTCAAAGGTTTTTTACTTTGGAGCCCTGTGAAACCTCCCCCGTGGAGACTTGCTTTTCTCTCCGTTACCATTGTCATGTTCCAGTGTTATTGAGGGGTGACCTAATGCTACCACATTCCTTGTCACCTTTGTTTTCTTAACCTCTATTCAGAGCATGAGGGTGGTCTTCATTTTTGTGTACTCAAGGTCACAAAGGATTCATTTGAAAAGCTCACCCTCATGATTGTTTCCATGATTTCTGAAGATTTCTGTACTGTAGCACTCAATACCTACCTAGCCGGGCCCTTAACTAGAGGAAAGCAAATGCAGAGTAGAGGGAATCAAAGACAGGTCTAGTAAAAATGCTGATGCTCCCAAAGAGGACTGATTCCCCCTCATTCTAAAAATGGTCTTTTCCCTGTCCCTGTACTCTACAGAAGGAGACAGAAAGACTTCGATTCATTGAGAGAGAAAATCGCTGGCTGATGGAGAGGATAGCTTTCAGCATGAGGACTCACAATGCATGTGACTTCTTAAATGACTACAGACAAAGATGGTAATAAAGAAGGAGGAGAGGGCGGAAGGTAGAGGAGAAACTTCAGGCAACTCCAGAGGACTTTTCCACTAAGTCAGAGATAGGTTATAATCTGAATTGACAGAGGGAGTTCCCACATTTGGAGTTCCCTCCCCACACTGATGAAATCACAGATCCTTCAGGTATTAGAATAGTAACAATAATATTTTATCCCTTGTACAATGGTTCATAGAACGTTAGGTATCATAATAGTCGAATATAATAATTTTAAATTAAATAATAGCAGAATAGTGTCTTGTCTCAGGACTGATTCTATTAGAAACCCACCAAAAAAGATGAGGATGGGATAATAACAACTCACTTTTAAATAGTGCTTTAAGGTTTCCCAAGCACATTTTATTATCACCACTATTCCTATATACCAAAGGAACAACTCCAGGGTGTATGACATTATTTAAGAGTATTTGATGGCTAAGCAAAATGTTGCAAATGAAAATGAAAAAAGCATGAAAATGAGCTTGAGGAATGCAGCATTTTAATCCAGTTTTTTGCTTCATTTAGTATTGTATTTTCCCCCAATTACATGTAAAAACTATTTCCAACATTCATTTTAAAAATTGAGTTCCAAATTTTCTCCCTCCTTCCCCACTCCCTCATTGAGAAGGCAAGCAATTTGATGTAGGTTATACATGTGTAGTAATGCAAAACATATTTCCATATTAATCATGTTGTAAAAGAAAATATAGACCAAAATAAAAAAAAAGAAAAATAAAGAAAGTAAAAAGAGTATGATTCTATCTGTGTTCAGATTCCATCAGTTCTTTCTCTGGGGATGGATAGCATTTTTCTATCATAAGTACTTCAGAATTGTCTTGGATCATTGTATTGCTGAGAATGGCTAAGTCATTCACAGTAGATCATCCTACAATATTGCCATTACTGTGCACAATTTTCTCCTGTTTCTAATCATTTCACCTTGCATCAATTAATGTAAGTCTTTTCAGGTTTTTGTGAGAGCATCTAGCTCATCATTTTTCATAGTACAATTGTATTCTATCACAATCATACACCACAACTTGTTCAGCCATTGATGGGCATGCCCTCAATTTCCAATTCTTTGCCACCAGAAAAGAGCTGCAATAAATATTTTTGTACAGATAGGTCTTTTTCCCTTTTGCTTTTTATCTCTTTTGGGATACAGACCTGGTAGTGGTATTACTAGGTCAAAGGGTTATGCATGGTTTTATAGCCCTTTGGCCATAGTTCCAAATTGCTCTGCAGAATAGTTGAATCAGTTTACAACTCCACCAGCAGTGCATTAATGTCTCATTTTTTCCCACATGCCCTCCACCATTTGTCATTTTCCTTTTCTGTCCTATTAGCCAATCTAATAGCTATGAGGTAATACCTCAGAATTATTTTAATTTGCACTTCTCCAATAGTGATTTAGAGCATTTTTTTCATATGGCTATAGATAGCATTGATTACTTCATTTGAAAACTGACTGTTCTTATTTTTTATCATTTATCAGTTGGGGAATGACTTATTTTTATAAATTTGACTCATTTCTCTTTGTATTTGAGAGATGACACCTTTATCAGAAAAAACTTGCTTCAAAATTTTTTTTCACGGTTATGACTGCAAACATTATTTCCCTCCATCTTATTTTCCCCGTTCATTCTGTTCTTTCTCTCTTTTCACCCTGTCTCTCCAAAAGTGTTTTGCTTTTGACTACCACCTCCCCCAATCCACCCTCCCTTCTATGAGCATCCCCTTCTTCTTCTATTTTACTGAATGGTAAAATAGATTTCTATACCCAATTGAGTGTGTATGTTATTCCCTCTTTGAGCCACTTCTGATGAGAATAAGGTTCAAGCCTTCCCCACCACTTCCCTGCATTGTAAAAGCTCTTTTATGCTTCTTTTATGTCATATAACTTATATAACCCCATTCTACTTCTCCCTTTCCCTTTCTCCCAGTACATTTTTCTTTATCACCCCTTAATTTAATTTTTTTTAGATAATCATCCCATCAGATTTAATTCACACCCATGCCTTGTGTCTATGTATGTACTTCTAACTGCCCTAATAATGAGAAAGTTCTTATGAGTTACAAATACCATCTTCCCATGTAGGAATCTAAACAGTTTAATCTTATTAAGTCCCTTATGATTTCTCTTTCCTAGTTAGCTTTTTATACTTCTCTAGAGTCTTGTATTTAAAAGTTAAATTTTTTATTCAGGTCAGATGTTTTCATCAGGAATGCTTGAAAGCCCTCTATTTCATTGAATATTCTTTTTTTTTTTTTTTTTTTTTTTTTACCCTGAAGGATCATACTCAGTTTTATGGGTAAGTGATTCTTGGTTGTAACCCTAGCTTCTTTGCCCTCTGGAATATCATATTCCAAACCCTTCAATTCTTTAGTGTAAAGGCTGCTGAATCTTGTGTTATCTTGACTGTGGCTTCACAATACTTGAATTGTTTCTTCCTGACTGCTTGCAATATTTTCTCATTGACCTGGGAACTTAGGAATTTGGCTATAAAATTCATGGGAGCTCTCATTTTGGGATCTTTTTCAGGAAGTGATCAATAGATTCTTTCAATTTCTACTTCATCCTCTGGTTCTGGAATATTAATGCAGTTTTTCTTGATGATTTCTTGAAAGATGATGTCTAGGCTTTATTTTTTTTTATCATGGCTTTCATGAAGTCCAGTAATTTTAAAACTGTCTCTTCTGGATCTATTTTCCAGGTCAGTTGTTTTTCTAATGAGATAGTTCACATTGTCTTCTATTTTTCATCTTTTTGGTTTTGTTTTATTATTTCTTGATTTCTCATAAAGTCATTAGCTTCTACCTGCTCAATTCGAATTTTTAAGTAATTTTTTCTTCAGTGAGCTTTTGTATCTCCTTTTCCACTGGCCAAACCTGCTTTTTTAAAGCATTCTTCTCCTCTTGGGCTTTTTGGACCTCTTTTTACCATTTAGCATAGTCTGTTTTTTTAAGGTGTTATTTTCTTCAGTATTTTTGTGCCTCCTTTACCAAGTTGTTGACTCTTTTTTCGTGTTTTCTTATGTCACTCTCATTTCTCTTCCTAATTTTTCCTCTACATCTCTTACTTGGTTTTCAAACTCCTTTTTGAATTTTTCCGTGGCCTGAGACCAATTCATATTTTTCTTGGAGGCTTTGGACTTAACGATCTTTGACTTTGTTGTCTTCTGAGTGTGTGTTTTGATCTTCCTTGTCACCATAGTACCTTTCTGTAGTCAGAATTTTTCTGTGTTTGCTTATTTTTACCAGCCTATTTCTTGACTTTTAACTCTTTGCTAAAGTGGGGCTCTGCTTCCAATGTGGAGGGTGAACTGTCCCAATGTTCAGGGGTTTTGTGCAGCTGTTTTCAGAGATACTTCCAGGGACCTGTAAGTTTTCAGTTCTTCCAAGGCGGTATGATCTAAGGAGAGGAATGTTTACTGCTCTCCTGGCCTGTGCCCTGGTGTGTGAGTGACCATAAACACTCTTTTCTGCCCTGGAAGTGTGATCGTGGTCCCTACTCTACTGCAGCCTCAAGCGCTGGTGTGCTACTGCTCTTCCTCACCCTGGGACTGCTACCAGATCCAACTACGGGCAAAGCAGCAGAATCCTACCCCCAGCACCAGCAAAGAGAGTCCTTTAATTTCCTTCTGACTAGTTGTTCAACTCCCATACACTCTGAAGGCTGAGAGCTCTGGAGGCAGCTGCTGCTGCTGCTGATTCAGTCACTCCCAAGGCCTGCTCCTGGTTTGCTGGGGATGGGTCTGTGCTGCAACAGACCTTTCCTGCTGATCTTCTAAGTTGTTTTGGGCTGGAAAATTGTTTCACCCTGTCCTTTTGTGGGTTCTGCTACTCCAGAATTTGTTTTAGGGCATTATTTAAAGGTGTTTGGAGGGGTTTTGGGGAGAACTCAGGCAAGTCTCTACCTTTTCTCCACCATCTTCTTTAATTCACTCAAATATTTAGATCCTATGTTCGGAAAAAAGTCTTTTCTACTTTCTATGTCTATGAATCAGCTTTTGAGCAGAGGGTTGTCTTGTTTTGCTTTGTTTTTCCCCACCCCTGACTTACTCCATTCCACTTCTAAAAAAGAAATACATAAAGTTTCTGTATTTAGGGCTCACCATATTAGTAATGGACTTATTGGACCTTTAGCCGTACTTCAGCTCTGAACTCCCAAACTCAAGTGATCCACAGGGCAACAGCCGTAAGTTTCTTTTGAGAGAAAAACAAACAGACGCAAATAGAGACAAGGCAGAAAACCACAAAGATGTACAAAGAGACAGATAAACAGAAACAAAGACAGATACACATATACATATAGAGAGAAAGAGAGACAGACAGAGACAAAAACAGAGACAGAGAAAGAGTGTGTGTGCTTAGATTTTGACTTTGGTTTTTGGTAGCCTAGTGACACGCCACAGTTAAGAGCTGTTTTAATGCAGTGGTAATCTAAATTCCATAGACTTTTAGAGATAAAAAAGACATCAAAGGTCATATGTAAAGCCCTCTACCAAGTTATTCAGTACTCGTAACAGTCATTATGTTTTTAAAGATCTCTAGAGATGGAAATTTTATGTACTCTTCTAGCTGCCAATTCTATGCTTCAACATCCCTCACTGTGGAGACAAACAAACAAAAAAGTTCTTCCTCATGTTTTGCCCAGCTTCACCTGTTACTTAAGTCAGTTTTCTTTTTTGGAAACATACAACTGATTATCCCCCTCTTAAATAATCTTTTATGTACTTAAAAGATGATTACGGATCACTCTAGGATAAAGAACTCTAGCTCCTTTTATTTTATTAATAATTGGTAGGATTTCATGTTATATATCATCACCTAATCCACTTATCAAATCTCACTTTATATAGAAATGCAAAATGAGATTTTTTTCAAAAACACTTAATCTATTTTTAAAAAACTAGCAGTATGTATCTTTTAGCACCTATCTCCAAGGAACTGAAAGCATTTTAAAGATTTTGTAGTTCATTAAAATATGTCATTAAAGTATGGAAGAAGAAGCATTAATTAATCCTTAAACATTCCTGAGACAATCATACATCGACAGGATGCAGCTGCATATGAGAAAATGGAGGGACAGAGAAGTTTTCTATGGTTACCAGAATCCCACCTAGATTACAAGAGTAACAGCAAGTTCATTTTTCTAGTAAATTGGGGTTAGCTGGGATGGAAGTCCAGGCAATAATCATGCAGACAATCTGCATCTACCAGACAGCTGAAAACTTTCATTGGGTAGGTTGTCTTGACCCCAGTAAGCAGGGGAAAGGCCCATAAGAGATTTTTTTTTTTTTTGGCTAGGCAATTGGGGTTAAGTGACTTGCTCAGAGTCACATGGCTAATAAGTGTTATGTGACTGAGACTGGATTTGAATTCAGGTCCTCCTGACTCCAGGGCTGGTGCTCAGAAGGGATTTCTTGATTTGTTACTTCTCTAACACCAGCCAGGGCTGGGTCTTTCCCACTACACCTCCTGTTTAATACAAGTCTAGAGATATAAACTGGCAATAAGTGTGTGCTGGCAGTTGACTCCTTTAAAGGGAGATCATCTAACATGGCTGAAATTCTATTGAAGTACTCTGTTTAAATAGTTGGAGGTAACCAAGCTTCTTCTTTTTTAACCTTAACTAATTTAATCCAGTGAAGGATGCTAGTCAGAACAGCACTGAGAAGTCAGAATGATTCCTGCAGGATGGTCCTAAGCACCACAATGTTTCCTTTGTGTAGTCTGAAAGTCTTGCTTTCTTTGTTTCACTGATCAAAATTATTCTTTAAGATATAAATGTCCCTAAGGTAGGTTATTTACATCTTAATATGAATTAATTAAAAGCCACCAGTCCCTTTTAACACCCAATTAAGGTCCAAAAAGAAGGTTTTTGCAGTTGTTGTTTTTGTTTTTAACGGAGATTGGGGAGTTGAGGGAGAAGGAGAGAGAGAGAGAGAGGAATATGAAAATTTACTCCTTTGGGTGAGGGCTATTCTGAGTGCAGTATAATAGGGCTTTTGCTTTCAGATGAGAGTCCTAGAACTGGGCATTTCAAGGTAAGGACAACAAACTCCAGGAGGTGGTAGAGGGAAGCAGAAATGGACATGGGAAACTGCTAAACACACACACACACACACAAACACACACACACACACACACACACACTTCCGCCTACTTTGCACATTTTCCTAGGGCCAGCTAGTCACTAGATAAAAGAAAATATAATGACTGCCTTTACAAGAAAATGAAATAATAGTTCATGACTTGTCCAAAGTTGTCAAGACTCATTCAAGGAGAAAAAAGAGGAACAAATGATGAATTTAAATGACCTACTAATGTCAGACTACCTCCGAACCTTTTTCTGAAGGGGCTACTAGAACACCAAATACTGAAGCATGAAGTTTGAAGATCTAGCCTGTAAAATTTTCATAAACAAGTCTTCCATGTTTGTGTTTCTTTCCCTTCTCCAAATTCCATAGTCTTGTACAGTCACACAAGGACTGTGGTCACTCAATGTCCATTTCCCACTGTCAGCGGGCTGGAAACCAGTCAGACCATGAAGACATGGCCTGGGCACAATTGACTTGTAATTCAATGGAGAAAAATGAATTCAGGAAGATAAAAGACAGAGAATAGGAGAAAGGTCTGAGGAAGTCATATAAGCAAGAGCTGAGTTAGTAGAGGGCCTGGACTCAATTAAAGACAAGTCATGTTCAATAGAAATAACAGAAAGCTATGACAAAGCATCAATAATCCTATTGGAACCAGAAATCATTGTGTACTTTAGACCTTTGTGTTTCTGTGGCGTCTTTAGACCCTTCTCCCTGAAGACTGCAGAGTATATTTAAACCGAGGCCCAGAAGAGGGTTTCATGACATCTGAAATTAAACCCCAATTCATGCAGCTGAGTGTGAATCCCTGCCCCCCCCCCCCCCACCAAATCAAGGATTCCAGACTTGGCTATAGGAACAGCCTAATGGCACCGATGGCCTTCTGCAAGGTTATGACTCATCCTACCAACTGAGGACGAGGACTCGTAAGAGCCCCATGACAGGCTATGGTTCTCTTCTCAGAATTATGTTTTTTAACGTATAAATAAAACAGGTTCTCAGGGCGCAGGTTAAGAACTCGGGCCTGGAACACCTGCTCTGTGTTTCTCAAAGGAACAGTTATTTATTTACATGAATTACAGTCCATTAGACTGTTAGCACCTTGAGAGTTGGGACTGACAGTGTTATTGCCTTTCTCTGTATGCCCTGCTCTTAGCACAGTGCCTGGCACATATGAAGCACTTAAATGCTTATTGGGTGACTGACTGTCGCTTCCACTATCCTTTATTCTACTCTCTTGTTCAGCTATTGCACAGAATGTATCTGGTTTTCTGTGTAGGCTTAGGCAACCCTCTTCCTTTGGATCATTTTGAATCTAAGTGCCTTTAGACCTTTAAAAAAGTAGAATATACCCTAATTTTAACAAGGGTGCTCTTCCTTGGACACTTCATCGGGAGAGAGTGTTCCATCTGGTGGAGAGAGAACATGAAAATCATTGTGGTGAAAGCCTGGCTAATTGCAAAGGGCAAAGAAAATTCTTGGGGTCAACTATGATTTGATTTTTCATGCTATCAGAGAAAGGAAGAAACACAGATAATCTTTCAAAAATGCATAATCCCAAAGCATACATCATATATACATGTGTATACATATATATTTTTCTCATATACGTATGTGTATGTGTGTAGGTTTGTTTTTATTGGCTTTAGACTTCAGACAGAGGCCACACTTCAGATGCCCACTCAGACACTTGTATATTCATCCCCTCCTTGGATTTGACCCTGCTGCCAGTGGGTCAAACAGCAACAGGAAGGAAACCCCAGGTTACCATATATAATTTACAATTGAGATTTGTGTTTGAAGGAAGAACAAGAACAAAAACATAGCTCAGAGGAAAAATAAGGGTACCTGCCTCTCATAAATAAGCATTTCAGAATAGTTCTCAGCACTATGACCCAGGAAATGGCTCTGCTTAGCTAACTCATGATTAGAATGCTCACTGTACTTTCTCCTTTGTAACAGAGAGGGCACTGGCTTGTGCACCTTCCTAGCAAAGAAGAGAAGATGCTCTTTCTGCTCCCTTGTGATAATCTTTGGTGCAGTTGAGCTTCATGACTGGTTATGCTAGAAAACCATAAAATTACAATCCAATATAGGCATACAGGTGAGTATACATTTGAAGTTGTTGTGCGGTCATTTCAGTCATGTCCAACTCTTAATGACCCCATTTGGGGTTTTCTTGACAAAGATACTGGAGTGGTTTGCCATTTCCTTACCCGGTTCATTTTACAGATGAAGACACTGAGGCAAACAGGGTTAAGTGACTTTCCCAGGATCACACAGCTAGTAAGTGTCTGAGGCCAGTTTTGAACTTAGGAAGATGAGGTGCAGCCCTCTATCCACTGTACCTCCTAGCTGCCTATGAGTGTATATACACACACACACACATACACACACACATACATACATACATGCATACAACATAATTGACAGCAATGCTGTTCTTCATATCTAAATCTAATGGAATTAGATTTATATACATTTATTAAATACCTCCTCTGTGCAAAGTACTGGGCTAGAAGATGAAAAATAATCTCCTAGACTTTCAAGGAGATTACAGTCTAATAAAGGTGGATAAGACAGATACAAAAATAAATTTGATTAAAGTCAGAATGTGATTAGAGCAGAGGAGGGAACTAGACAAGGTGATAGAAAAATACAAGGAAAGAAATGTCCCTTCAGGCTTCAGGGAAGAAGTGAATGCTTCAGGAAAGAGAAGGATTGACTTGGGGGGGCGGGGGGGGGGCAGAGCCAAGATGGCAGAGTAAAAGCAGTGACTTGATTGAGCTCTCCCCCAAACCCCTCCAAATACCTGTAAAAATTGCTCTAGACAAATTCTGGAGTAGCAGAACCCACAAAAAGACAGAGTGAAACAAATTTCCAGCCCAGGACAACCTGGATGGTTGAAGGGAAAAGTCTGTTGCTCCTGGCTGGGAGAGGAGCACAGTTCTCAGCAAAGGCCACACTGGCAAAAAGGGATCCTAGTGAACCTGAAGCAGGCCTCAGGGGACTGAATCATGGGGATCTGGGGAGGTTTTTAGACTTCTCAACCCACAAACGCCAAAGACAGCTTAGAAGGTCAATGGAAAAGGTCTGTCAGACCTGGGTGAGAGAGAAGCGTGGTGTAGCCCCAGGGCAGCAGCAGTGGCTACCTCCAGATCTCTTGACCCACAGACAGTGGGGGGATGGAGCAGCTGATCAGAAGGGGTTGCAGGGATCTCATTGCTGGCACTGAGGCAGAATTCTCTTGCTTTGCCAGTGCTTGGATCTGGGTTGTAGTCCTGGGGCAAGGAGGAGTGTTGGCACGGCAGAGTTTGTGATGGAGGTAGAGAGGGAATCCTCCTCACGGGCAGAAAAGAGTGCTTGTGGTCACTCACAGACCAGAGCACAGGCCAGGAAAGACGTAAACACCTCTCCTTTGATCATGCCACCTTGGAATGCTGAAAACAGGTCTCTAGAAGTATCTATGAAAACAGCTGCACAAAACCCCTGAAGCTTGAGATAGTACACCGTCCGCACTGGAAGCGAACCCTACCTTCACAAAGAGTTAAAAAGTCAAGTCAAGCAGCCTGAAAGAAACAATTTAAATATTGTGGAAACACAATCAGAACAACACAAGATTTAGCAGCTTCTACATTAAGGGACCACAGGGCTTGGAATATGATATTCCAGAGGCCAAAGGAGCTAGGATTAAAACCAAGAATCACCTGCCCAGCAAAACTGAGTATAATCTTTCAGGGGAAAAATGAATATTCAATGAAATAGAGAACTTTCAAGCATTCTTGATGAAAAAACCATTGCTGAATAGAAAATTTGACTTTCAAATATAAGACTCAAGAGAAGCAAGAAAAGGTAAACAGGAAAGAGAAATCATAAGGGACTTATTAAAGCTGAATTGCTTATGTTCCTATATGGAAAGATGTTATTTGTAACTCACGAGACCTTTCTTAATATTAGGATAGTTGGAGGGAATATATATAGAGGGTGCAGGGTGAGTTGAATTTGAAGGGATGATATCTAAAAAATAAAATTAAGGAATGAGAAAGGATTGAACTGGGAGAAGGAAGAAGAGGTAGAATGGGATGAATTATCTCACATAAAAGAGGCAAGAAAAAGCTTTTACAGTGGAGGGGAAGAGGGGGGAGGTGAGAGCGAATGATTGAATCTTGCTCTCATCAGATTTGGCTTAAGGAGGGAATAACATACACACTCAATTGGGTATGGAAATCTATCTTACCCTATAGGAAAATAGGGGGAAGGGGATAAGAGAGGGGATGATGACAGAAGGGAGGGCAGATTGGGGGAGGGGTAATCAGAAGCAAACACTTTTGAGGAGGGACAGGGTCAAAGGAAAGAATAGAAAAAAAGGGGAGGGAGGATATGATGAAGGGAAATATACTTAGTTTTTCATAACATGACTACTATGGAAGTGTTTTGCATGACTATACATGTATAACTTATATCGAATTGCTTGCCTTCTCAATGAGAGTGGGTGGGGTGGGAGGAAGGGAGAGAATTTGGAACTTAAAGTTTTAAAAACAAATGTTAAAAATTGTTTTTACATGCAACTGGGAAATAAGATATACAGGCAAAGGGTTATAGAAATTTATCCTCCCCTACAGAAAAATAGAAGGAGAAGGGGATAAAAGAAGAGGGGAGAGGGTGATAGAAGGGAGGGCAGATTGGGGGAAGGGGTATTCAGAATGCATGTGTCTCGGGACAGGGGAAGGGAGAGGTAGGGAGACAATTTGGAACTCAAAATCTTGTGGAAGTGAATGTTGAAAACTAAAAATAAATTAATTAATTAAAAAAAAAAAGAAAGAAAGAGAAGGATTTCAATGACTGGCACTCTGAAAGAATCCCAGAATCTGCAGGTTGGAGGGGATCACAGTGGCCATACAGTCCAACCCCACCGTAACACACAGCTTGTACTAACCAACTGCATGAAGGAAAGGGAGGACAGGATGAGCTCTGAGAAAAGCCAGTGAGTTCAGTTTGGCTGACTGTGTAAAGAGGAACAGAGTTAGAGAAGTCTAGGAAGGTAACTTGGAGTCAGATAGATGGTAGGGAACCTCCTATAGGCAAGAGTGGAGCCACTGAAGGTAGCTGACTAAAAGAGTAATCAGGTCACTTGCTCTTGGAAAGATTATATTAGCAGCTGAATGGAGAATGGATTAGAGCAAGCCTTCACAACACCTGACCGTCGGGCCAGATGTTGTGAAGGCCTGTTTCAAATTCTCTACATTTTTTGCTGCCATCTGAAATCCTTTGGTGAGCACAAGTGCTCTACGTTGTGCAGGCCTGCCGTAAGGGAATTTCGAATAGTTGGTTTTTCTGAGGGATCTGCCTTTTCACTGGCCTCCTGACATCCTTTGGCAGGTTGCAAGTAGCGCCTGGGCCATAAGTGGTCCTCGATGTTGTGCAGGCCTGGATTAGAGAGTCAGACCAGTTAAGAAGCAAACAATATGCACCTACACTAACAATGATCAATCATCATCGTAGCATGTTTTTCAAGTTCTCTTTTCAAGATGACAAATATTTATTGAGTACCCCTTGGAAAAATCACTTAACTTCTCTGAACTGCAGTGAATTTCTCTGTAAAATAAGGAAGTTGGACTGGATTTCTAATGTCCTTTCCAGCTCTAAAATTCTGTGGCTCCTTGGCTACCATGTTCAGCCATCTTATAACCGAAGAAAAGAGCTATACTCACACAGTTGGCAACACCAAACTGCTCAGCCAAGAGTATACAGAACAACTGGCTAACCCATGCATATAAAAAGCCATTTTGGAGAATTCTGTATGTTTTCCTCCTCTACTCTAAAGAGCACTGGTTCTGGAGTCAGAAGACTTGCAATCAAATCCTACCTCAGATGCATACTACCTGCATGATCTTGAGCAAGTCATTTAACCATGCCATGCCTTGGTCCCTTCTGGCCCTACAATTATTATTCTATATTCCTATGACAAGCCCTAGAATTAATGGGTGGATCAGTCCAACAAGACCAACAAGATGGTGGATTAGTCATTTTCTAAAACCTCTCAACCCTCCAATGTTCCTCATAGAAACTGTACATAATATATAGAATAATTACAGTTGAATTCACAGGAAATGAGAGAATGACAGAACTCCAGACAAGGTAAAATCCTTTTAAATGAACACCGGAGACCTCTAATACTTAAGGACCCTGAACTAATAATTAATTTATGAAATTATGAAAGAGGGGTAGGCACATCTAGTTCTTTGGGCACTTACCTGGAAAGAATATTATTGGCAACTAGAAATGAGGTGGCAATCGTATTTAATTAAACACAGAGACTATGGGGGCAAAATGCCCAGGAAGAGACAAGTGACGAAAGAGGTAGATGGCTGCATGAAGACAGGGAATGGGATGGTGAAGGAAGGCAGCATGGGGAAGAGGGTAGGGAGGGGGAGGGGCAGAGAATATAACTCACGTAACTACGGATTAGAGCTGGGAGCACTAGGTAGCACAGAGCTGACGGACAGGGAAGAGAGCTAGGCTGGGGTGGGGAGGTACAGCAGGAGTCTGAGGTCTCATTTTTTATAAAATTTGTTGGGGGAGACCCACTCCTATCCGTACCACCTTGGAGTTAGTTCATTAACATATGCAAATTCTCTCAAAGTTATTGGTAAAACTTCAAATCATCTCAAAGTTAACAACACCTTTTTCACGTTCTGCTGTTCTGGAGCTGTGGAGTGCTGGATTTTGTCTGGAATTTGTATATCACAGGCCAGTGTTTAGACAAGCAGCACCTAGATGATTTCTCCTGATTTGATACACATTACTAGGATGTGAATTTTGGTTAATAAACGGTGCAGTTTGCAAAGTATGCTACTTTAGTCTTTGGGACAATTTGTGCATGACTTCCAAGTCTCTCTTTGCAATCTTATTTCCTGTTTTTGCTACTTTAAACTTACTATACCAACTAAAAGTGGGAGTGGTCAGAGGGACCGGAACAAAATACATTTCTAACACAGACCCATTCAGCATTCCTCTCCAACCAGCCTCTATGCACCTGTACTAGCAGTGAATACATGCCTACTCAGAAACACATGCCTCAAGCCCTTGAGATCCTTTGCGCTTTCAGTGACTCTATCCAAACACCTCATCATCCGCTTAGGGACTGAGTCTGCCCATTCACAGAAAAGAATAGGGGAAAGAATCAGGAGACCTTTAAAGAGGATGCACAAAGATGATGCAAGGATCCTAGGTCTCCTCGATGAATATAACACATCAAAAAACCTTAATGCCATAATGCAGGAAATATGTAAGAGAACAATCTAGAACTTCTGAATATAGATAAGGAGGCAATCAAGACAATCCACAGATCAACACCATGAAAAAAAAGTGAATCAAACTCCAATATATGTGGTAATTAAGTTTAACAATGTCAATGAAAACAATGAATTTTACAAGCAATCTAGAGAAAGACCTTCAAAAATTACAGAAATTTAAATTTGTTGTTATTCAGTTGTTTCAGTTGTGTCTGACTTTTCTTGACCCCATTTGGGGTTTTCTTTGCAAAGATATTAGAGTGGTTTGCCATTTCTTCCTCCAGCTAATTTTACAGATGAGAAAACTGAGGCAAAGAGGATTAAGTGACTTGCCCAGGTCACAGAGCTCGTAAGTGTGTGAGGCTAAATTCGAACCCAGGTCTTCCTGACTCCAGGATAGGCCTGGTGCTCTATCCACTATCCCACCTAGCTGCCCCAAAACTTAAATAACAAAGGGCTATTCCAAAGTCAGGAGAAATCACAAAAAAAGCAATGGCATGGTATATTCTGGAAAGCAAAGGATCTTAATCTAGAACCCAAAAGGAAATGACACTGCAAACCCAAGCCCAGTCATCAATGGAAAAAAAAAAAAAAGATGGGACATTGAACAAAGGAGAAGTATTTAAAGCATTTCTACCAAAGAAGAAGAACAAGAAAGAAAGAAAGAAAGAAAGAAAGAAAGAAAGAAAGAAAGAAAGAAAGAAAGAAAGAAAGAAAGAAAGAAGCAGAAAAACAAAGAATGAAAAGAAAGAAAAAAATAGAATTGAAAAAATATTCTCCTTGCAAATATCCCCAAACAACAGAGGAACAAGAAAAGTAATTAAGTATATTCTTGTTGTTGTTCAGTCATATCCCACTCTTTTGTGACCCCATTTGGGGTTTTCTTGGCAAAGATACTGGAGTGGTTTGACATTTCCTTCTCCAGCTCTTTTTACAGATGAGGGAAATCAGATAAAGTGACTTGCCCAGGGTCATAAAGCTAGTAAGTGTCTGAGGTCAGATTTGAACTCAGGAAGATGAGTTTTCCTGATTCCAAGCTCAGTGTTCTACCCACTGCACCACCTAGTAAGAAAAGAATGAAAGAAATTGTTTCATATTTAGAGGTTATTGGGTTTTCTTAAAGGAGAGTTGATTTGTGAAATAAATTAAGGAACTAAAAGAGACCATTTACAGTATTTTTCTTTAAAGGACACAAGGTCACAAAGATTTAAATGGAACCTAAAGATCAGGAGAAGCAAATATCTGAAATAAAGCACCATGTACTAAATACCTAAATCCCTGATCCCTCCTACAGGAATCCATGGAGAGAAGTTGCAGAGTAGAAGTTTGTGTAAATGAGAAGGGAGGAAGGTAGGGGACAAAAGGGAATGGGTATTGTACACCTACAAAATTCATGGGTAAACAATAAGAGATGATGATTCCTATAGTTTAATGCCAAGATAAGGGAGTATGAGAGGGTGGGAGAAGTGACAGAGGGAAGGACTGAGACTGGGAGACTGGAAAGAAAGGTTTCAACAGAAGGGAAGGGGAGGGAGAAGAATAGACCCTGTTGAAGAGCATTCCCATGGGGGAGAAGATACATGTCTATGATGGGAGAAAGGAACCTCGTGTCAGGCTTAGTCTGAGGGAATTTGTACATTAAGAGGACACCTTTTCCAGGAGAGCTGTCTCCCTCCATGAGCAGCATCCCATTGAAGGAAAAGAGATATATCAGTTCTTTTTTTAAAATTTTCTTTATTTTTTAAAAATTAATTTATTTATTTTTAGTTTTCAACATTCACTTCCACAAGATTTTGAGTTCCAAATTTTCTTCCCATCTCATCCCTCCCCTCACCCCAAAATGGAATGAATTCTGAATACCCCTTCCCCTAGTTTGCCTTCCCTTCTATCTCTCCTCCCCTTCTCTTATACCCTTCCCCTTCAATTTTCCTATAGGTCAGGATAGATTTCTATACCCCATTTCCTGTATATCTTATTTCCCAATTGCATGTGAAAACAATTTTTTTTTATCTTTTGTTTTTAAAATTTTGGGTTCCAAATTTTCTCCCTTCCTCCCTCCCCACCCACCCTCATTGAGAAGGCAAGCAACTTGATACAGGTTATACATGTGTAGTCATGCAAAACACTTCCATAGTAGTAATGTTGTGAAAAACTAAGTATATTTCCCTTCATCCTATCCCACCCCCATTTATTCTCTTCTCTCTTTTGACCCTGTCCCTCTCTATAAGTGTTTGCTTCTGATTACCCCCTCCCCCAATCTGCCCTCCCCTCTATCATCCTCCTGCTCTCTTGTCCCACTCCCCCCCTATTTTCTGTAGGGTAAGATAGCTTTCCATACTCAATTGAGTGTGTATGTTATTCTCTCCTTAAGCCAAATCCAATGAGAATAAGATTCACTCATTCCTTCTCCCCTTCTCGCCATTTCCCCTCCACTATAAAAGCCTTCTCTTGTCTGTTTTATGTGAGATAATTTACCCCATTCTACCTTTCCCTTTCTCCTTCTCCCAGTATAATCCTCTCTCACACCTTAATTTTATTCTCCAGATATCACCCCTTTATCTTCAACTCAACCTGGCCCTCTATTTATCTGTCTGTCTATCTATCTATCTATCTATATACATACATATAATTTTTTCCCTCCAACTACTCTAGTACTGACAAAGGACTCATGAATTACAAATTTCATCTTTCCCTGCAGAATATAAACAGTTCAGCCTTAATAAGTCTCTTATGATTTCTCTTTCCTGTTAACCTCTTCATGTTTCTCTTGAGTCTTGTATCTGAAAGTCAAATTTTCTGTTCAGCTGTGGTCTTTTCATCAAGAATGTTTGAAAGTCCTCTATTTCACTGAATGTCCATTTTTTCCCCTGAAGGATTATGCTCAGTTTTGCTGGGTGAGATATATCAGTTCTTAAGGACATCTAGCACTATACCTAGCACTCATAATAATGGGGGAAAGAAATGGAACCTGATATAATATGACCTTTGGGAAGGAGAATGATCATCCTGAAGGCAAAAAATAGGGAGACTAGGAAACAAGGCAACTTATGCCATCTGGCACTGCTTCCAGTTGATTTTGCTTTCCTCCTGAATCATTTCTAAGAAGGAAGCCAAGCAGAAAAATAAAAGGATGAGGCAAGATCTACAGGCAACAATATAGTTACCATTTAGAAGATGGAGTTCAAACCTGGTACTTCAGAAACTTTAACCCAATCAAAGTAACAGAAAGAATAAAGAAGAAAAAAATAAGTGTATAACCCACTAAGCAGAAAATAAAATTCTGAAGAGAATGAAAGGGAAAAGAAATAATGAAGAGAACAAAACAAAGAAAAACTTCAAAAGGCACATATAAAGGGTTTGGAGAGGAAGGGAAGATTTTGAACTAATTACTTAACAGTGAGGAAAGACAAGGTACAAAAGAGGGAGAGAAACAAATAAATAAAATAAAAATAATTTGTAATTTATGTAAAACCTAATAACTTAGAAAAGGGTAGGCAAAGGAAAGTGGGGAAAGGGAGCAGAGCTTTTGCAAATAGATTAACATCAAAGTAATTTAAGCAAAACTAACTCAAGGATAAATTACTGACTTAAAAAAGGAAGAGAATTTTCAAAATTAATACTAAAACAAATGGGAGAAAACAAAGGCCTAACAAAACTTTAAATGTGAATGGGTTAAATAATCCCAATAAAATGAAAGAGAGTGATAATGGCTAAGAAAACAGAACCCAGAAATCCACTGCACACAAGAAACCCATCAAAAAAGTAAGACACATACAGAATCAAAATGAAAGATTAGAACTATGCATTAGGTGAATTAAAAAAACAAAAACAAAAACCAGGAGTTGCAATTACGTTGCCTGACAAAAGATAAAAATCACACTATTAATAGAGATGTAAAAGAAAACTATATTATGCTTAAATAAACCATAGACAATGAGACAATAAATTAAAAATATATGCATCGAATGGTAGATCTAAACTCACAGAGGAAAAATTAATTTAATTACAAATAATTTATGGATAGCAACATGATAAAAATAGGAGACATAATGTTCCTCTCTCAGAGTTGGACAAATCTAACGGATAAACATAAAGGAAAATATGGAACATCATAGGGTCATTTGAAGATCAAATGAGCTAATGTATATACAATAGGCAAGGCACTGCATAAATGTCATCTATTTTTCACTGATCATTATGTAGCCAAAAAACTCAAGCTATTAGTTAATTAGATAGCAAAGAGGAAAAGTTATCTTTTGAAGGCATCTTGAAGTCTTAGTACATTAGTTTATTTACAAAGATTTTGGTAATTTATTAATTTTGTGGTACTGGACCCTTGATTTAAGGTGTTTAACCATATCTGAGTTAACAGTTTTGACTTTTTGAATTTAAACAGGGATAGAAGAGAAAGAGAACTTCGGAGAATAGACAGAGAAAACAGATCCTTTCAAGAAAGATTTGCAAGCTGTCTGCCTTGGTATCCACTTCAAAGATGCTGTGAAGACTGGGAAGTGGAAGAAAACTTCAGTGACACTACAACTGAAATTCCGCAAACATGTTATTGCTCTCATTTAGTGGTAAGCTTGGGAAGTGTTGTTTTCTTTTCATTTTTAATGTATATTCACTTGAAGTTTCTATTTCGCTTCAACCAGATTCATCACATTCATGCACGCATAGGCAAACAACATCTCTATTATATAAGCATCTTCAGGTATCCCACCCAGGAACAAGCATTGACAAAACTTGTTAAAGTTTAATATTGGAATTCTTAACAGAATATTTACAACAATAATGTATAGAGACACCCATGTTTTTTCAGACATTTTTCTGGGCTGGAAGGAAGGAATGAATGCAGTGAGATATCTTCGCATGTAAACACAAACACTTGCAAAACACTTTAGAGAGTGTTCATGTTGTGTGACTGAGAAGAGACTTAAAATGGATATGCTGCTAATAAACTATGTCCATAGAGGCTAAGCAAAGCAGTGATTTAGCTCTTATTATTCATATTTTTGAGACCCCCTTCATATCCCAATTTCAATTAAAGAAAAAGTTGATGGGTGAAAGGCAGCTTAGATTCTCTTAACTGGTTTTATTCACAGTAATCATGCTCTTTATAGAGCTGCATAACCCTCTACTTCACTTTGTCTATATGCATGGCCAGATCTTTTTGTGAGACCTTGCAAAAGAAGGCTTAACATTTGAAATTCAGATTGCATAGGGAAAGTACTTGCATTTCAGAGTACAAATACAAGGCCAAACCAACAGTGTTCATAGTACTCATAAGTTCTTTTACGGCCTAACCGCTACTCTTTCTAAGTTATTTATTTTCAAGTACCAGTTCCCCTCTCAGGTTCCTGGGATAATTTTTATACTACTATTACAAATTATATCTTATGGGTCTGAAAGAATTGTCATTTATGAAGGCGCTCAATTTATAACTAAGGAGTTACTATGGCATTTGGAAAATTTAATTTATCAGGAATTCTGCATTGTTACATTAAAAACAGCTCATTAGCAATCTCTAAAAATCCTGTGTACTATGCATTCAAGTCCTCAAACTGCATACATTACAAAGTTAAGACCTTTAGTCATCTAGCCAAGAGCTCTGTATGTTGATAGTGAAGAACTAGTCCCTGTTGGTGCTGATAGCAAATGTATTTGTTTCGACTTAAATGAAGGAGATGCTTGCAATTTATTTGGTATTGCCCCATGGTCTTCTTGTATAATAGGTAAAAAAGATATGGCACAAAGGATGCAAGACGGAGGATGGCTGAAACAAAAAAAAAAGAGAGAGAAAGTAAGAAAAGCAGAGAGCAGAGATGATCATGGAAACATGAGAAAAATACATTTTATTTGACCTGCCATTAATTTTGACTGAATATTATGTACATACATATATACTTATATATATGCATTTATGCATAATCCGTGTATACATATATTTTTTTAAAGTAAAATCCCAAAAAGAAAACAATGCTTTAAAAGAACTTTGGGAAAAAAAAAAAAGAGCTTTGGGAAGAAGCAGCCATTGGATTCTCAGACAGCCCTGGCAATACATGTCAATCCACTTGCAATACCTCCTGCCATGCCAGTGATGGAACTCTCTGGAGGGAATGAGTTTACGAGGTTCTGAGGCTCCTTGCTATTGGTATTTTTTGCAATGAAGACAAAATGGGAGCATAAACAAATAACTAGCAATTTATCTCCTCTTGTGGCTCCAAATAGAATTACATCTTGGACCTTCCAAAACCAAAAGGTGGGTTCACTATACAACCAACATGCCTTTCTAAAAAATTATAAAACTCTTTGGCTTATTATGTGTTGTATATGGGAAATGACAGTGACTACCACAATGGCAAGAACAGGTATAGGAATCAGAGAGCCAGGATTATAGCGTAACTAAGACATAAATGTCTTCCCCTATTACTGAACTTAAAAGTTCTGCTATGGAAGCAAGGAGATAGAAATAACTTTCTCTTGGAAGCTTTACTGCATGTGTTTTTCCTCAGCTCTTACATTCTCTGTGCCTGCTTCACAGGCTTCAAAATGCAAGCCCTTAGCTAGCTTCAAAATAAAGAGAAAATTATAACGTCTCAAAAAGGGAATGCCCTTTGAAAAAGTTACATTCTTCCTAAAAAGCAGAAAAAAAAATCAAGCTACTTAAATGCTACAGGTTTAGAAACAACAAGAACTTTAGCTCTTCAGGAGTGCTAAAGTGGGAAAAGAATCTTGAGACATTCTGTGTGATTGAGTGACTCTACTAATTAGCCATCAGTCCAAACCAAAAAGTTAAAGAAATTGACTTTCTCTGACAGCAGCATTGAACAGTGGTATAGAACTTAGATTTTTGCTAGTCTCATAATTCATATAACTAATTGATTTGTAGAATCTTAGCATAAAATAAGAAAAGTTATTATTTCCTTGGATTCATCACAAGAACCCAATTCTTTTAATTGATGTGTGCGTTTTATGGTTACATTTGATGGAGGAAAAACAAGAACCATTCATTTGCCTCTTCTCATTGTTATTAGAACTCTATAAATTCTCTCAGAAAGTAAGTGATTACAATTCTTACTTTCCTGAAGACATCTTCTTCTAAATTCAAACTATCTATAGTCATATGAAAAATGCTCTAAATCATTATTAATTAGAGAAATGCAAATCAAAACAACTCTGAAGTACCACATCACACCTCTCAGATTGGCTAACATGACAAAACGGGAAAATGATAAATGTTGAAGAAGATGTGAGAAAATTGGAACATTGATGCATTGTTGGTGGAGTTGTGAACTGATCCAACCATTCCGAAGAGCAATTTGGAACTATACCCAAAGGGTTATATATAAAACTGCATACCCTTTGACCTAGCAATACCTCTTCTAGGTCTGTATCCCAAAGAGATCATTAAAATGGGGAAAAGACCTACATGTACAAAAATATTTATAGCAGCTCTTTTTTGTGGTGGCCAAGAATTGGAAATTGAGGGGATGCCTATCAATTGGGAATGCCTGAATAAGTTGTGGTATATGAATATAATGGAATAATATTGTTCTGTAAGAAATGATTAGCAGGCAGACTTCAGAAAAACCTGGAAAGACTTACATGAACTGATGGTAAGTGAAAGAACTATGGAGTCTGAGTACAGACTGAAGCGTACTATTTGCACTCTCTCTCTTTCTCCCTCTCTCTCACTTGTTTCTTCTTTCTCATGGTTTCTCCTATTGGTTCTACTTCTTCTCTATAACATGACTAATGTGGAAATGTTCAATATGAATATATATGTATAACCTATATCAAATTACACGCCATCTTGGGGAGGGGAGAGGAGAGGGAGGGGGGAAAATTTAGAACTCAAAAATCTTACAGAAGTGAATGTTGAAAACTAAACATAAATTAAAAAAAAGAAAAAAAGGACATCTGCTGCTTATTTATGCCAGTTCAAACCTTATATTGAGAAGTGTTACGAGTATTTTCCTTCTCTGGTTTAAGGGAAAGACTTTAATTCTCTATTCCTTTCAGAACTATCCCACACTCCACCCCTAATTCCCAAGTTAATGATTAATTAACTCTCATTCAGTTCAATAGACATTTATTAAAAATGATATCAACTGCTCTTATATTGGAATATTTGCCAAGGAATACTACAAGATGCTTCAGTGAAGCCAATTAAAGATACCTCTACTACCTGAGAGCTTCATTTAACCAGAATTTTAACTTTTAGGGAAAAGAGATACATTATGAGAAAATAGATTTTCATCAATCATTTAGTAACCAAATTACAGACATCTTCCAACAAGATTTCAAAAGGGATTTAATTCAACTTTCTATGTCTATAACATAGTACAGCAACTGTTGATGCTTAAAGTAATCTTTCTGATGAAAAAAACCCTCAAAGAGTATCATCTTAAAAGATTCAATTATATGGAGTATCCCAGATGTCTTAGTGCAGTTTTAAGCTTTAATTGCCTAATAATTTTACCAGCTTAAAATTGCACTAAGATTTTTGGGACACCCTGTATTTATCATAGTGTGCTTATTAGGCAAAAGTATATATTGAATATATTTCAGAAAATTTTAACAATTGAGTTGAAGCTAAGAAGTGTTTTCTGCTTAACCCTAGGTTAAACAAAAATGTCTATTATATAAAAATACTAATTTACTAAACATTCTGACTATATCAAAGAAAGTATATTTCTAACACATATCTTTTTGTTACAGCATGAAATAAGACCGAGGAGGAGGACACCAAGGAGAAGACTACTAAGGCTTAGGCAAAGAAGGGTGGAACATTGGGACAGTGACATGGAAGATGAAGTAATACCTGAAGAAATCAAGCAGGAACAAGGTGACATGAATGAGAAGAATGACATGAATGAGACGGAAGATGAAACAAAAATATCCACACCAGAAAAAGAGGAAGACATAATAAGTAAGCTAGTAAAAGAGGAAGGAAAGAGAAAATATGAATTAGTTCAAGAAGAAATACAAGAGATTGGGTCTAGGCTGTTGGAGGATGTAAAATCAAGAGTGGCAAAGTTGGAAGTAGAGTTAGAAACAGAGAATAAAATGCTGCAGGAAGTAAAAACACTGATCAAAATGAAAGAAGAAGAAGCAGCAAGTCAGCTGCAGAAGAAAGAATCAAAAGTAATAAAGTTCATTCTGAAAGAAAAGGAAGGGAGAGAGTTTAAAACTAGGGAGGACACAGAGACTAAAGCAATAGAGGACACAGAGACTAAAGCAATAGAGGATACAGAGACTAAAGCAATAGAGGATACAGAGACTAAAGCAATAGAGGACACAGAGACTAAAGCAGTAGAGGACACAGAGACTAAAGCAGTAGAGGACACAGAGACTAAAGCAATAGACACACAGTCTAAACCGGTGGAAGACACAGCGTCTAAACCGAAGGAGGAAAAAAGAGTGACCATTGTGGAAGTAACGGAGGACATGGAGTTTAAACCAAAGGAGGGAAGAGAAACAAAAAGAGTCACGTTGCGAGAACCAGAGAAAGAATTGCAGAATAAACCACCAGAAGAAGAGGAGGCAGTAACCAATGTGGCAGTGAAAGAGGAAGACGCAGAGCATACAGTGTTAGAAGGAAAAGAGTCCGGGCCACCCGAAGCTTTGCAGGAGGAGCAAAAGGATATTTCCTAAACACTGTAATATCCACTTCTTTGTGACCAAGAGGAAAAGAAGGGGAATATCAGCAGTGTCCAGTATTCACTGTTATCGTGCTAAGTGCAGCTGTTAAATACAGAGTGGAGATGTGGGGTATAAATACTGTGGCTTTCAAAGATGGAGCAACCTCGTCACGCAGCAAAGCTATTTTTGCCATTTTCTGGGTTGGTACCCAGCCCCAAAGATGGAACAAATTGTTCAGGATGATACAAGGAGCACAAAGGATTTTGAATGAGATCATTTTTTTTTTTTTGCTTCTGAACTTTACTAATTATTCAGTTGAGGATTTGTTTACAATGACTGGATATACCTATTTATACCTTCCAAGAAAGACAAACAACACAACGAAGAATTTCTTTCTTCAAAAACAAACAAAAAAACACTCTTCTAGAAAGCACTCCTGTTGGGTCCTTAACCAGTATCTAAATAAAGCTACCTAATATAATGAAACCATAGTCATACTCTAGAAGTAGAAAAGGGTATTCTGGATTTTTTTTTTAAATTCTTTTGATTATGTTGATGTCAAGGTATGTTACTACCTCACTGGATCTTTGATCTCATCTATGTGGGTACTCCTTTAGTGGTACAATGCCATCTCGTTTTGGATTCTGGGCATCCCCCATGGTGTGGGTCCCCAGACTAGATTTAGATTACCAGATTTCTGATAATTCTGATAATATAACCCCACTTTGGAGCAAAGGGGGAGTCCTCATTGCTTTGGAGCAGCAGAGGAGTTCCCACTCCCTTAGGAATGCCCCAGAAAAGGGACATGATGACGGTAAGATCATGTTGGTTTTAAGTGATGGGCTAGGGATGGAGGAAAGAGGGTGTAAACTGACATGGGGATGGTCCATTTATTCCTAAAGTAGATATTTTGTCTCACTTCATCATCTGTCCGCTCACTACCTGGAGAGAAAGTGCTCTTCCTCTCATGTGGGAGCTCTGTGGCAGGGAAGTTTGGGGGATGGGGGAGGGGTGAAGGAGGGATGGAGATTGAGTTCTGAGGCTCTAGTCAGGGGACCTGGGTTCTGCACCTGACTGTGAGCATGTTGCTTCATGTCTTTGGGCTGCATTTCCCTTGTCTGTAAAATGAGGAATTTGAACTATATTCTCTTTAAATCCTACAAATATCCCCCCAGAATGTGATTTTGTAGCTTTTCTTAACATATTCTACCATTTAGTAACTCTCATTGTGGAGAAAGTTTATGTCTACCTTATATCTAATGTAAATCTCACGCCATGCCATTTTAGCTCATACCTTCTTGTTCTGAACTCAGTGGAGATGGAAAAGGAAAAAAAAAATAACAAGTCATATTCTTTTGCCTAAGAGCATAAGACCAGCATAAATCCCTTTGCTTAAGACTAGCATAAATCCCTTCTTGGCTTTATCTTCTTGAGGGAATAATTCCAATTCCTTAACCTTCCCTCAGAGTTTTCATTTCCAATCCTTTAGTCAAGGTATGTATCTCCACCTGGAGTTCTCTGCAATGAAGTTGCATCTTAGATTTCTTAGTCTGAACAGGAGGTGAAAATCCCATATAGTCCACAGTATCATTGAAAAATCCCTTAAATCACCCGTAAATTACAGTACAGTGTTTTGAAACAGTTTTAACTAGAAAGGGGATAGAGTGTCTTTTTTTTTAAAGGGGGTGGGCTAGAGTCTATATCAGAGAGCAATAAGATCTGAGCTGTTTGGTATGGAACCAATTAAAAGTAAGTTTATTTTTCACTACGCCAGGTAAATGTATTGATTTGGAGAGAGGTAGGAAGCAGAATTTCTATTCAAATGAAGTAAAACAAAAACAGGAAAAAAAAAAAAACCATAGTTACTGGGAAAACTGATCATTATAGTGAAAATATTCTTAGGAAGGACTTCTGTTCTTGCTTCACCCCAAGGCAAGAAATTCAGAACAATCACAGCAGAGACCTTCTACCAGGGCCAGGAAGCCAGATCTAGATTTAGAGAGAGAGCATGACTCTTGTGGATAGAGCCCTGGATTTGAAGTCAGGAAGACCTAAGTTTAAAACCCACCTCAGGCATTTATGAGCTGTCTGACTCTGAACAAGTCATTTAACCTCTCTGATCCTGAGTTTCCCCATTTTTAAAAATGGAGATAATAATAGCACCTCCTAACAGGATTGTCCTGAAGCTCAAATAACAATGTATTTAAAATGTTTTGCAAACCTTAAAGTCCTATGTAAATGCTAGCTATTATTATCATCACCTGTGATCTAGCTGGGAAGGCCAATTAAGACTGTCCCTCATTAGCTCAACCAGCCTAAGAAGAATTAAATGATTGTATGATGAGGATGAGATTTTAGAATCACACTACGTTTAGGGAGGGGTAAGATGCTCATACTATGAGAGACATTGAGAAATAACACTGGTTAAAGAAAAAAAAGCAGATATATGTCTCCCATCTCATGTTCACTCTGGGGCATTTTTTAATTAAGTACAAGGTGTGCAATGATTAAGGATATTTATTGCCATACACTTAATTGTTTGCTCCCTGTCTATTTGTCTTTCTCTCTCTTCCTGTCTGTCTCTCTCTCGCTCTGTCTCCCTCCCTCTTTCTCCCTCCTTCTCTCTCCCTCTCTCTTTCTCCCTCTCTCTCCCCCTCACTGTCTCTCTGTCTCCCTCTCCTTTCTCCTTCTCTCTCTCCTTTTCTCTCTGTCTGTCTCAGTCTCTCTCTCCCTCTCTCATTCTCTCTCTGTCTCTCTCTCTTTCTCCCTCTCTCTCCCTCTCTGTCTCTCTCTGTCTCTGTGTGTGTTTTTTCCTCTCACACACACAAAATACAGTTGAATTCATAAGTTAAATGCAAGCATGATGTGATTCCATTATGTATCCTTTTTAGTAACAGAATCCAAAACTGTCCACAATACTCTCATTAAGAAACTGACTCGATCATTGCTGAGCATACGGAGAGAAATGCTTTTTGGTTACTACTTTAGATTCTCCTTTGTATACTCCCTAGTGCTATGATTGCATTTTTAATTATAGCATTGCATTGTTGTGCATAGCCAGCTTTTTATTCACTGAGACTGCTTGATCTTTTCTCTAACTTCCTTTCACAACACTAGTCCCCAATTATTAAGGTCTATGTTTTGATAACACTGGTAAACTGCTTCAGAGAAGATATTTAAGTCATTAAAGCATTAAATAATTTCTCCTACCCAACCACCAATACCATGAAGTTACAATTGCTCTCTTTTTCCCACCAGCTCAATGACTTCTGGAAAATGTTTTTATTTTTTTTTATTCCATAAGGATCCATTAGGATGAAATCTGACCTGCTGGATAAGTCCAGTTTTGAAGATATGTGAAAGAAACAAAAGCCTAGTCTTTTTTCAGGTACAGAGTCTATCTCCAGACCCAGACCAAAATTTTATAGTCACAGTTTTATCCAATTCTTTCTGCAGTGACTTGAGCCTGCCAGAAAAGTAAAAATTCATCTTCATTGAAAGTGTCACCTAAAAGTCACATTTAACATTCACTCAGACTCTGCTGTTTTTTCTTTTTTGCCACCCGGGAATGCGGATGAAGGTCCTATAAGTTGCATGTAACCCCAAAATGAGAATAAAAGGAGAAAGCAAAAAATAGTGCATTTTTATCTAAACAGCATATGGTGGAACTCTTCTGCATACAAAAAGGTATGCACAATTCAATGAGTGAAGAAAATAATCCCAGAATTGAATGAGCTGGGTACTAGATAATCTTGAAGGTCTCCTCCAGATCTGAAGGTCTATGCCCAATGTGTGCTTCTAATTTGAAATGATGGTAGCTGCAACGTAGGTCCCCTAGGCTAGGCATAGAAAGGCAGTATCATTCAGGAGAAAGATCCTGGATCCGATTCCAATTAAGGGAGGTAGAATTGAATTATTACTGCTTCCTACCTCTGAGGCTTCTCCCTCAACTATAAAATGAGGGGGTTGGACCAGAGAACTTCTAATATCCTTCTGAATCATATGATGCTGCTCAGAAAAAGTTTGATAGCAGAATACCCAAGGGAACTGAATAAGGGTCGACTGTGTGATGGACAGAAGAATCCCAAGGGCAGGAGTGAAATAGAGCCAGTTCTGATTGTTCAATTCTCAGTGTGAGAATAGAATTTCTTAGAAATCAGCAACCTCTACAAATCAGTGTCCAGATTTGTTCTTTTGTTGATCATCTAGACTTAAGAAAGTATTAACACAGATTAAACTTAAAAGGATATGTTTACAGTTCTCCCCCCTCCTCCCACCCTGTTATTAAACATTTACCAGCGCATCTCTGTGTTGCTTTACGAAGAGTTCAGCAAGAGTAATAGAAAGCTCAGAGAATTAACTCATCCCAAGATTGGAGTCCGAGTGACTGGAAGCTAAGAATAATAACTGGCATTTGTATAGCACTATAACATTTGCAAAGTGCTTTTTACAACTGTTATTTGAACCTCACAAAATCCCTGTCCATAGTTGCACATGGAAGCTAAATTCAAGACTATTCAGCATAGCTTTGGGAAATAACAGATGCTGACAGATACTACTGATGTGCAGTAAGTAGTTTCTACATTAGCCTTTGGATTTGGGGTGGTATTTATTCAGGTAATTCTTTTTTTAACCGTTTATAACTTTCTCCCGGTCTTTAGGACTAATGTGCATTACAGTATTTTGCATATATACCTTAAATCTCTTAACTAGAGTGTTTTTGGGGGTCGGAGAACAGATCTCCTTACTGTCTCTTAAGGCTCCTCATACTGTCTGTTGTACAAGTTGCAGTTCCCTAAGTGCTTAATGAATGGAAGGATGGATGGATGGATGGATGGATGGATGGATGAGTGCACAACCAGGCTACAAGTAAACAGGTGAATGCCACAAAGAGCATTCATCCAGTGGCCATCCAAACAATGGCTACAACAGAAAGAGCATTGGATTAGAAGTCAAGAAACCTTGAGAATCCCATTTCATAGCTCTACCCCTAAATGAAGTAAGTGACATTGGCCAAGTCATTAAATTTCTCTGAACTTCGGTTTCTCTCATAGACCCCTTTGGTAGTCTGATAAAGCCTATGGACCCTTTTTCAGAATAATATTACTAAATACATAAAATAGAATGCATAGGATTACAAAGGAAACCAATTTTATCAAAATAATTTTTTTTTTTAAAGTTCACTTTAAAAAGTTCACAGACTTTAGGTTAAAAACTCATGGACTAGAAGATTTTTTAGGTTCCTCTCAGTTCTCAGATTCCATGATCTTTAATAGTCTTCATATATATTTTTAACGTGCCCACACAGCAGCCTTTCCAACCTCATCAAGCACACATGAAAATACCCTCAGGTGCATTCTTCTAGCTCTGGGGATAATATACTGTCTCAGTATGGAGTGATGCTATCACCAAGTGGTAGCATAGAAGAACTGCAGTTTTTCACTCAAAATCTATTTAAAAGTAAATGTAGTAAAAATGTAGTAAAAATGATCACAGCACACAAAAAGGTTGTCCTTGAACAAGCAGATTAAATTTAGAATTTCCAACTCTTCTTACAACCTTAGTGAAATGTCTTAATGAACTCCCAACACAACTAATTTAATAAACCTTTGATTCTTTCACTAATTTTTAAACATATGTAAATTATAACAAGAGAATAAATTCATCATGATAAATCAACATTTCTCAATTAGCCATAAAATGCTAAGAACTGTCTAAAAGTAAACTGCACTATAGAATGGTCCCTGCACTGAGCTGAGAACTCCATGCAAGTAAGCAATTTTCTAGTAATCTCATATTTGTGATATATTTCAAAACAAACAACACTCACTTGGGAATTTCAATCTGATATCAGAATTCCCTGTATTCTTAATATGGCATTGTCAAATAAGTCAAGTTTTATAGGCTTACATACCTAAGATCTACTATAAAAACAGTGTACTTTATAATACCCATGCGAATTAATCTGTGGGAATAAGCCAAGGCTTTCAAAAAATCAAAGCCAATCACAAAAGGGTAAATAAGATAAAGGCACATAATAATACTTTTCTAGTGCTTTCAAAGCAATTTGTATAAATGCTGGAAATTTGAGGGTAGTGATTGTAAAAAAAAAAAAA
>NW_020954559.1:40374900-40447792 GCF_900497805.2 Vombatus ursinus
AAAAAAAACAGTTAAGCAAAACCAGACATATCGGTGCATCTAAGAGTATATGAAACATTGTACACACCTATAGTCCCCTACTTCTCCAGTGAAAGGAATGAAGTACATTATAATTACACAGGATTAGTTTTGGTTTTATTACTCCTATTGTTTATCTTATAGACATTATATTGTTTCTTAGTTCCACTTTAGTCTGCCTCAATTCATAACAGTCTTCCCATATTTCTCTTAATTTCTTACATTCATTGTTTCTTATGGGCAATAGTATTTCATTATATTCATATACCACAAGTTAGCCCAGTCAGTGGGCACCCCCTTTGTTTCCAGCATATATTTCAAATAGTTATACTTTTGTTTAATTTGTTATTCTCTGCCTAGTGAAGATATCCATCTGGCTTTGAAGAAGCTATTAGTCTACTCTTAAAATTTGTTAATTTCTGGCAGTTAATAAATCTTGACACTTTTTGAAGACATCAGAATTACTGAATCATTCCAGCTTTTTTAATAACTGATGACCATGTTAGAAAGCTAGGAAGGAAAAGAAATCTGATTGATCAGCTCAAATCTCCCATCTCTTTCATTATTTTCAAATTATTTTGATGGCTTTGTAAATTTACTTCTTTTCTAGTTATATGAAGCATGTCGATACCTTGCTGCTAGGTGTCATGTAAGTATGTTTTATTAAATTTTTTAAATTAAAAGAGAATCATGTTTTAAGAAAAGTTGAAATAGTGATGCGATTTAGATCAGTATAATATTGCTATATCAGTGTTCATATAATAATTAAAATTGGTTTGTTGAGTACTTTAATTAATATGGTGCTATGTTCCTCCTCCCCCGACCTCCCCATTAATTTTGGAAAGCCATTATGTATATGAAAAGATTGCTCTTTGGAAAATTTAAATATAAGCAATGAAATGGTGTGCCATTTAGTGCCCTTTTAAAATTTAGAACAATATTTAGTGGAGCTTTAGTGATCACTCTTGTTTAACATTTTGTAATTCTCTACATAGTTTGCTGCAAAGGAACACCAGCAAGCTCTTGATATCCTTGATATGGAAGAACCAATTAACAAAAGATTATTTGAAAAATACTTGAAAGATGAAAGTGGGCTAAAAGAACCTTCTAATGACTGGGAGATGTCCCAATCTTCAGTAAGTAGTAGTTTGGTGTGTGTTTGGTTTTTTCCAATGCTTGTTCTTATGATTAGGGTAAACATTAATAAGTTGTAGGAATGTTATGGAAAAGTATCATGTGTGCTACATTGCAAAACTAAATGGCTTCTTTTGTACAGTTGTAAGCAAATAACATAACTGCTGTATTTTCTATCACCTACTTTACTTCTTCTACCTTTCCTTTTCATCCTTCTTTCCTCGAGGGTAGTATAATGCTTTCCTGTCCTAGCAGGCATTAAAGCTATTTCTTTAGACTGCTTAAATCTATTTAGGATTTTTCTCTTTCCCACAATCCCTCCTTCAGCTTCTTGTTGCCTGGGGACCAGTTTGTCCTCACTTCTTTATTTTTGTGAGTTCTTTGGTTACTTTTCTAGGGAACTTTGCCTAATTAACTTATTCTGTTGTATTCAATCACTTTTTTCTTAGGAAATATTTTAATATGCAGTAGGAAAAGTCTGTAAATAAGGTGTTTTCATTGCTCGACAACAATTATTTATAATATGTGTTCCTATATAGCCTCAATACCCTGTAGCAATACATAGTACACAGTTTCTATAATATTAAGGTGGTAACATTTTTTAATGAAAGTATTTAATCTCCTTGCCTATGGCTTACATTTGCTTGCTTAATAGCTAATGGTATTTTAAATAGCACTTTAGGTGAAGTATTATTGACCTTATTTTATGGGTAAAGAAACTAAGTTTCAGACAGATTGACTTACCTGTAGTCACACAGAGTCAAATTTGAACCCAGGTTTCTTGGTTTCAGGTCTTTTCATCCAACTGTACACCTTTGGATCTATAGTCTACATCAGAACTTCTACCCTATTCATATTACAACACATCTGCACCTTTCATCCTATACAGTGTTTATCTATAAATCTTCAATAGATGACCTATCAGCAGACTAGGCTTAGGGGTGGGGAACCTGTGACCTCGAGAGCACATGTGGTCCTCTAGGTCCTTAAGTGCGGCCCTTCAACCAAATCCAAACTGCAGAACAAATCCCCTTTAAGGGATTAATAAAAGGGTCACACTTGAGGACCTAGAGGATTTATTTTGGGTTTTCCATTATTTCATGAACATTAGTTCAGGACTCAGTTCTCTCTCTGTTATCCCTCACTCTTGGAGTTAGGTCTTTCCTAGACATTTATGTCCTTGATGCTGTTACTATTTTTACATTATTTTAAATTATTTTTCAAATGCTAGTTATTGTTGATAATATTCTGTAGCCTACTTATACCCACCAAATGTATTTCTGTTATTCTTTAAATTACCTGCATTTAAAATTTTTCTGAAATCCTAGTGTTTTGCCCAATCCTCTAACCTTCAGCTTATGGTCTCAGTAGCATAAGATATTGGTGATAAAAAGATAGACTTTTGTGGTAATTGAAAGCATTATAGTTTCCCAAATTCAGTCCAGCAAGATCTCCTATTAGTCAATTCTGAATCCATTTCACTGTCCCATATAAATTTCTGTCCAAGATATAAGAACTGATAGACAGTGGGTTTTCTGTCCAGCGTCATAATTTGGTCAGTGGGTCATTTTCATCCACTTTTTTTTCTACTATGGATGGCTAAAAGAATCTTGTGGGTGTAGCTTTCATTTAATAAGTACTGTAATGTTCCAGAATGCAATATAATCAGGACTATGGCATTCCCAAATAAAAACATCTGGAGAAAACCTCTGATCTTAGGGATTCCATCTTCTATTCTTATTTTGCATAGAACATCTGTCACATAGTCAAGGCCTTTTAGTATGCTTCCCTATGTGAAGCCCTATTTGACATTCACCTGATTTATCCAAAGTTATCTCTATTGTCTTATCTGTCAGAGAATATTTTATGATGGTAGCATGTATGTAGGAAATAGCTTGTTTAAAGAGAGTCTTTAAATCTATGTTTTGCTCTACCAAGTCAAATTTTTTTTTTTGTTAATCCACAATTGATACAGCCTGGGGTTTTATATTGCCTTCCCCTAACCTCTTAGTCCATTGCAGGACATTGAACATGTCATATGGTCTGATATAAAATGTCTGCTCCCTTCAGTTATTTTTAGAAATACAATATGTGACATTTCAGTTCAAACATTTAATAAATGCAAGTGTGCCAGTCATTCGAGCGCTGGAGATAGAAAGCTAATAACAAAAAATTCCCTCTTCTTAAGGAGCTAATGTGTACACAGGGAAGTAAATACAAAAATGAAAAATTGGAAGAGTGTTTAAGAACAGGAGGAAAGGCAGCATTAACAACTGAAAGTATCAGGAAAGGCCATTGAAGGGAGCTAGAAGTTCCAAGAAGAGAAAGAAAGGACGGAGAGTGTTCCAGGCTTGGAGGACAATCTGTGCAAAGGCATAAAGATCTCAGATGGAATGCCATATAGGGGGACCAAGTAGGCCAATGTGAGTATGTGAAATGTGGAATAATTATGTAATCAGTCTAGAAAAATAGATTGGAACCCGATTGTAATGGACTTTAAATGCCAAAGAGAAGAGTGCATTTTTTAATGCTAAAGTAGGAGTTTACAATAACCCTTTTTATGCCATGGACCCCTTGGGCAATTTGAAGCCTGTAAACCACTTCTCAAAATAATCTTTTCTTTAAAAATTCATAAATGAAGGAAATGTTAAATTCTAGTTAGAGATTAGTGAAAATTAAGATGTAAATTTTTTCCTAGCCAAGGTCACAGACACCCTGAAATCTAACAGCAGATCCTTTGGGAAACTATGAACCCCAGGTTAAGAACCTTTGGACTAAATGCAGTAAGGAGCCTCTGAAGGTCCTTCAGTGGGAAAGTAACATGACAGACCTGTGCTTTAGAAATATCAAATTGGCAGCTTAGCTGTATGAAGAATAGATTAGAAAAGGGAAAGACTGGATACAGAGTGAAAAATTAGACTATTTCAGTAGTCCAAGCAAGAGGTGACGAAGTCTTGAATTAGGGTGGGTGTGGTGTGAATGAAAAGAAGGGAATAGATGTGGGAGAAGTTGTGGAGGTAAAATCATTGAGGCTTGCTCATTTGGGCCAGTATCAAAGATTTTATAAAGATGAGAAAGTAGACACATTTTAGTGCTTGTCCTTGAAAGCTAGAACCCTGACCTAATACTTACCTTCTTTAAATAGAGTCAAGTTTCTTTTTCCATATCCCTTCTATTCCTTATTAACAAATTGTGAAATGATACATTACTAGATTTTTGTTGTGTGTAAATTACAGTGGGGAGTTAATAAAATATTTTTGAATGCTGCATTACTCTTTTAGGTGTCTAAGGGTTGCTTCTTGCATGGAAGGAATAGTTTATTAAATAAAATCATAGAATATTATAGCTAAAAGAACCTTACTGATCATTAATCAGTTTTTTATTTTATATATGAGGAAATTGAAGCCCAGAGAGGTTATTACCCTATTGGGTTACCTTTTTTGCTTTTGGTAATACTACTGTTCTTGATTTTTTTTTTTCCGTTCTTTAAGATTTTTCTTTTCTTTGATAGATTTTTAAAAAATCAACCCATAACATAAATGCCTTTACTTTATGCCACCTTTAGTTAAAATTTCTTTTATATATTTGGTCTAACAGTTCTAACAGCTCTTTCCTTCATCTTCTTAAGTGCCATTCGATTTCCTTATTGCATATTCACTGCTTAATTGGGTGGAATCCATTTGTGGTAGGTCCTACTGTTGCCTGTCAGAATGAAATAACATCCTGTTGTCTGTCAGAATGAAATAATGTCCCTAATAGTTTTTTAAATGCGCATTTAATGGACTTTGAATAAATCAGGTCACTTTGCCTTTGTCACTATCTCAACAGCATTAACAGAAGAAACTGATACATTGTCCCTGAGTTATATCATTCGTTATTTGCAAAGAATTGTATTTATTTGTTTTGCAGGAACAAAATAACATTTAAACATATTCTATGTTTGGAAAGAGCATTGAGTATAAATAGGGATTCTCAAAGTTGATAGATAAACATAAATAACAGCATATATAACACATGTATAACTGTTAGCATTAATAGGTATCTGTAAAAGTTGGGAGTGTTTGTTGGAGTAATCAGAACATATCAAGGTTCATCTAAAGAAGCATCTTAACTTTTGTTTTCATACTTCTGTTGCTCTGTAGCCAATCTATTAGAAAAAAATCCCATTAGCTATAAAATATTTTTCAGTCATTCACTCAGACTCTAATACGTTATATTTTTCCACCAGATTAAGAGTTCTATTTGCCTTTTACGAGGAAAGATCTATGATGCTCTAGATAATCGAACCTTAGCAACTTATAGCTACAAAGAAGCCTTGAAGCTTGATGTCTACTGCTTTGAAGCATTTGATCTTTTAACATCACACCACATGCTGACAGCACAAGAAGGTTTGGAAACTGAGGCATTTTTTTACATCTTTTACATCTGTGGAAAATTAAACCTACAGAATTTGTATTCAGTCCATTTAGCTGAATTTAAAAAATATTTTTTATTAAATATACAAAATCAAGGAAAGACTTGATAAGATTGAACAACTTAACTGTTAGGGTATAGATAGATGGCATGATGTAGTGAAAGAGCCCCAGACTAGGAGTGAGAGCTGGATTCAGGTCTTAGTCACATCATTTACTGTTTGACCTTAGAGACAAGTCAGCTCTATTGAGAGTCAGTTTCCTTATTTGTGAAATAGGGATAAAACTTAATGTACCTACCTCAAGTGATTATTAGAAGATTTTGTTCAACTTGTGGAAATTTCTTTAACTCCCCATCTCAAAACTTCTTATTATCATTACCTATTCTGTCCTTCCCTCCTACCTCAGAAGAAGTATCCCCACTCCTTGCTAAGGTAAATCGGCTTACATTTTTGTCTTCCTTCCTACCCCCTCCCCTATCCTTATCTCCTTGAGAATTAAATGCGGTAGAAAATGTAAAATCTTCTAACCACCAAGTACTAATACAAATGTAGATGGCCCTTCTCCAGATGGCATCAATATAGGGGGCCAGTTATCATTGTACCTAGGCCTTTACCATAAGATTTTGATGTGAGTTGGAAGAATTCATAAATGTAGAGCTAGAAAGGACATCATCTAGTCCAGCCTCCTAATTTTACAGGTGAGGAAACAATTCTTTTTTGAGAGAGCTGGAACTCAGTATAAAAGAAAATGGTAGTATTTAATTTCCTCACTTTTGTTTTAATTAGAGAAAGGAAACTGAAGGACCTTAGCATTACTCTGGGAGCTGAGAAATTTGGTCCTTGCACTTTTCTGTAAGGTGAGGATGGTCCAGTATATATTGGTCCCCATTTCTGTTTTTTTTTCTAGTGTATATTGAGTCCTTTTTTGAGTGACTCTTTACGTAGGGAAAACATTGGAAAGAACATTTTCCTATTGATAGATTTTTTTGTCATCAATATTACAATTTTCACAATTTAAAAAATTTTTCATAGAAAAAGAGCTACTTGAATCCCTACCTCTTGGCAAGCAATGCACAGAAGAACAAGAATTGCTACGTTTTCTTTTTGAGAATAAGTTAAAGAAGGTAAGTAAAAATTCCATGACCACAATGCTCATAGTTAGTTCTTGAGCCCTTCATTCTGCTTCCCCCTTGTCCAGGAGAATTGGACCTCTTCTTTTTTATCTATTGAAGAGTCTGATCATGGAGTTAACAGTCCTTTGTCTCCAAGTAGGCTTTCCACCCATGGTTAAATTTTAGAAATGAAAATAGTAAGGAAGCTTGTCTTAGTACTTGGGAAATCATATTTTAATCCATTTATCAAAAACCAAATAATTCAGAACTATATAAGGTATTCTATTTGCCTAAAAATATGGATATTTTTAAACTAAAGTCAATTTTAGTGCTTGTCCTTGAAGGCTAGAACCCTGACCTAATATTTATCTTCTTTAAATAGAGTCAAGTTTCTTTTTCCATATCCCTTCTATTCCTTATTAACAAATTGTGAAATGATACATTACTAGATTTTTGTTGTGTATAAATTACAGTGGGGAGGTAATAAAGTATTTTTGAATGCTGCATTACTCTTTTAGGTGTCTAAGGGTTGCTTCTTGCATGGAAGGAATAGTTTATTAAATAAAATCATAGAATATTACAGCTAAAAAGAACCTTACTGATCATTAATCAGTTTTTTATTTTATATATGAGGAAATTGAAGCCCAGAGAGGCTATTACTTCCTCAAAGTCACATGATACATTCTTAATGCTAGAAAAAAGTGAATGCAGCTTCCAAAAGTTCTGTACTCCCAAGGAATATATTACTGAGTGTTCACCATGTCTTTTAGTTAGTGATATTATGTGAAAGTTATAAATTTCCAGTTATTCAATCATAGAAAACCATACTGGCCCAAATGAGCAAGCCATACCTTTATTTTTGAGAGAAATTTTGTTGAGTCCTTGAGTTTTCTTGTCCTGGAAAATACAGTCTGCATATGGTGAGGGAAAATTGCAATACTGTGATTGTTACATTTATCCTGTCATTAAACTTTAAGCAAATGAGAAATAATAGGCCCTCTAGTCTTCAGTTTACAACACCCTCTCCTGTCTTTTCTTTTGGTTAGCTGATGAATTTGTGTGGCCATAGCTAGTATTTGTCTGCGTTATTTTATGAATAACACATGCCATGTAGGTATACTTCACAAGGTCTTATTCTTATCAGTAAGAATAATGCTTATTACAGACTGTTTTGAAAATCTGAGTTACAAATGTTGAAAGGCAAGTATAAAACAACTGTAATATGTATCTATAAATGGAAATATGAAGGCCAGAGAGGTTTTGAGGTAACTAGGTGGCCCAGTGAGTAGAGAACTAGGCTTAGAGTCGGCATACTCAAATATGACCTCAGGTTGTATATTCCTGGGTAAGCCATTTAACCTCTATCTTCCTTGGTTTCCTCACCTATAAAACGAGGATAATAGAGCACCCACCTCCCAGAGTTATTGGGAGGCTGAAAATTGGATATTTGTAAAGCTTTCAATGTGGTTCCTGGTATATAGTAAGCAATTAAATAAATATTTGTTCTCTTCACCCACTCCTTTCCCCTTTTGATTAAATTAGAAAAATTACAAAATTAAAAAGAATTTTGCTGGAAATATGGAATCTGTAAATTGGTAGGGACCTCAGAGGCTACTTTGTGCCATGTTTAATTATTTGTTTAAATGTTATTAAATGTTTTTTGCCCAGTGTCTTTCACCCTTTCTGAAATGAAGTATACAAATTACTAGGGGACTCAGATGTCCCTAATTGAATACTTTAAAAACTTGGGCAATTTAATTTTATCATATTCTCAATTAATATAAAAATATTTTTCTGTGTTTCAGTATAATAAACCTAGTGAAACTGTCATTCCTGAATCTGTAGATGGTCTGCAGGACAATCTGGATGTGGTAGTGTCTTTGGCTGAAAGACATTATTATAACTGTGATTTCAAAATGTGCTACAAGCTGACTTCGGTGTAAGTATCTACAGCCATTTCAAGACATTTGTTCTGTTAGTTAAAGCCCTTTCTTTGGCGTCCTCTCATTTGGTCATTGTTTATTGAACTATCACTACACAGCACTCACCTGAGATATGAAAGAATAAGTTACAGATATGAAGATGTTTATTTAAATCTTTAAATAGATTAGGTCAGTTTAAATTGTTGCACATTAAAAGAATCTTTAAATATTATATTTTCTATACTTTAGTTATGTTGATTTAAAATATTAGTACCTCATAATCATATTCATTCATATTTCTCAGTTACCAGGATTTTTTATTAATTGGTCTTCCCATGTTTGCCCTAGCTGAACAAGCCATTTAGTGAAATTAGTTGTTTGGACCCAAACTACAAGTAAATATAGTTACCCTAGTATGACTTGATAATATGTTAATGATAACCTGTTAAAACGAGTGTTTTATTCCACTTCTGGAATAGTAATACATAGTACTTTGACTTTCAGAGTAATGGAAAAAGATCCTTTCCATGCAAATTGTTTACCTGTGCACATAGGGACTCTTGTGGAACTAAATAAAGCAAATGGTAAGAATTTTATTTTTAAGCTAAAATGGTAATTAAGGTTGCATAAAGTATTATAATGTGGTGGGGGGAGGAAGGGAAGAGAGATTTAAATCTATTAGTCTTTTAAAGTCAAAAGATTTCTTTAAGTCCTGAAATTTGGTCATATAAACAAACACCCAGGTAACTGAGTGTTTTGGTAGCAAAAAATATAATAAGGAAAAATGAAGAAAATTATGTTATAAATTAAAAATAGCATAGTTAATTGGAGAAAAAAAATTAATCCATCTGTAGAACAAATATATTTCAGCATGCTAGATGGAATACTTTATTCCCAGTTTTCCTGCTTCCAGTCATAGAGAGGTCATAAAGACTATAAATTTCAAAAATATAATAAAATTTCTTGAGTTATAAGGGACCTCAGGTCATTTTAGTTCAACTAGTATCTGAGCAGGAATGTTCTCTCTAACATCCCAAACATTGAGCCTCTACCTGAAGAATTCCAGTGATAAGGAACTTGCTACTTTTTTTAGTAATACTTTATTTTTTTCCAATTACATATAAAAACACTTTTTAACATTTGTTTTTTACAATTTTGAGTTCCAAATTCTCTCCCTCTTCTCCTCTCCTGTCTTCCTGATATGGCAAGCAGTTGATATAGGTTATACGTGTACAATCATGCAAAATATGTTTCCATATTAGTCATGTTGTAAAAGAAAGCAGAGACAAAAACAAAGTTAAAAATAGTATGCTTTGATCTGCATTCAGCTTCTATTAGTTCTTTCTCTAGAGGTGAATAGCGTTTTTCATCATAAGTCCTTTGGAATTGTCTTGGATCTTTGAATTGCTGAGAATAAGTTATTCACAGTTGATCATCATATAGTATTATTGTTATTGTATACAGTGTTCTGGTTTTGCTCAGTCATGTAAGTTCATTTCAGTCTTTCCAGGTTTTTCAGAAAGTATCCTCTCATAGCACATCTTATAGCTCAGTAGTATTCTATCACAATCATGTACCATAACTTGTTCAGCCATTCCGTAATTGATGTACATCCCCTGAATTTCAAATTCATTGCCACCATTAAAAGAGCTGCTATAAATATTTTGTACATATAGGTACTTTTCCTTTTTTTAATTTCTTTGGAATACAGACCTAGTAGTGGTATTGCTGGATTAAAGGGTATGCACAGTTAATTGCTCTTTGAGGATAATTCCAAATTGCTCTCTGGAATGGTTGTATCAGTTCACAATTCCACTAACAGTGCATTAAGTGTCCTCAGTTTCCCACATCCCATCTCACATTTATCATTTTCCTTTTCTGTAATATTAGCCAATCTGATAGTTTTGAGGTAGTATCTCAAAGTTGGTTTTATTTGTATTTCTCTAATCAGTAGTGATTTAGAGCATTTTTTCAAATGACTATAGATAGCTTTGATATCTTCTTCTGAAAACCACCTATTCATGTTCTTTGACCATTAATCAATGGGGGAATGACTTATATTTTTATAAATTTGACTCAGTTCTCTATATATTTGAGAAATGAGGCCTTTATCAAGAAACTTCCTATAAAATTATTTCCCGTTTTTCTGCTTTCCTTCTAATCTTGGCAGCATTGTTTTTTTTTGTTTTGTTTTTGTGCAAAATCTTTTTAATTTATGGAATTAAAACTACCCATTTAACATTCTGTAATGCTGTCTCTTGTTTTGTCATAAATTCTTCCTTTATCTATAGATCTGACAAGTAAACTATTCCATGCTCCCCTAATTTGTTTATGTTTTCTGCCAAAATGCTTTGTAGTTTTTCCAGCACTCTTTTTGTTAGATAGTGAGTTCTTGTCACAAAACCTGGGGTCTTTGGGTTTTTCAAACACTAGATTACCATGGTCATTACTGACTATGTTTTGTGTACCCAGTCTATTCCACTGATCCACCACTCTGTGTCTTAGCCAGTACCAAATTGTTTTGTTGATTACCACTTTGTAATACAGTTTGAGATCTGGTATGGCTAGGCCATCTTCCTTCACATTTTTTTCATTAATTCTCTTGATATTCTTGACCTTTTGTTCTTCCAGATGAATTTTGTTAATTACTTTTTCTGGCTCCATAAAATAATTTTTTGGTACTGTGGTATGGCATTAAATAAGTAAATTAATTTATGTAGAATTGTCATTTTATGTCATTTTATCAGCCTACCCATGAGCAATTAATATTTTTCCAGTTCAGATCTGACTATCAGTATGAAAATTGTTTTGTAATTGTGTTCATATAGTTCTTGGGTTTGTCTTGGTAGATAGACTCTCAAGTATTTTATATTGTCTACAGTTATTTTAAATAGAATTTTCTCTTTTTATCTCTTGCTGCTGAACTTTGTTGGTAATATATAGAAATGCCGATGATTTATGTGAGTTTATTTTATATCCTGCAACTTTACTAAAGTTGTTAATTATTTCAACTAGTGTTTTAGTTGATTCTCTAGGAGTCTTCAAGTATACCGTCATATCATCTGCAAAGAATGATAGTTTTGTTTCCTCATTGTGAATTGTAATTCCTTCTATTTCTTTTTCTTCTCTTATTGCTACAAGTAGCATTTCTAGTACAGCACTGAATAGTGATGTATGGGCAGTGATGATGGGCATCCTTTCTTGACTCCTTATCTTATGGTGAGGGCTTCTAGCTCATCCCCATTATGGATAATGTTTGGTGATGGTTTTAGATAAACACTGTTTATAATTTTCAAGAAAGCTCCATTTATTCCTATGCTTTCTTTAATAGGAATGAGTACTGTATTTTGTCAAAATACATCTTTTGAGATAATCATATAATTTCTGTTGGTTTTGTTATTGATATATTATTCATCCATAGTTTTCTTTCCCTGTTTTTCCTCTCCCTGGTTTATATATCAGCATCATATTTGTGTCATAGAAGGAATTTGTTAGAATTCTTCTTCTTTGCCTGTTTTTCCAAATAGTTTACATAGTATTGGAATTAATTGTTGTTTGCATGTTTGGTAGAGTTCACTTGTAAATCCGTCTGATCCTGAGGACTTTTTCTTAGGGAGTTCACTGATGGCTTGTTCAATTTCCATTTCTAAGATGGAGTGTTTAAGTATTCTGTTTCCTCTTCTATTAATCTGGGTAATCTATATTTTTGTAAATATTCACCCATTTCACTTAGATTGTCAGATTTATTGGCATACAATTGGGCAAAATAGCTCCAAATAATTAATTGCTTTAGCTTCATCTTAACTGGTGGTGAATTCGTCTTTTTCACTTTTGACACTGGTAATTTAGTTTTCCTCTTTTTTTAAAAAAATCAAATTAACCAATGAATATTTTTTTTTTAAATAAAACCAGCTTTAGTTTTATTTATTAGTTCAGTGGCTTTCTTTCCATTTTATTAATCTCTCCTCTGATTTTTCAGGATTTCCAGTTTGGTGTTTAATTGAGAGTTTTCAATTTGTTCCTTTTCTAGTTTTCTTCAGTTGCATGTCCAATTTGCTTTTCCACTCTTTTTCTGTTTTATTGATGTAAGTGTTTAGAGATATAAACTTTCTCCTGGGTACTGCTTTGGCTGCATCCCATAAATTTTGGTATGTTGTCTCACTGTTGTCATTCTCTTTAATTAAATTATTGATTATTTCTGTGATTTGTTCTTTGACCCACTTATTCTTTAGGATTAGATTATTTAGTTTCCAATTTTGTATCTATTCTTTCCACTGCCCTTTATTGAATGTTATTTTTATTGCATTATGATCTGAAAAGGATACATTTAATATTTGGGCTTTTTCTGCATTTGGTTGTGAGTTTTTTGTGCCTTAATACATGGTCGATTTTTGTATAGGTGCCATGTACCACGATAAAAAGGTATATTCCTTTCTGTTACTATTCAGTTTTCTCCAAAAGTCTATCATACCTAACTATTCCAATGTTCTGTTCATCTTTCTAACTTCTTTCTTATTTATTGTTTGGTTAGAGTTAATCTAGTTCTGAGAGGGGAAAGTAGAGGTCTCTTACTAGTATAGTTTTACTCTTTCCTCCTGTAACTCATTTAACTTTTCCTTTAAGAATCTGGATGCTATCCATTGGTATGTATATGTTTAATATTACTGTTACTTCATTGTCTATGGTGCCTTTGAGCAAGATTCAGTTTACTTGCTTATCTCTTTTAATTAGGTCTGTTTTTGCCTTTGCTTTGTCTGAGATCGTGATTGCTCCCCTTGCTTTTTAACTTCACTTGAAGCATAGCAGTTTCTACTCCAGCCCCTTACATTTGCTCTTTGTATATCTCTATGCATCAGGTGTGTTTCTTGTGAACAATGTATTGTAGGATTCTGGTTTTTAATCCACTCTGCTATCCACTTCCATTTTATGGGTGAGTTCATCCCAATCTCATTCACAGTTACCATTACTGTGTATTTCCCTTTATCTTATTTTTCCCCTTTTTATCCTTCTCCCTTTCTCTCTTTTCACTCTGTCTTTTCTCACTATTGTTTAGCTTCTGACCACCAACTCCCCTAATCTGCATCCTTCTCTTAGCCCCCTCCCCTCCCACTTCCCTGTAGGTTAAAATAGATTTCTATTAAGTGTATATGTTATTCCCTCTTTCACCCAGTTCTGATGAAAGTAAAGTTCAAGCATTGCCTACCAATTCCCCCTCCCCCAATTTTTCCCTCCATTATAAGAGGTTTTTCATGCTGCTTTTATGTGAAATAATTTACTCTATTCTGTCTCTCCCTTCCCTCTTCTCCCAGTCCATCCCTCTTTCTCAGCTCTTAATTTTGTTTGTTTGACTATCATCCCATCAAAGTCAATTCACACTCATGCTTTTGGTCTGTGTATACTCCTCTTAGTTACAAGTATCATCTTCCCATGCAGGAATGTAAACAGTTTAACTTTATTGAGTACCTTGTGATTTCTTTTTCCTGTTTACCTTTTTGTGCTTCTCTTGAGTCTTATATCTGAAAATCAAATGTACTATTCAGCTTTGGCGTTTTCATAAGGAATGCTTAAAAAGTCTTCTATTTCATTAAATAGCCATTTCTCTCTCTCCCCCCCCCCACCCCTGAAGGATTATACTCAGTTTTACTGGGTAGGTGATTCTTGGTTGTAATCCTATCTCATTTACTCCCTGGAATATCATATTCCAAAACCTCCGAGCCTTTAATGTAGAAGCTACTAAATCTGTGTTATCCTGACTGGCTTCACAGTGTTTGAATTCTTTCTTTCTGGCTGCTTGCAATATTTTCTCCTTGACCTGGGAGCTCTGGAATTTGGCTATCATATTCCTGGGAGTTTTCATTTTGGAATTTCTTTTAGGAGGTAATCAGTGGATTCTTTCAATTTCTATTTTACCCTCTGGTTCTAGAATAGTAGGGCAGATTTCCTTAATAATTTCTTGCAATATTATGCCTAAGCTGTTTTTTTGATCATGGTTTTCAGATAGTCCAGTAATTTTAAAATTATCTCATTGATCTGTTTTCCAGATCAGTTGTTTTTAGATTGAGATATCTCACATTTTCTTCTATTTTTTCATTCTTTTTGACTTTGTTTTACTGTTTCTTGATGTCTCATGGAGTCATTAATTTCCACTTGCCCAATTTTTTTTTTTTTTGGTGAGGTGATTGGGGTTAAGTGACTTGCCCAGGTTCATGTAGCTAGTAAGTGTCAAGTGTCTGGTCTGTCTGAGACTGGATTTGAATTCAGGTCCTTCTGACTCCAGGGCCAGTGCTCTATTCACTGTGCTACCTAGGTGCCCCTCCCCCCATTCTAATTTTTAAGGAATTATTTTCTTCAGTGAGCTCTGTGCCTTCTTTTCCATTTGGCCAATTTCGCTTTTTAAGGAGTTATTTTCTTTAGTGAATTTCGTACAGCTTTTTCCATTTTTTTGTGTTTCCTTTTCCAAGCTGTTGACTCTTTTTTCATTATTCTTCTGCATCTCTTATTTAGTTTTTAAAATCTGTTTTGAACTCTTACAGGAATTCTGTTTGGACTTATATACAATTCACATTTTTGTTTGAAACTTTGCTTGTAACTGTTTTGACATTGGTGTCATCTTCTGACTTTGTATGTTGATTTTCTCTGTCTCCATAGTAACTTTATGTGATCAGGTTATTTTTTTGTTGTTCACTCATTTTTCCAGCCTTGGGCAGTGCTCTTGGGGTAGTGGGGCTCAGTCTAAAACTTCAGGTTTTTCATGCTGCTATTTTCAGAACTACTTCTGGGAATTGGTAAGTTTTCAGTTCCGTCAAGGTGGTATGATGTAAGAAGAGATGTGTTCGGTGCTCTCTTGACCTGTGCTGTAGTCTGTGACAACCACAAATACTCCTTCCCACCCTGGACCTATGAGAAGGGTTTCCACTTCCCTTTGACTTCAAGCTTTGGTGTGCTAGTGCTCCTCCTTGCCCTGGTACTGTGACCCAGATCCCTGTATGGGCAATGCAGCAGTACTGCACCCAGCACCAGCAAAGTATGTGTCCCCTATAGTATCCTTTTTTAAATTTGATTTATAGCTCAAATTGATCATTCTAGTATCTCAAAATCTTTTTCAATCATGATTCTGTCATGAAAGCTCAAGATGTTGAACTTTTTTCCCTTGTAGCTTTGCAAACTTGAAATTTACTTTATAAAGCTTTATTCAAGTTACAGATAAAAATATTGAACAGAACAGATCAAGGACTCAGATTGACATTGACCTATAAATTATTACCCTTTAGATCCTGTAATCCAAACAATTATGAGACCACCAAACTGTCTCATCTCTAGCCCATATCTCTCCATCATGTCCAAAAGGAGATTGTGTAATACTTTCTTAAATGACTTCTAAAAATCTAGTTTATAACATTCCCCTGACAAACCCTGTAAGTGATTGATATTAGACCCAAATTGGGAGTACAAAAATGTTGGTGTAGAGGGCAGGTAGGTGGCGCAGTGGATAGAGCACCGGCCCTGGATTCAGGAGGACCTGAGTTCAAATCCGGCTTCAGACACATAACACTTACTAGCTGTGTGACCCTAGGCAAGTCACTCAACCCTATTGCCTAGACCAAAAACAAAAAGTGTTGGTGTTGCTTTTATTCTTCCTGAGAATGGCTTAAAGTAAAAGGTAACATTGTCTGTATTTCATTGGAAATCATTAAGAGGGAAATAATTGACTAATGATTTCCATGTTCATGCTTGAGAATTGATTGAAGTATAAGTTGACTATGGCTGTGGTGTATCATTGGAAATAATGAATTATTTGTAACTATTTGGTTAAAATTGTCCATTTTTATAGTCAGGGAAATTTGTGTTATGCCCTAATAGTTTACAAAAGGCTATTAGCCAGAGATAATCCACAGATGATTCTTGATTTTACACTGGTGTACTAAGCAGTATTTTTAAATAGGTTACCTAGGTGGCATTGTACATAGACTTGGAGTGAGAAAGGCTTAAGTTTGAATCATACCTCAGATACTTAATAGCTGCATGACCCTAAGCAAGCCGCTTAGCAACTCAGAGTCTCAATTTCATCATCTGTAAGATAGGGCTAATAATAAGGCCCTAAACCCTATGGTGCCTAAGCAAACAGGCAGCCACCAGCCAGTGCCAGCCCTGCCACACCTCAGCGTAGCCCTGCACCAACAGGCAGCTCCAGAGGCCAGACCGCCACATGCTTCAAAGTAGCTACAAGGAAACACAGAAATACTCCACTGGTCCTCAGCACATGCCAGACACCACCATACCCAGCTTAGCACCAGCTCAGCTGCCAGACCCCTATGGCCTCCAGCAGTGCCAGCAATCCCCCACCCCACCCTTTCATCACAGCACCAGGTAAACAACCAGGGCCTGCAGCCAGCTAGCACAAGATGCCTGAGATAGTGCCCCTTCCACCCTGGGTGCAGAGCTCAAATTTAAAAGAAAGGAAGAAGGCTCCTCAAAAAAGAAGAGCAAAACACAACCAAAAAATAATCTGACCATAGAAAGTTATTATGGTGACAAGGAAGACCAAGACACAAACTCAGAAGAACTAATTGAGGAAAACAACCCCTTAAAAGTTAGAATTAGGTAAGTGGAAGCTAATAACTCTGAGACATCAAGAATCAATCAGACAAATTCAAAAGAATGAAAAAATGGAAGAAAATGTAAAATACCTCATGGGAAAAACAACTGACTGGAAGATAGATCCAGGAGAGACAATCTCAGAATCATTGGACTACCTGAAAGCCATAATCAAAAAGAGGATCTGGACAGCATCTTTCAAGAAATTATCATGGAAATTACCATGATATCCTGGAACCAGAGGGCAGAATAGGATTGGAAGGATCCACTACCTCAGGAAAGAGATCCCAGAAGAAAAACTCTAAGCAACATTATAGCCAAATTTCAGAACTATCAGATCAAGTCAAAAATGCTAGAACTAGCCAAAAAGAAACAAATATATCGGAGGGTCACAGTCAGGATCACACAAGACTTGGGAGCTGCAACATTAAAGGATCAGAGGTCATGGAATATGCTATTCTAGAGGGCAGAGGAGCTAGGACTACAACCAAGAATCACTTACCCGGCAAAATTAAGCATAATACATCAAGGAAAAAAAATGATCATTCAGCAAAATAGAAGGATTTCAAACCTTTACAAGGAGAAAACTAGAGCTAAACCAAACATTTGACCTCCAATATCAAGACCCAAGAGAAGCATAAATAGGTAAAAAGGGAAAAGAAAACATAAGGTATTCAATAGAGCTAAACTGTTTACATCCCTATACAGGAAGGTGATACTTGTAACTCTTAAAAATTGTATCACTAACAGTACAGATAGAAGGAATATACGTAGAGGGTATGGGTGAATTTGAGGGAATGACAAAAAAAATTAAGAGATGAGAAACAGTTGCAGAAGAAAGGGAGCAGTAGAATGGGGTAAATTGTTTCACATGAAGAGGTGAGAAAGACCTATTATAGTGGTATTACAGTGGAGGGGAAGGAGAGGTGGGCTATGAGCATTGTTTGAAACTTACTCTCATCAGTATTGGCTCAAAGAAGGAATCATATACACAATCAGTTGAATATAGAAATCTCTCTTACCCGACAGGAAGTAGAAGTGGAGGAGATTGAGTAAAGGGGGGGAGGGGGTGGGGAGACTGACAGAAGAGAGGGCAGACTTGGGGAGGTGGTCGACAGAAGCAAAACAATGTTGAGGAGGGAAAGGATGAAAGGGGAGAGAGGACAAACAGGAGGAAAAATAGGTTGGAGGGAAATACACAGTAATCATAACTGTGAATGTGAATGGGATGAGCTCTCCTATAAAACAGAAGCGGATAGCAGAGTGGATCAAAAACCAGAATTCTGCAATGTATTGTTTACAAGAAACACACTTTATGCATAGAGACACATACAGAGTAAAGGTAAGGGGCTGGAGCAGAATCTGTTATGCTTTAGCTGAAATAAAAAAAAAAAGCAGGGGTAGCAATCCTGATTTTAGACATAGTAAAAGCCAAAATAGACCTAATTGAAAGAGATAAGGAAGAAAACTACACATCTTGCTAAAAGGCACCGTAAACAGTGAAGCAATCAAATTAGAAGAGCAGGAAATAGTTTACCTGTCAGATCTATGGTGAGGGGAAGAATTCATGATCAAACAAGAGATGGAGAGCATTACAAAATGTAGAATAGATAATTTTGATTATATTAAATTGAAAAGCTTTTTTACGAACAAAACCAATGCAACAAAACCCAGCAGAAAGCTTTATAGAAAGTCTTTATAGCAAGTGAGTCTGATAAAGGCCTCACTTCTCAAATATATAGAAAATAGAATCAAATTTATAAGAATAGAAATTATTCCCCAATTGATAAATGGTCAAAGGGTATTAATAGGCAGTTTTTCAATGAAGAAATCAGATATCTATAAGCATATGAAGAATTGCTCTGAGTCACTTTTGATTAGAGAAATGCAAATTAAAACAACTCTGAAATGCCACCTCACTCTAATCAGATTGGCTAATATGACAAAAAAGGAAAATGATAAATGTTGGAGAGGATGTCGGAAAATTGGGACATTAATCCATTGCTGATGGAGTTGTAAACTGATCCAACCATTCTGGAGAACAATTTGTAACTATGCCCAAAGGGCTGTAAAAATGTGCATACTCTTTGGTCTAGCAATACCACTACTAGGTCTGTATCCCAAAGAGATTATTAAAAAAGGGAAAAGGACCCACATGTACAAAAATATTTGTAGCAGCTCTTTTTGTGGTGTCAAAGAATTGGAAATTGAAGGGATGCCCATCAGTTGGGGAATGGCTGAACAAACTGTGGTATATGAATGTAGTGGAATACTATTATGCAATAAGACATAATAAACAGGCAGCTTTCAGAAAAACTGGAAAGACTTGTACAAACTGATGCAAAATGAAATGAGCAGAATCAGGAAAACATTATATACAGTATCAGCAACATTGTAGGATGATCAACTATGAATGATTCAGCTCTTCTCAGCAGCACAATAATGCAAGACAAGTGCAAAGGACACAAGAAGGAAAATGCTATCCATATCCAAATAAAGAACTGGTGGACTCTGAATGCAAACAGAAGCATATTTCTTTCACTTACTTTGTTCTTTCTTGTTTTTTTTTTCTTTTGATCTGTTTTTTCTTCTGCAACTGTGACAAATACGGAAATAGATTTTATGTGATAGCACATGTATACACTATGTCAAACTGCCTACCATTTTCAAAACGGGAGGGGAAGGAGGGAGGGAGAAAAATTTGAAACTCAAAATCTTGTAAAAAATAAATGTTAAAAATTTTCTAGATATATAATTGGGGAAAAAGTAGAATACTATTTAAAGAAAAAAATAATACCTACCTTAAAGGGTTATGTGAAGAGCACATGAAATAACAAATTTAAATTGCTTTGCAAACTTTAAAAAGTTATATCAGCGATCATTATATATTCCATGTAATCTAAATGTCTTACTCCTATACAAAAAGAGTGTATAGATGAAATTGTGGGACAAAATAGTTCACTGTGAAATAATCTTTGATTTTATATCATCAAGCTTGATGGCGCATATTTAAGTATGATCCATAATCAATCAGCATTTATTAAATGCCTTCTATATACCAACCATTGCGATAGGCCCTGAGGATTCTAACATGAATAAAACAATCTCTACTCTCAAGGCTTCTAATTTATTAGAAATTAATGCCTTTTATTTTATCTTTTTGTTTGTTGTTTTATCCAGAAAGGTAACCTTGCTTAGTAACTTACTGACATTTAAGTTAATTTCAGCATAAAGTGTCAAAGCATATTTTGAGTCCTTTGATCCAAGTACCCATTAGGATTCTTTGTTCAGTCTCACTTTTTCTCATTGATGATAATTAGTTCTTTTGGGTCTACAATTTTTTGCTTTGTATTTTTGTGAAGAAATTTTCACATTACTTGTATAAACTTTTCCACTTTAATTTAAATTATTGTGGTCTGTTATATTAACGTATCATAGTTTGCTCAACTCTGTCCCCTGTTAATGAACATTTTGATTGCTTCTGTTTTTGTATAATTGCTATGAACACTTCTGAACAAAAAATCGTTCGTTTTCTTAACACTGTCGGGGTGTATTTCCAGCAGTAGAATATGAGGTGAAAGAGTATGATTATTTTTATAACTTTTACTTAATATTACCATTTTATTCTCCAGAAATATTCTATGAGACTTTTATGAAGTGATTATTAACAGATTATTTCCTCTTTTTGGAAATTGTTCATATCCTTTGACCATTTACACATTGTGGACTAGAAAGTAAAACCATTATGAATCATTATTTTATAACAGTTTCTTTATGTATTTTGGACCATAAGTTTTTAATCTGTAATATTTGCAATTAATATTTTTTCCCCAATTGGTCCTTTTTAGAAATGAGTGCCTTTTAATTGAGGAACTTTGTAATAACCCATTAAACATAGTAAATTAGCTTGAATATGTGTCCATTTCTATTTTCTTTAGGCAGTGATTGTTGTATGCTTTTTACAAGCTGTTTACCTTGAAGGAGTTTTTGCATTTCATTGGTAAATGTAAAGCATACCTAGAAGTGAAGATTAAGACTTTCTATTTTACTAATGTAGAGTTTTGTTTCCCATAAAAACAATGTATCCTATTTGTACAAATATAGGCCATGCTTCTCTTCCTAACTTCCTTTTAAAGAACCTGAGTTCTTTGATTGGATTTTGTTTTTCCTATCTCTTTACTGCTGTGGCAAGAGCTAGGAATTGAATTTGGAATTTTCGTGCTAAACTTTTCTTGGTACAGTGCCTGGAACATAGTAGCTGTTTAACAAATGCTTTGTGGATTGATTATTCCTCTGCCCATATGCTGGTCTTTTGATTCATCTGTGGTACCTGCCTACTACAGCTATCAGGTCTTGGGGCCTCTCCTCTCCACCTAGGGGGAAGCAATTCCAGCCTACAAGTAAATCTGCTTTCCTCCCTTCAAATCATCCAACTTAATCTTTTTAATAAGGTAACTAATTATTTGTAATTATTTATCATTCTAAACCTATGTAATTTTTTTTTCCTTTTAATGAGGTCTTATTTTAGGGAATGGCCTATATTTGTACCAATATGGTATTTTAATATGAAGTATGTTTAGTAATAAGGAGGAAAGTACTTAAATATATTTTAATATTTGACATGAATAATTTTCTTTTTTTCTATACAGAGCTATTCTATCTCTCTCATAAATTGGTGGATTTATACCCTAGTAATCCTGTAAGTATATGTATGTGTCTACAGTTTTTACAATTGAACTATGTTCAAATTTTACAACTTATGGTTAGAAAAACTTAAATTTATAATTGAGCAAATTGTAATTCTTTCTTTCGGAATAAAGTTTTGAGCCAGATTGTCTCGTTTCCTAACTACTCATTGGTTTTAAGTTAATCCTTTAGTACTGCATTAACTGCTTCACAAAAAGTGAAGCAGTCCATAAAAATACAACTTGGCATGCTAAAACAACAATTTACCAATTAGAAGCCTCAAAGGGTTGGAGATAAGATTTGAGGGCCGGGGGAATAAAAAGGAATTTTAGGACAGAGCACTTCAAATATAGGGGCTTAGGGATCACTATCTGTCAGGAACCAGAAGTCAGAGTTACAGAAAAAGGTAATGCGGTAGCAAACAACCTCAGGATATAGTCAAGGTTGGAATCAGTAGAGAAGTTAATCAAATTAGAACTAGAATCCCAAGGCCAGAATCACAAGTTGAAAGAAGGTTCAAAACAGGGAAGGTAAGCAGTGGGGGTCAGGATGCCATTACAATATAAGTTAATGTCAAAACAGTGAAGTCTTTAGGCTCTCTCCTTTTTTCTGTAGAGAGATATGATGATGCTTGAGTCAGGCCAGGCTAGGAAGGAAATGTGGACCAGCAGATTACTCTGCCATCTTTTTATCAAAACTTCATACCTGATATGAATGAAATGGAATACTATTGTGCTATAAGAAATGATGAGCGGGTAGACTTCAGAAAATCCTGGAAAGACTTATATGAACTGATGCTGATTGAAATGAGCAGAACTGGGAGAACATTATACACAGTAACAGCCACATTGTGTGATGACTGACTTTGTTAGACTTAGCTCTTCTCAGCAATGCAAGGATCTAAAACAACTCCAAAAGACTCGTGATAGAAAATGTTCTACACATTCAGAAAAAGAACCATGGAGTCGGAATGCAGATGGAAACATACTGTTTGCTCTCCTTTTGTTTTGTTGTTTTGTTTTATTTCTTCTTTCTCATAGTTCCTCCCATTAGTTCTGATTCTTCTATACAGCATGACTAATGTGAAAATATGCTTAATATGAATGTATAAGAGTCTATATCAGATTACATGCCATCTTGGAGAGGGGAGAGGAGAAGGAGGAGGAGAAAATTTAAAGCTCAAAATCTTGTGGAAGTGAATGTTGAAAACTAAAAATGAATAATTTATTTAAAAAAAAAACTTCATACCTGGCAAACAAGTTCTGATACAGATATTTTAACTTAGAAATAGGATGTAACTTTAGTATGAGAAAATAGGATTCAATTTGTGCTTGTATTGAATTGTTTAGATTTGTATTGTAGATCTGTTCTATCTTTGGTAATGGTTAATTTTGAATTTGTTTAGGTATCTTGGTTTGCAGTAGGATGTTATTATCTAATGGTTGGACACAAAAATGAACATGCCAGAAGATATCTCAGGTATGGGTTTATGTTCATGTCTACTCTTGGCAAAGTTGACAGGTATCTTTTTTTTTTAATTTTAAATTTAAACACTAACATTGCATTGTCATAATACAGCAGAAGAAAAAAATTCTATATGAAACTGAATCTTCATTTGACGCCACTTTCTTTTTTAAAGTATATAACTGTTAACTGTCAGAACTCTCCTGCTTTTCTGTTCTTCTTTCTGAACTTCTTTCTGTTCTCTTTTGTGCATTTTTTTAAAATGTTACAATGATCCCATTTTTTATTTACATTACTATTGCTAACCTGCCTCTTCCTTCCCCACTCCCCCCCTCGCCTATTAACTGAGTGAAAGAAAGGAGGGATAATTGTAACAGATAAATATGCTTGAGCAAAATGAATCCACCCAGTAGCCATGTCCTAAAATATGTGTCTTTTCTGCATCTTGTTTTGTCACATCAAGAGATAGGTAACATGCTTCATCATATAGGCTCTCTGGGGGCATTGCATTGATTATCGTGTTAATCAGAGTTCTTAAGTATTTCAGTTATTTTTCTTTACAAGGTTTTGTCTTTGTATAAATTGTTCTCCCAGTCCTGCTCACATTCAATCTGTGTGAGGCCATATTACCCAGGATTCTCTGAAATAGTATCTTTCATAATTTGTTAAGGTACAATAACATTACCCCAGTTTGTTCAGGCCAAGAGGTTCCCCTTCCCCTAATATGTTCTTCAGGATTGGGAAGTTTATTTTACACATGGCTATTCCCTCCCTGATATTAGCTTCCTTCTTAACCCTCTCCTCTCTATCCCCACTTGATTCCCTGTTGAGTTTTATTTCTACACCTACTTGTGTGTTCAATCCTCATTTGTCCATTTTACAAAGGAGTGAAGTTCATCTGATGCCTACTCTCTTCCTCCATAGTCGCATATTCTTCTCATTTGTTACAATTATGAGAAGTAGAAAGTTTCAACCCTTCTTATTTTCTACACTATTGTATTCTACCTCTTTTTACACTGTTCTCTTTCCTCTCTTAAAACCTTCAGAACAGAACCAGTCCACCCCTAGGGTCTCAGTTTCTCTTACTTAACTTCATCAGTACCCTTTGAAGACGTTAGAATTCCAATGAGACACCTGTTTCTTCTCTTTCTATTATAATATTACTATTATGTCATTCTTCCAATTCCTCAAATAAATTTACCTTTCTAGGCTTCTCTAGACTCTTGTGTTTGCATTTTAAAATTCAGATTCAGCTCTGGTCATGTCATCAGAAATGCTTATTATAAGTCTTCTGTTCCATTACAAGCCCATTTTCCCCATAGGATTATATTCAGCTTTGCTGAATATAATATATATAAGCTTAATATATATAATTATATAAGCCTATAATATATATGTAAACCTGACATAAGCCTGTATTACATCCAGTTCTTGCTTAATGTAAGTGGGTATTTCACAGACATCCTCCTCCGTCTTGGAATTTTCCCCTCCCCCTCTACAGCTTTGTGGCCTTGCAAGCCCAGAGTGTCTTCAGTGCATGGGGCCCCCTCGGCCCAAGCCACTTCATTGCCTGAAGAGGAGGACCCCTGGCACAGGGCTGCACCAGTGTTGCTGCCACCAGAACCAAAGCCAGAGCTGCTCCCCCATCAACTTTCAGTTGTCAAATTTGCATAATATGAATTATGTAAAGCCTATTATGTTTTGCCTTTTCAAATATTGTGTTCTAAGATCTTTAGTTGTTTTTGTGGTTGTTGAAGCTGCCAGGTCTTATGTGATAACTGACTGTGGCTTCTCATTACTTGAACTGTTTCTTTCTAGAAGGTTATGGTATTTCTTCTTTGAGGTGGGAGCTCTGGATTTTGATTTTGATATTCCTGGGACTTTTCCCTTTTGAGTTCCTTTCGGAGGGTGTTTAGATTCTTATATTTATTTTGCCCTCTGGTTCCAGTAGAACTGGGCAGTTGTCATTCATGTTTTCTTGAAATGTGATTTTTTTTTTAAACTTGTCTTTAGGGGAGTCCAATGATTTTTATATTATCTCTCCTTGTTTTAAGGGCCATTGTTTCATTTTCAGTATCAGATACTTTTTTTTTCTTTTTATAATTTATGATTGTGTTCTAATAGGCCTTCCTTTTCCATGACTCATTGATTTCTGTTTGTTCTAGTTTTCTAGTTCTAGTTTTCATGGATTCCATTTTTTGGGTAAGATTTATCATTTTGTCTTCTAAATACTTACTCTCCTTACAGTCTTTTTTCCAGAACTTTTATTTTGTTTTTTATCTCTTGCTCCATTTCTGCTAAGTATTCATGTAGTCCTTGAGGGAAATTAATTTTTTTCTTTCAGTCTGTTTGCAGTTGTTGTGGAATTAGGTTTGCAATAATTTTTTTGTAATGAGTGATTTTTTTTTAGTTTACTAATTCTTCCAACTTTAGTTTCTGAATTGGGGCTCTGCGACAGGACCAAGCTTTGTTGACCTTGCTGCACTTTTGCACTAGGTGGTCTACCCTGCTTCATCTTGCCCTGGGTTCTACTTCTTAGTGATTAACCCCCCTGGATCTGTGAGTTTCAGAGATATCCAGGGCCCCTCTCTGGCATCTCAGAAGAGGACCTCAGAGTCCTTTAGCCTAGACTTTCCTGAGTGCTGTAGCACCATACTGGGTGCTACTTACTGAATTTCTGCAGGCTTTTAAGGTCCCCACCCTGTGGCTTTCTGAATACCCTGGGACTTTTTCAGGGAAACCTTCCACTCTTGCTTCCTCCAGATGCAGGGCCTTAGAGGCTACCCCTGTCCTATCTCTGGTTACACTGGCACTAGCCCTGTTGGTGGAGCTCCTTTTCTACTGCCCATAGGCTTCTCACTAAACCCTGTTATAGCTCTGGGATGGAAGATATCACTGTAGTTTCACATCAGATCCTTAATCATTATTTATTCTAATTCAAACTTAAGAGTTTTGCTGGAGAAGGTTTATAGGAGATAGATGGCCTGCCTCTCCTTCAAGCAGCCACCTTGGCTGTAAATCTCTCCATAGGTATCTTTTCAAGGAAAGTATTTATTGCTGCATCTTTCTTAATGCAATTAAGTGCTCAAAGAGCAGTTTGAAAGAATGAAAATTTAATTCAACAGTTATTGAGTATCTTCTTAGCACATTGCCTGCACACTGTGGAGGATAAAAAAATAGATAATATGGTCCTTCCTCTCAAGGATCTTTCGTGGAAGGTTTTGGGCTGTGTCTGGCCCTGTGGTGTCATCAGTATATGGAATAACTGATCCTGTTGAAACTACATCCACCAGTGCAGCTTAACTGTAACTTACCATCTTAGAGAGTTGCCAGAAATACTGAGAGATTAAGCAACTTCTTTGTGATCACATAGCTTCAGTGTGTTTGAAACAGATCTTGAATCCAAGTCTTTCTGACCCCAAGGCTAACTCCAGCCACTTTGCCTTGCTGCATAGATTAAAAAACAGAATAATATGAGCCAGTATTAGAAGTTCTGTCATTCATATGCGAATGGATTATTAAACCACCATTAATATGACACATACATTGAGATGTCAGCTTTACCTCTTCTGCTCATTGTATCAGCACCCAACCTCCAAACCGTAGAGTTGACTCTTTCCAAAAGTCACTGCCTCCCACAAGTCCATCTGATTGCCATTGATTCTTTTCCACAATATTCAATGACTCCTCTTATTTCTGTTCTATTTCTACCACCCTGGTTCAAGATCTAGGACTAACATCTGCTCTTGGACTAATATGCCTCCTAACTAGTCTGTCTATCTTCTCACTTCTTGCTTCTCCCCTCAAAAGTGTAGCCTTCATATTTGTCACTTGAGTAATTTTCCTAACAAATGCTTTGATTCTATAATGTCTCTGCTCAAAAATCCCCAGTGGTTTTCCCCATTGCTTACTAAATAAAATTCACATTTCTTATTCTGACCGGCAAGGTACTCTACATTCCTACTTTGTCCTACTTTTCTAACTTATTTCACATCCCTTCCCTTCTCCTGGCCCAGCATATGTATAAAGAGAGAGAATTGGTTGAACTTGGAGTCAGAAGGACCAGATTTTGAATTCTAGTTGTATGACCCTGGCAAGTCATTTAACTTTTCTGAACCTCAGTTTTCTCACCTGTAAAATGAGGATTGGGTTATTTTGACAATTAAATGTGTCAGCATATGTAAAGTTCTTTGTAAAACCTTAAAGGTCTGTATAAATGCCAAGCTATTATTCATACACTTTCTCTTCAAGCAAACTGAACTAACCCCTGTTTTTTGTTCTCATTCCCTATCAAATCTCTATGCCTTTTCCCCATTCCTGTAATGTACTACCCTCACCAGAACAACCCTCTGCTCAGAATCCCTTTTGAGCTCCTTCCCCTTCTTGGCCCTATTCAGATGCTTCCTCTTCACGTGAAGTCTTCCTTTAATCCCATCCAACTTGAACTGACCTTTTTTCTTCAAATTTCCAGGAAAACTTTGAGCTATTACTTTTACTCTCAACATATTCTACATTGCATTATTTATTTGTGCCCATGCAAAATTTGCCATCCTTGTCCATAAAAGTCATAAACTCCTTCAGGGCAAGGACTGTCTTATTTTTGTGTACCCATTGCTTAGTATGAGCACTGCATAAAGTAAGTGCTTAATAAATGATTATTGAGTTGGATTAGATTAAACCCTACTGTTGATTTGTACTACATTGATTCTCCTAAGTGGTTAAGATTAAGGATGAAATATATGGTTAGAATAATTTTCCTCTTGTTAGAACTCCATATCGCAGCCTTGTCCTCATTAATACCATATAACCAACCAAAATAAATGGATAGGCTATGAAAAGATATGGATTATACAAAGAAACATTATTCAAAGAATGTATTCAGCAGTGCACATCCACCCTCTTTCTATCTGTCCCATGCCTACTTCCCCCAAAAGAGAACAAGAAAAAAAATGAACTCTAATTGCAATTGAAGTAGCTTAATTTGGACATAGAAGGAAATTTCTGGTAAGTTATTAAATTAGTCAATCAGTAAACACTTACTAACTGCCAACTATGTGCTAGGCACTGTGTTAAGCACTGATGATACAAAATGAGGCAAAAGATAATCCCTGCCCTCAGGGAACTTATAATCTAATGGGTCTGGTGTTCATTAATCTAGAATGGTTTAATTGTGGTTTTGCCTTGAAACAGGGATGAATTAAAATCATAGAACTGCAATGTTAAAGGGTATCCTCGTTAGTTATTTTATCTAATCTTTTCCATTGCATGAATCTTAGTGACAGCCATCCCTGACAAATGGTTATCCAGTGACAGACGACTTGCTGTACTCCTTGAGGTAGCTCATTCACTTTTTGTTAACTCTACCCCTGTTATATAAGTATATATATATATATATATATATAGGAAAAGAGGCAGAGGGACATGATGAATAGAACATTGGCCTTAGGGCTAGGAAGACCTGAGTTCAAGTCCTGCTTCTAACAAATACTGGCTCAGTGACCCTGGGCAAGTCATATAACATTTTGGTGCTCTAAACAACATTCTAAGATTATAAGTTGCATAAAAGATGTAAACCTGTGTTGGTAAAGGAAATTCCTCACCAGAAACCCGAATAAGTGAAATCACAAGTCTGGTCCCTCTCCCTAGTCTCTTTATATGAGCTACATCAAAAAGGTGTGTATATGTATATAAAATTGTGTGTGTGTGTGTGTGTGTGTGTGTGTAACTTGTGCATGTGTATGAAATGTGTTGTATGTACATAGATATATGTGTATGTGTGCTTATATACATATGTGTTTATTTAGATATACTTACATTCCCAAAATTCTAGCTTTTACTGAGGCAGTCTTTATCTCCAAAATAAGGAAAAACTTCCCCATAGAGCTGTCCAAAAATGGAATTCATGGTATATCAAGACTATTTAATCCTACATTTCTGTGGGTCAGTAAACTATATGCATGAGCCCTGTAACATTCTGGAATGAAAAAACTGAAAAAATAAAAATGTATGACATTCCTTCCAAGATAACTTTTGTTCTCATTTTTCTTATCTATAAAGTGAGGGGTTGGGTTCCATGTCTTCCAAGGCCCTTTTTCAGCTCTAGATCTCTGATCATCTCATTCAGGCTCACATTGTATCTTTACCTACCTTTTTTCTATGATCCTGTGATGCTACATGCCCAGTGGTCCCCCTTGTCACTCCTCTGCAGTAGGCCTTCTCTTTACCAATGGTCTACAGATTATAGAGAGCTCTTTATAATACAGGTACATATGTAGTCCAGGTGAGTCTCTTTCCCATCCTCCACTTCAGTGTACTTGCATCTGCTTTTTCTCCCAATCCAGCCCCACCAGTAAGCTGCTCATTGTTTATAAGGAATGAAATGAATGGGTCAAGTACCTGGAGATGGCTCAACAAAAGCCAGTATTCAAACATTGATTTGTATTCATCTCTGGTTTTGACACAATTCTGGGCTTTAGCTTTAAAACCATAGTGACATAATTAAAGATTGTACTTTTCCCCCCAGATTTCATTTGTATAAAATTTGGATATGGATAAAAATGGCATTTCCATAGTGTGTACCTACATATTTCTTTTCTTCCAAGGAAATCTCAATTTAAATTGAGGTTAAATTAGGTTATGACCTAAGAAGTCAAAGTTATACAATGGAAAGGACTGACTCTATAATAAAGGACTTGTGCTCACATCCTACCTCTTCTTACTAGCATTATGATCACAGACATATCACTTAACTTAGTTTCCTTATCTGTAAAGTAAGGAAGTTGAGTTAGGTGGCCTCTTGAGGTCCCTTCCAGCTTAAAATCTAAGGATTCTATAAACCTGTATTTGAGGGTGGCCTCTATTTTGATTAATACAACTTGTCAGAGTAGTAGGAATAGAACAGACTTAATTGAAATAAGAGAAAAGCCACGAAAATTTTTTTAAATAGTTCATATGTGTAATGGGTATCATTTCTTGCCTTCCCAGTGGGTAGGGGAGGGAGAGAACTGAAAATAAAAAAATTTTAAATTAAATTTTAAAAAAGAAAGATCAATCTGAATGTCTTAGTGAACGTGTTTAAGAATATCTTAAAAAAAAAAACAACTTACTAATACTTCCATTGTCCAGTAATATCATACTGTGAAATAACTGTTGCTACTTTAAACATGTAGAAACACTTGATAGTTTATTAAGTGCGCTAAATCATTCAGCTGGAATCCTTAAAAATTTTAGTAGTTGAAATACTCTCCAAAAATCATGTTTTAATTTATTTAGTGAAATTTTCTCAGTTTAAAAGAATAATTATAAATGCAAAATGAGTGAAACTCAAATAAATGAGTTTTTTTCTCTTACATTAATTACTTCTTTGGTATGGACTCTTAACCTAGGGTCTGCAAACTTGTTTTTATAAAATTATTTTGATATTTTTTTGTTTTTGTTTTTGTTTTTTGGTAAGGCATTTGGGGTTAAGTGACTTGCCCAAGGTCACACAGCTAGTACGCGTCAAGCATTTGGTCTGAGGCCGGATTTGAACTCAGGTCCTCCTGACTTCAGGGCCGGTGCTCTATCCACTGTGCCACCTCGCTGCCCCTGATATTTTGAAAAAATATTTCAATATACTTGGTTTTCTTTGCATTCCTTTCATTTTTATTTTAAAATGAGGCACAATTTTTATATTTTATGCATTTAAAAACATTCTGTGGCACCTATAGCCTTCATCAGACTGCCAAAAGAGTTCATGACACAGAAAAGGTTGAGAACCACAGGAATAGAAGGACTTTAAATATCAACTTTTGTTTTTATTGTAGTCTCGTGTTAATGGGCAGCTAGGTGCAGTAGTGGGCCTGGAGTCAGGAAAACCTGAATTCAAATCCGACCTCAAATGCTTATTGGCTGTGTGACTCTGGGCAAGTCATTTAACCCTATTTACCTCAGTTTCCTCATCTGTGAAATGGGCTGGAAAAGGAAATAGCAAATCGCTACAGTATCTTTGCCAAGAAAACCCCAAATGGGGTCACAAAGAATCGACTATAACTGAACAGCAGCTCATGTTAACAGTGGCACTTAAACTGTTTTAAAAAGGAAAGAATTTCAAGTTGAAGATGAAGGTAGAGAACATTCCTGCCTTAAGGCATAGAGGCAGAGAGATGTTAGGATGAGATCAAGGAAGATCAGATAATACAGTTCATTTGGAACAGAGAATATGTGAAGGGGAAGTTATAAAGGTAGACTAGATACAGATTTTGAAGGACATTAAGTAGCTGGCTGAAGAGTTTTTATTTTATCCTATAAGTAATAGGGGTTTTTGCGGTCTTTGTCTAGTTACCAGTGAATTGACAAATTTATACTAATTTAATGAATTTATTTTAGTAAAGCCACAACACTTGAAAGAACCTATGGACCTGCATGGATAGCTTATGGACATTCATTTGCAGTTGAGAGTGAGCATGATCAAGCAATGGCAGCTTACTTCACAGCAGCACAGCTGATGAAAGGGTATGTGACAAGCAAACTGAGCACTTTAATGAAGAAATTAAATGGTTTTCTTAAAGAACTACATGTCATTGTTTAGGTACTAAACTATTACGTAGTAGCTTATGATCCATAAGATAAACCCCAGTGGAATGAAGAAGGCTGCTGATTAGGGAAATCTTCCTTGCCAGTGCTTAGGGTTTGGCAGGCATCTCTGCTGCTGTGGTGTAGGAGAAAATGCAGTAAATTTAGAATTGGAGGACCTCAGTTCAGCACTAACTGATGCTCACTCCCTCTGGCAGGGAGTGACATTTCTGGGCCTTGGTTTCCTCGTCTATAATGAGGGATTGGCTGCACGATCTCTGAGGTTCCTTTCAGCTCTACACACAGTTCCGGTATCTCTCCTTTTATAAGAAATAGCGAGCAAGACCAAGAGCAGGAAGGATTCACTTGTCCACTTTCATTGATATGTCCCCAAGAAGGGAACAGTGGAACATTCAGGGCTGGGAGTAGTAGGGAATAAGTTTAGTTTCTAGCCATGTGGAGTTTCAGGTGCTGGGAGGATGTTCAGGCAAAAATGTTTGACAAATAGTTGGAAATTCGGCCCTAAAAGAAGCTCAAGAGTTCAAGGTTCAAGATAAAAGTGTGAAAGTAATGGGCTTAGAAGTGATAAAGTCATGAGATTGCTGGGGGAATGTAGAGTGAACAAAGAAGGGATCATGGGATGGCACATTAAAGAATGAGCGCAGAACTGCCATGTTGGAGATGGAACTTATACTAGGAGAGGGTCAAAAATGAATGAATGGAAAAAAAATAAGCTGTTCTTTTAAGAAGTTTGGAAAATAAGGAGAGAGGTGGGAGTTAGCTGGAAAAGGAAGGACTTTCTAGAAAAAGGGAAGATATGAATACTTCACGAAGAAAACTTGAACAGTGAAGCTATAGATCAGCTGTCTAGAGGAAATGAGATATTCTAGAGCAAAGTCACAGAAATAGAAATGAATGTGGCTTGTTCAAGATGTCGTAAGTTGAGTTACAGCCTAATCTTGTAGATGTGTTATATTAAGGAGTAATGGAAAATAAGGAGAAATTTAATAATGTTTGTATCTTAATGTAAGATAGGATGAAACAAGTATTAGGAGGATCAGCAGGCTGTTTGATAAACTATCAAGACTCATTATAGATTGAAATACCTAGTTACTGGTTTGGTATTTGAATTATTTTTTAAGAAAAGATCGTGTAGGTGAATTTCTGTTAGGTTATTAAGTTGTTGCATTGATTCAATTAAATGTGTGATTTTAACATTGTTTTAGGTGTCACTTACCAATGCTGTATATTGGATTGGAATATGGTTTGACCAATAATTCAAAGTTGGCTGAAAGATTTTTCAGCCAAGCTCTAAGTATCGCACCTGAAGATCCTTTTGTTATGCATGAGGTTGGAGTGGTTGCATTTCAAAATGGAGAGTAAGTACATAAAGAAAAACAAGTGGCATCAGCCTGAGTTTTTTTCCTAAATACATCAAAACCTTGATCAAATAGAAATTAATCTAATTCTTCATTAAGTGTAATCTTTATTCTGCATTTCACTTGTAAAAGAAAGACAAGACAGAAAGCAAGCTGGCATCATACATTCAGTCTAAAAATAATAGTTTTGGGGCCTCATATTAACCCAATTGCCTATTTGTTTAACCCTGAAAGTACTATTCACTTATCAGCCAACATCAAAATGTTGACTCAGAAGTACTGCACAATTCAGTCATCCAGGATAACTTTGATTATGTTAATTGTACTGTGTTTACACATTGAACTGTAAATAATACATTTTAGAGAAATTTTTGGTTAAAACAAAGGATTCCTTTCTTGATCAACCCTGAGATGAATAGAAAATGCAGCTAATCAAAACAGCACAATCTTTGATTATTCTAATTTATTATGATTTTACTGTTATCTCTAATAAAATAAATATTTTATAAACTATTCAAAGAAAAGATATAATATTCTCAAATTCATATTCACTAAATTATTATCTCTTCAGCATTATATTTCTAGTTTTCATTTTTTAAAAACATCAGTATACATTGTGTTAAATGAAAAAAATCATCTGGCCTTTACTGTGAGATCGATGGCCAGATATGTTTATCTTTGGTAAATTTAAATCAGGTTGCTAGTAAAGGTATATTATTTCAAATTTTTATAGTGTTACTGGGAAATATTTATCAGCTGTTTATGTACATAATTGTTTATTTGGAATAACTTAATTGCCTTTTTTCCTTTACTTTAGCTGGAAAACAGCTGAAAAATGGTTTCTTGATGCATTAGAAAAAATTAAAGCCATTGGAAATGAGGTATTTACTTAGTCACCATTATATAAATACCTAATTACAAAAGACACTGCAGAAAAAGTTAAATTGCAGCAGTCTCTGCCCTCTCAAAGTTAATGTAATAATTGTCATTATTAAAAAGCTTTTAAAAATTGTTTGAGCAGTCATGTATTTAACTTATGTCCCTCTCACTTAATAATTGATATTGTCTGATTTAGTGACCATTTAAGAGAGCAGGTGTAAGTTGCCTTGTGGTATCAGGATAGCCATTCATCTTGCTGTTCCAGTCATTTGGAGCCTATTGAGTGATTACAGGAAGCTTTGGCATTTCCAGTCTTGGTGTAATAATCCTCCTGATTAAGAAGACTTAAAATAACTGCATCTTTGGTTGAAGAGAGTTATTAATGGCATCATTAGCTCCTAAACTCAGCAGGTTCCATTTCTGAAGCGGAAGAATATTATTGAGTCTCATACTTAGTACTGTCTTGAGGAGAGTGGAGCACTGCTATAATTTCATATCTTTCTAATAACAACTTTAGAATTTTTAATGTTTGAAATATTAAACCATATACTGCTTTATGAAAATACTGCTCTATGCATTTAGATGTATGCTTTGAATATGCATTAATTTTTTTTAGGTTAGTAAAGGTATAGGCACTGAAGCAACAATTTAATAGAGTCACTATTTTTTAAAAAAAATAACAATTTTAGCCTTTGTTAGCTCTCAGAATCAAGGATTATGCATGTTATTCATACTAGACTTCCTGAACTGTACCTCCTTTCATTCCTGCCCACTCTGTTTGACTCCACTTTGAGTTCCTCCTTCACATCTGCATTACTATCCCACTTGTTTATAACTTCCACTTTTTGTTCTGGTTTTGAGTCTTTCCCAAACCACAGTAATTCTAGCAATCTGCATGTGACCATAGGTACAGATCATATTCTGAGGGTTACACTTTGTGATGTATAAACTTTAAAATTTGTTTTGCATCAAATGCCAAAACAGGAGAAAACAGTGCTTGTTTTTTTTTTGTCATTAAACTTCATTAAGTTAACATAAAATATAAATGAAAGGAACTTGAGTTTTCAGTATGCTTTGATTTGACATCTCATTATTTTGTGGTAATTAAATAGCAAGTATGTATTATCTGTGAAGTAATTAAATATGTACAAATCTAGTTGGAAAGTATGAAATAATCATTTTAACGACAAATTGTTTTGTAGGTAACAGTTGACAAATGGGAACCTTTGTTGAACAACTTGGGCCATGTATGCAGAAAACTTAAGTAAGTGATAAAGTAGAACATAGGACCCATTGTGAATTAAAATAAATTCTCTGGATTGTATACAGATTTTAATGTTTTTATTCCACATGAAGGTATCACTTATGTCTAAGCCTTCAAATTACAAGTGTAAAGTATACTATTAAGCACACCTAGATCACTTCAAAAACATCTCTGTTGGTATTTTAACAACAGAGATAACTATTGATAAAGACAGTGAACCAGAGATAACCAATTTTCTTTTTAAGAACTTTATTATAAACTTAATGACAAATTCACAAAACAAGGGGCAAAATCATAGCCAAATCCCTTATCCTGTAACAAGGCTGAACCAAAGGAATTAACAAATAGCAAAAAATACTTTCATTTTGTGTTCCCTTCCAAGTCAATTTGAAATTATAACTTTTGGCCCTACTTGCTTTCCTTTAAAAAAAAAAAGTATGTAGTTGTCATTGTATGTGTATACAGTTCTAGTTCTTCTGATTTCATTCTGAATCACTTTATATAGGTTTTTCCATGTTTCCTTAGAAAACACTTCCTGTTTATTTTGATGGTTCTGTATTGCCTTAGATCAATATACCATAATTTAGCCATTCTCTAATTTTTTAAGACATACAGATTGTTTACAGTTTTTGCCTATTAATGGGGCAGCTAAGAATATTTTTTTTTTCCTTTTTACGATTTCTTTTTGAATAATAGTCCTTGCAGTGCAAATACTGGGACAAAAGGTTTGAGTGTATAATTCTTCCTGCATACTGCCCGGCTCACCAACTATGTATGCGAGTGTCTCTTCCTTGGCAGCCTTGCCCATATTAGATTTTATTTGTATATATTTGTAGATATAGATATTTGTCACTCTAGGAGGTAGAAGAAGATAGCACCTTAAGGTTATCTTTATTTGCATTTTTTTGTACTAGGGAGTTTGACAGTTTTCATGTGGTCATTAACCATTTTAATTTCCTTCTTCCATTGGAGAGGCACCCTGACATAGTGGAGATATTAATCTGGGCTTGGCATCAGGAAAACTTGGATTCAAGTTCCTCCTCAAACACATGAAAGCTCTGTGACAGAGCAAATCACTAACTTCTGAGTACTCTAGGTAGTACAGTCCATGTTTCCTATTCAATCCCTGTTAAATTTTTTTTTTAATTTTTATTTTAGACAAATAACTAAAACTTAAATACATAATAAGAAAAGAAAAAGAAACATTAGAAACTTAAATATAAAATAAGAAAAAATTTAAAAAATGTCCTGTGCACAGCAGAACACAGGAGAGGATTCAGAATATATAGCAATAACTTTTGATTTCAAGAAAATCTATATATTAAATACTGCACATTTTGTTGAAAGCTGTCCATCTTTTCTTTGCATTCTTGTAGGTTTTTTTTTTGGTTCTCTGCTGTACACTTTTTACTTTGTTCTTTTTTCCCCTCTCTCCCGCCTACCCACTACCCCAAGGCTACAATTGAGCATTGGATATATTTATATATAGGTATTGATATATGCATACATATACATATATATATATACATGTACATATATATATACATACACACACACAAATATATATGTATACACACACACACAAAAATATATAAACATATATTTTCCCTAAGAGATTAGGACTAGACTAGAGTCCTGATCTTTGTGTTTGTTTGTGCATACTTCTTTTTTCCTAACTCCTCTACTTTACTTGTTCCTATTACTTAACCTACCCCGACTCCAGCAATCCCTTCCTTATCCTCCCATTCCCCTAAATCTAAACCCCTTCTATATCCCCCTTTTAACCTATTCCCACACCCTCCCCTGTAAAGATCCCTCCTTTATCCTCTCCCCTTCCCTATCTCCTTAGAGTTTTCTTTCTAAATTTAGAAGATTTTATACTCTTCTAAGTATATGTGTATTTTCCTCTCTTAAAACCCATTCCCAATGAGAGTAGGTTTTCAGAACTAACAACCCTGCTCCCCCATCTAATTCCTCTGTATTGGTTCTTCCTCTTGTACCTTCTTTGTAAAAGATAATTACTCTTTTAGCTATACTTGAATGGTTCTACATTTTGAAGTCATATCATACTCAGGTCTACCCCAACGTTCCTTATAAGTTACCTAATTACGAGTAACAATCTTAGACATAGGTTTTACATTTTTCATACATAAAAGGTAAACATTCTATCCTTATTTAGTCCCTTGTAGTTGGTCATTGGTATGTACCTTATATTTCTCTTGGCTCTTGTATGTTACATCTTCTATTGAGTTCACGGTTGGTTTTTTTTGTTTTTTTAAACAACGACCTGAAAATCTGACAATTGATCAAATGTCCATTTTTTTTTTTCATTTAGAATTATGCTTAGCTTTGCTGGGTGTGATATTTTCAGCTGGGAGCCCAGTTCTTTTGCTCTTCAGTATATAGTATTCCAAGACTTATGATCTTTTAGTGTCACTACTGCTAGGTGTTGTATGATTCTAATTGTGGCACCACCGTATTTATATAAATTTTTTTTCTTGTTGCTGGTAATATTTTGTCCTTGATCTGGGGATTTTAGAATTTGATTATAATATTCCTGTGAGCTTTCCTCATAGTATCTCTTTCTGGTGATGATTGGTGGATTTTTTCTATTTCTACTTTCCCCTCTTGTTCTAATGCTTCAGGATGGTTTTCTTTAATTATTTCTTGTATTACTGTATCAAGATTCTTTTTTTGATCAGAACTTTCAGGTGGTCCAATTATTATGTTTTCTCTTACTGATCTGTTCTGTAGATCCATTGTTTTTCTTTTTCTTTTTTTTTTTTCTTTTAGGCAGTTGGGGTTAAGTGACTTGCCCAGGGTCACACAGCAAGTAAGTGTCTGAGGCCAGATTTGAACTTCCTGACTCCAGGGCTGGTGCTCTATCCACTGTACCATCTAGCTGCCCCTGTTGTTTTTCTTATGAGATGTTTTACATTCTTTTCTATTTTTTTCATTCTTTATATTTTGTTTTTTCATTTCTTCATCTCTTATAACTTTGCTGGTTTCCCCTTGCCCAATTCTGATTTCAGGGAGTCATTTTCTTGCTTAAGATTCTGGATCTCCTTTTCTAATTGGTTGACTTTCTTTTCATAATCTTGTTTTTCTTATATTATTCTTATTTTTCTTTTTAGTTTTTCCTCAGTCTCTCTCATTTGATTTTTAAGGTACTTTTTAAGTTCTTCAATGAATTCTTTTTGGGCAGGTGACCATTCGACATGACTCTTTGGGGTAGAAGAGGGTTTCTTTGCTTCATTATCCTCCTCTAAAGACGCAACCCAATCTTCTCTGTTCCCATAGTAGTTCTCTGTTGTTGTATTCTTTCTCCTTTGCCTGTGCATTTTTTTTTGTAATAGTTTAGTTTTTATAATCACCTCTAGGCCTGGGGTCTGGGGGGATGGTGCCTCTGGCCTCTAATCCTCTTCAGTTTTCCCTTCTGACCTTGAATGCAAACCAAGACCTCCAGCCTCCTATAAGTGCCCACAGCCATTGGTATCCTGCCCCACTGCTTCTGCACTTAACAGATGTATGTGCTGGTTCCTTCTTGCCTTGGCTGCTCTGCACAGCACAGCTGGATCTGGCATTCCCTGTCAGCAGAGATTCCCTCAATCTTCTCCAGGACAGATGCCCAACTCCCCTCACTGTCCCTGGGGTAAAAGTTCCTGTAGCTGGGGCCAAGGCAACCTCTCAAACCAACTAACCCCAGGGCTTGCTGCTTGCTGTTGAAGCAATCCTAGCCTGGAGGTGTTTACTCTTCACAGGAAGGAAATAGTCCTGGAATTTTTCTTCAGATCTTCTCCAATTGTCCCAAGAGGATCCCTCTTCTGCCCCTACTTTTATTTGTTTTCAGGGATCTAAGTTCGCTCAGAGGTGCTATTTTATCTCTTTTGTGGAGGAAAATCTTGAGAATGTGAAATTTTCTGACCTACTCCACCATCTTCCCCGAATCTTCATCTGTTAATTTCTTTATAAAATGTCTCTTTGAGTCTTTTGAACATTATTCCATTAGGAAAAGTCATATTGGCCTTAGATATATGTGTTAGTTACCTTAAGGATCGTTTATCTGATATGTTTATTTCAATTTTTCCTCAGTTTTTTCTTTCCTTAATTTTAGAGATTGTAGATTTTTGTTATGCAAAAAAAATTTTTTTTTGCCAAAAAGAACTTATTAAATTATTTAAATTGAGTTATCATTAGAGATTTTATTTGTCCATAATTGAGACAAATAATACTCCTTTTTCTTAGAGTTTTTAAAAATAATTTCTAGGGGCAGCTAGGTATGATAGTGGATTGAGCTCCAGCCTTGGAATTAGGAGGACCTGAGTTCACATCTGACCTCAAACACTTGACACTTAACTATTGCGTCACCAAAAAGTAAAATAATAATAATAATTTTTTAAATCCTTTGTTGCTATCCAGTTAAGGGTTTATGGATGGCGTGGGTTGTGGATCTAAACCCTTGTGGGGTTTTTTTTGCTAGTTTTCTAGTGGTTTTTATTGAATAAAAATTCTGTTCCCTAGTAGATTTTAGTATAGAACATTGGAATATAAAGTTGCAGTACCTTTTGGTGTTTTTCCATGGTCAGGCAGCCAACATATGCCAGAAACAGTAGCTGAACCAACATCTTTCTGGTTCAAAAACCTTTTTTTCACTTTACTATGTTGCTAGTACAAATAATAAATAATGCTAGATATAAATAACATACTATAAAGGTTTTAGGATAATGAAAGAATATTTCTTTATATAGTAAGTGATAAATATGTGAAACTCATCTTAACAAGCTGAACAGGCCAAAAATACAAATTTTTTGAGGAAAGCGGTGATAAACTGATATATATATATATATTTAGGTTATATCCCTATGATGTAGTTAAAGGAAATAATCAAACTGTTCAATAAAATATCCATGGTGGCAATGGCAAAGAAAATACTGTTCAGGTTGAGTGAACTGATACCATGTGACATTTCTTCTGGAAATCTGTATTCTTGGAACATAGAAATACAACTTGAGATTTTGGACTTCTTAAAATGTATGCAATATCAACTTATTTTTATTTTTTACAGAAAGTATGAAGAGGCACTAGAGTACCATCGTCAAGCCTTAGTGTTGATTCCCCAGAATGCTTCTACCTATTCTGCCATAGGTTATATACACAGCCTAATGGGCAACTTTGAAAGTGCAGTTGATTATTTTCACACGGTATATCTTTAATTTTTACATTATTAAAATTAAACTACACCCAATTTTTAAAAATCCTTTTTGCTAGGTTCTTTTTTTTTCTTTTTACTATTTTAAAGTTGCAAAATTTAATTCCACAAATATATATTTAAGCACCTTCTATGCACAAGATGTTGTGGGGCATATAGAGATGAATAAGGCATTGTGCATTTGGGTAGCCTACAGTCTGGTAGGGGAAATAAGACTGCACAAAAGTAATCTCAATAGGCTGCGGTAACTGTACAGGGAAGGGGTAAACAGTGCTTTTAGAAATCTAAAAAAGAATTTTAATCAGACTGGGTGGAGTTGGGGGATGATATGTTTGGGAATTAAGGAATCCTTCATGGGGTTTAATATTTGAATTTAACCATGAAGGATGAATTGAATTTCATCGGACAAATTGAGAAAAAGAGTAGAGAATTCCTTCCATACTCTTTTCTTTGCAAGAGAAAATAATTTTATAGGATGTGTAACTCATTAAACTTAGGAACAGTTTTGAGCCTGTGTTTGAGATTTGAGATAGTACTAGGCATATTTAACTGATGATTATTGATTGATTTGCTATTTGTCATAAATTTTTATATTAATGAGTTAATAAATGCAGGCATGTATTAAAAATGCATTTTTCTCTACTGGAACATTTAAACCAGGTTGAAAATTGAATTAACATATCTATATATCTAATAACTTGCAGAGGAGAAGGATTTATGACAAAATGACAAAATTTACATCCAACCATCAGTACTTGATTCCATTTAATTCAGTGAAATTTAAAATGACATGGAAGAAAAATATGAACTTCACCAATAAAATGTGTGGATATTATTTGTATCCATGTGGTATCTTAAAAGGAAACTTAATCAAAACATCCTTTGGTGCTGCTGTCAGATATTTTTATGATTTTATGAAAACAACTAGTATTTTTAGATATTGGTATAATATTTGCTCTTATTGCTTTAATTGGCCATTCTTCATGAACATTTGCTCTGTTCAGGTTACCTTAGGTGAAACTACTTACACAAAATAGAAAAACAAGGCTTTTATAAGTATTTCATAAATATATTTCTCTTTCTCATAGTAAATTCTGACCCCTTTTTTGACAGGCTCTTGGACTTAGGAGAGATGATACATTTTCCGTTACCATGCTTGGGCATTGCATTGAAATGTACATTGGTGATTCTGAAGCTTATATTGGTAAGATGCTAACTTTTCTTATTTTCTTATAGTTCTTAATGCCTTTTTTTTAACTATGTAAAGTGTTTCCTTCTTGTAGATAGTCACTTTTTTTGTTACCTACTTTCCCTTTCTAAGTCTTTCATTTTAATTCAGTACTTCAGTGGCCTGTAATGTTATTAGTAGGTGCTCTTTCTACAGATCACACAACACCTATCTGTAACTTAGGTAATCTTCGTAAATTGCTGTGGCCATAAAATTTAACACCTTAAGAACAACCTAGTAAAGAGTATATCTAAACTTTATGCTTATCTTCTGGTAACATGCATACAGTCAGTCCTTCCCCAGGCCTGTACCTAAAGATTTTCCATCTTGATATAAGACATACCAGAACTGGTACTTCACTGGCATCGTGTTCAGAAAACCTGGCAGGGGTTGTCTTCATCATAATGCGGGATGTCTTCATCACAGTGGGAGCTTCTCTTTCTAAGCATTCTTAATACACACCAGAATACCTTTTTATTTTGCTACAGTGATGCTGTAGGAAATAGTAGTCATCAAATACTTATTCATGTAATGTTTCACCTAATTAAATATTAAAACATTTCTAAAAATGCTTTTTTGGTATTGATACATAAAGTCACTCATGAAGTCACTGTGTAGGTTTCAGTAAAGATATTTATGAACTGAGGTAGAAAATGAGCAGAACTGTCATGATAGTTTGTCTTTAACTCTTGAAAATATTTCAAAATTAGTATCAAAGTTAAACAACTAGAAAGAGAATTATTGTCGTGGACTTATAGTACAGAACTATACCAATTCCGCTTTTATATTAGGGGACTTCAGCATACACATTGATATGACCACAAATGCTCTAACTTCCCAAGTCCTCAGCTCAATTCTCCAGACCTGCTTTTCTATTCCATCTCAGCTATACACGAAAATGATCATACCCTTGAACTTCGTATCCACCGTTCTTCCCCTTCTGTGTTCAGAAGCCAGTTTAGTTATGATGACAGGAAAAGCTAATAATTAGAGCTGTACAAAAATGGTATCGAGTGGCTTGCCTTGAGAAGTGATGGATTCTCCATCTCCTTAGTGCTCTCAAGCAGAAGCTCAGTGATTGCTGAGGTCTTTTCCAATTCTCAAATTCTCTGATTCTACAAATTCCCAAATCCTTTGTGTAATGATAATCTTTTTTTCATTTCAGCCTTTCCTTTGTCGAATGACTCAATCCTGTTATTCCTCCCCCACCAAGACTTCCAGTCAGCTTATCCCTTACTACTTTCCTAGCTCATCCCCGTGCACTATCTCCACTCTTTCCTCCTCAGTCTTGACTGTGTGCACCAGTTCAGCTCCATACTGCCCTCTGTTCTCTGCCCTTGAATCCTACTGCCAAGCACGTTTCACCAGACTTTAGCCATAGATTACATCATCCTTTTTTCACTTCCATTCATATCATTTTAAAAGGAACTGGAGAACCACAAAAATGTTAATTGGGTTCACTCCAAAATTATATTATCAGTCTTACCTGGGTGCTCTCTATGTTGAGGTAATCTTTCCAACTTCTCTAACCAGTTCTCTAGCTAGTGCACCACAGCAGCTGTTCCAAATTTTCTCATTTCTCCTCAAGCCTCCTCTGGCATACCTTTCAGGTGAGGAACTCACCTCATACTTCACTGAAAAACTGACACCATCCTTGAAAATAGATGCTCTCTTTCTCCCTTTCCCCATCCACATCATCTCTTCTGCTCCAATCCCTAAAGAAGTAGTCCTTATCCTTGCCTGTACCAGTTCCTCTCCTTTACCCTTGATTTCATCCCCATCTTCCTCTTCCAGAAGAATATCCCCATTATCATCATCCCTCCCCTCTAATCTTTAATCTCCTTATCTGGGCTCCTTCCCTGTTATACAAATATGCCCTGTCCTTTAAAAAAAAAAATCTTTTCACTTGATCCTATCAGTTCCACTAACTTTCATTTTATATCTCATTATCTTCCCAGCTAAACTCCATGAAAAAGTCATCTGTACATGGTTCCTCCATTTCTTTCCTTCTCACGCTGTTCTAAATGATATTGCAATCTGACTTCTGACCTCACAATACAGCTGAAACTGTTCTTTCCAAAATTATCATTGATCTCTAAATTGCCAAATGAAATAGCTTTTCAACCCTCCTCATCCTCTTTGACGTTTCTGCAGCATTTGACACTCACTCACTGTATACTTTATTATCTCTGGGTTTTCGTAACTCTGTCTCTTAATTCTCATCCTAACTATCTGACTATTCCCTATCAGTGTCTTGCTATATCTTTATCTTTGTTATGCCCCATAACTATGGGTCAACTTAAAGGTTCTATCTTGGACCCTCTTCTTTTTTCTCTCAGAATATTACTTGTTGATGTCTTTGGCTTCCATAAATTCAGGTATTGTTTCTTTGCAGATGATTCCCAGATCTACATATTTAGCCCTAATCTCTCATCTGAATTCTAGTCTCACCTCTCCAGCTTCTCATTAGACATCTCAAACCATATATCTTGTATGAATTTCAAACTCAACATTTCCAAGACAAGACTCATTATTTGTCCCAAACCTTATCCTCTTATTAACTCCCTAATTGCTGTTGGGGGCACCTCCATCCTTCCAGTCATCTAGATTCACAACCTCAGTGTCATCTTGGACTCCTCACTCTAAACCCCATCTATTTAATCTGTTGCCAAATCTTACCATTGAAATTGATAAAGATACAATTATAAAGAGAAGGAAAAGGTTCAGTTATATAAAGAAACCAGTGTTAATTTACAGGGAGCTTACCAACCAACTTGGATTTTATAAAAGATGGAAGATGGATGCAAGGGCAGATAATAGAGGTTGAATACAAAAGCATGGCATTTCAGATGACATCTAAGGGCAACAAAAAAAAGGGGATATGTGTGTGCGTGTGTATATGTACGTTTAACAGGACAACCAAAAAAGGGCCTTTTTAAAACCAGGTTCAAAGAAAGGATAAAAGGTTCATTCTGAGCAGATGGGATGTTCATAATAACAAAGAAGGCCCAGTTACTTATATTTTATTTTTCTTATTTTTCTTCTGTCAACCAACATTTATTCTGCACCTTCTCTATGCCAGGCTGAGTTCTAAATAGCAGAGCCATAAAGAAAGGCAAAAGCCAGTCCTTGCTCTCAAGGAGTTCAGAATCTAATGGGACAGACAGTATGCAAAACCTGTATACAAACAAAATGCATACAGAATAACTTGGGGGTGTCTTAGAGGGAAGACCCTAAGATTAAGGATTGGAAAAGGCATTTTGCAGAAGATGAAGCTTTAGCTGAGACTTGAAGGAAGCCAGGAGATGGAGGTGAGAAAGGAGAGAATTTCAGGCCTTGGGGACAACCAGTGAAAATGCCTGGGGTCAGGAAAACAAAAATAGTTGATAATCACAAGAAAGGTAATAGAATTGGCAAATGTTATTGTTGAACCACTGTGAGTGAGCTTTGAAAGCTTGTGGAGAAGAAGATTCTGCAGGATTGAAGAAGAGGAAGTGTCTTGCTTTCAGAAAAGGAAAGAGAGTGAACTATGTGAATTGCAGGTGATCACTCAGCAGAATTTTAGAATGTATTCTAAAGGGAATGGCTGGTCATATAGAAAAGAATGTGGTGAATTCAGAGAGCCAGCATGGCTTCATGAAGAACAGGTCTTGCAGACTTAACTCATTTCCCTTGTGACAGGGTTACTAGACTGGTAGTTCAGAAGAATATTGTAGTTTACTTGATTTTTGGTAAAGCATTTGACAAAGTCTACATTGTGTGGAAATGCAGGTTAAATAATAAATAGTTAGGATTCAAAATTGGTTGAATGGATAGAACTGAAGAGTACTATTTGATAGTTACTGTCTACTTTGGAAGGTGGACTTTGTCTGATTGGAAGGCAGGTTATAATGTGATGAAACAGTAATGTGTACTTGTCCCTGTGCTGTTTAACATTTTTATCAATGACTTGAGTAAAGAAATAGATAATATACTTAGCAGATAATGCAGATGACACAGAGCTAGAAGGAATAGCTAACAGAGTCAGAATTGAAACTTTAACAGGCTAGAACATTGAGCTGATTCTAAAAAGTTACATGATATGAGGGATAAATATAAAGTTGTAACATCTGAGTTTTAAATTTCCGCTTTGTTGGTATAAAATGGAGGAATTCTGACTAGATAGCAATCTGAAAAAAATCTAGGGGTTTTAGTCAAGATGAATCAATATAATATGTCAGCCAGGAAAAACATATTCAGTCTTAAACTTCATGAAGAAAAGCCAGTCACCTAACACTGAGGCTGTTTAGCCAGACAGAAGGAGTTAGAGGAGGAAAGGAATGAGAAGAAAACATGTTGAAAGTTGTATTCACCTTTTGCAGAGGGGCAAATTTAGATTTGCTATAGTGAAAAACTTCCTAACAATTAGAGCTATCAGATAATGAAATAGTCTGCTTCAGCAGGTAGTATTTTTACATTCACCGCAAGTCTTGGTGAACACTTGGGTAGGATAGATGCTTGTTCAGATACGGATTAGATTAGATGGCTTCTGAGGTCTCTTCTACCTTTGAGATTATGTGACTGTGTGAGACTTTGGAATTTCCACGTAATGCCATAGAGTAGATTTCATCATCTTACAATCAAAGTTGAATTGCTGAACTACTAAAGTGTTTGAAAAGTCACTTTATAATCTCACCTATAAATTGGTCTCATGGCATAGATCTAAAGCCAGTGTTATAAAGATGCTCCAGTTTATATTTACTGAAATGTTTTGTAGTTGTTTCGTATGTCTGTAGTTTTGTCTTCCCTACCCCCGTTAGATCATAGCACCTTCAGTTCAGGGATCATGTTTTACAATTCTTTTGACTGCTTAATGGTATTAGTATTATTAATAATAATAACAACAACTAATATTTCTGAGGCACTTTAAGGTTTGCAAAGTACTTTTAAAATATCTCATTTTATGCTCTCAACGATCCTGGGGCAGGGGCTATTATGATCCCCATTTTACAGATAAAAATACTCAGGTGGATGTAGATTAAATGATTTGACAATAGTTACACAGCTAATGGTATCTGATGCCAAATTTGAACTCGAGTCTTCCTGACTCTAGGTCTAGTGCTATGCATATAAGATGTGTTCAATAAATGGTTGTTGAAATTATTAAACTCTTCAGAAAGCAGATTATATGTGGTCTACTTTCTAAACCAACCTCTCATTCTGTGCTTTTTTATCCTATCCCTTCCTATCATTTTGATAACCTTGTTCCATTTTATTATTCCTTCCCTTTTATGCATCATTTTTATAAAGATATTCTTTTTTATAAACTTGGAAATCACCAACAAAGAGACCTTCAGATATACAAATAAAAACATTGTACGTGAAATCATAAATTTCTGTTATTTACAATTTAACAAGTACATAAATAGAATTTTATAGAACAGTTATATTTTTACAGAACAAATCAGTCAAGCATTTATTTGCTAAGGACACAAAGTCAGACATTTCCAAAAAAGTTTAAAAAAAAAAACACCTCCCTCAAGGAGTTTACATTCTATTAGAGGAACTATCTATATTGATATAAGTAAATATAAAAAGCTATTAAAGCTTTAAACTGTAATGAGCCTTTTGGGATACTCTGTATATACAAAATAAATACAAGTTAATTTCTTAATAATTGTCATTTTATGAGACAGTAAATCCCCTTTTAGGTTTATGTACCATAATTTGTTCAACCACTTTCCAGTTTTTGGGTACTTGGGTTGTTTATAGTGTTTTCTATTAAAAGTAATAACTGTCTAAAAATATTTTTGTACAAGCATCTCTTTTTCATTTTCAGTAGTGTCCTTTCCCAATAACGGAGTCACTGAGAAGCAGTGGGGAGTAGTGTGTAGTCTTTTGGGCAAATCGCTGAACGTCTCAGAACCCAGGCAGCTCTCAGAGGCTCAGAGCCACAGATGAGTTCCTGATTTCCAGGGGAATCACAGAATCGTAGTTCTAGAGCTAGGAGGGACGGCAGAGGTGATTAGGTGATTCTGTTAATTTTAGGAAAACCACCTAACCCACTTTGGTTCTCAGGTTTCCTCATCTGTAGAAAAGTTAAAAGCCTTGTCAGAATTCAGACAGGTAGTGACCAGCAGAGCTGAGATTCACGAATCCAAACCTAAGAACTGGAATCATTGTCTCAAAGATAAAAGTTTTATAACTCTTATTATTTATGATCATTCCATATTGTTTTCCAAAATTGTGCCATTTCACAGCTCTGTAAGCAGGGTAATTCAGTACTGCAGCTGTCTTTTCACAAGTCCACCAACACTGAATTGCCATTTTAAATTATTTTTGCCAACTTAATGGTTGGCATTGCTCTAATTATTAAAAAGCTTGAATACTTCCTCTTATGATAATTGATAATTTGTGTTCTTTTAAAAACTACTTGTTCGTATCCTTTGACCAAATATTGGAGGGGAATAAAGATTACTTTTGAGTCTGTCAGTTACAAATAGATTTTGAATATAAAATTTTAACCAGAAGTATTTATCACAAATATTTTCCCTCATGGTAGCTAGGTGGCGCAGTAGATAGAGCACCAGCACTGGAGTCAGGAGGACCTGAGTTCAAATGTAGCCTCAGATACTTGACACTTACTAGCAGTGTGACCCTGGGCAAGTCACTTAACCCTAATTGCCTCCCAAAAACAAACAAGTATTTTCCCTCAATCTTTTTCTTTCTTTCTTTCCTTTTCTTTTTTTTTGGATGCATTACTTGAATAAAAGCTATTTTTATGTAATCAAGTTTATCTATTTTTTTTTCTTTTAGGCAATTGGGGTTAAGTGACTTGCCCAGGGTCACACAGCTAGTAAGTGTCAAGTGTTTGGTCTGAGTCCGGATTTGAACTCAGGCCCTCCTGACTTCAGGGCCAGTGCTCTATCCACTGTATCTATTTCTAATTTCTTACATTTGCTGAACAGTTCAGAATTTTCCAACGCCAGACAATTTTAATAGATATGGAAAAAAACGAGAAGATAATGGAATACCGTATGTTTTCTTAAGCTACTAATGCTTAAATTGCACTAAGACTTCTTGGAACATCTTATATAAATCAGTCCTGTATGTGGAATTTGTTAATGTGAGACATGGCTCCAGTCCCATTTTTTAAAATCATAGTTTCATCATAGTTTTTCATCAGTTTTTCCCATGACTTTTGTTATTAATTAATTCATCCTCTATTTTTTTAGTTTTACATTTATCCAACACTAGTCTACTGTGTATCTTTGGTTCTAGTGCTGAATTATTTTGTTCCATTAAGCTTATTTCTTTTATCTAATACATGACAATTTTAGTCTTTACAGATATATAATTTGAGATCTGGTCATCTGGACAATTTTTTTTCTTTTCCTTTTTTTTTTTTTTAACAATTTCACTCAGTATTTTTGATAGTCTGTTCTATGTATTTAATTGTTGTTTTATCTGATTCTAAGATGTGTAGCCCATTGGGATTTTAATTGGTATTACTTTAAAGCTATAAATTAATTTAACTATGATGGCTATGTTTACTTTGTTGACTCCATTTAGCCATGTACATTTTTAATGCCTCTGCAGTTATTTAATTCTTTATTTCTGTACAGTTGTTTTATAATTTTCCTTCTAAAGTTCTTGTGTAAGTCTTGATAGATTAATACTTAGATATTTGATATGTATTTTGTCATTATTGTAAATGGCATCTGTTTTTAAAAAAGTTTTTTTTTAGCATTTCTATCACTTCTCAGTGATTTTCCTCCTTCCCAGTTAAAATTCTTCCTTATAATAATAAAAAAAAAATTATTAATCTAAACAAATCAACAGATTGGCCATGTCTAAAAGTATATGTTTTGAGGGGCAGGTAGGTGGCGCAGTGGATAGAGCTCTGACCTTAGAGTCAGGACGACCTGAGTTCAAATGTAGCCTCAGATACTTGACACTTACTAGCTGTGTGACCCTGGGCACGTCACTTAACCCCGATTTCCTCCTCAAAAAGCAAAAAACAAAACATAAAAGTGTGTGTTTTGCTCTATTCCTGCAGTCTTCTACCTCTCTGCCAAAAGGAGGGAGACACGCTTTATTATCTTTCTTCCAAAATAAGATTGTTCATTGCATTGATCAGAGTTCTTTCTGTATTCTTCTCCTTCTAGTTGGTCATTGTACATATTGTTTTGGTTCTGTTTACTTTGTTCTTCATTCATACAGATCATCTCAAGTTTTTCCAGATTCTTATTCATTACTTCATGTGGAACAATAATATTGTATTTTACAAGTACAATTAGCTTATTACCCAATCAGTGGAGATTTACTTTGCTTTCACTTCTCTGCTGTCACAAAAAGAATTGCTATAAATATTTCTGTATACTTGGGATCTTTTCCTCTGCTTTTGATGTTGGAGACAGGAATCTCTCCCATTTCTTCTTATTTTAAATAGCACCAGCCTTGAAGTTAGGAAGACCTGGGTTCAGGTCTCACCACTGACACATAATGACTGCGTGACTCTTGAAAATCACCTAACCCCTTAGTGTTCTAAACCAGTAGTGTCAAACTCAAATAAAAGTGGATCCCGGTGGGCTGTATACTAACTTAGAAAACCACAGATTAGCATTATCTATATTTTATTATATTTTTAGTTTATTATACATTTCCCAGTTACATTTTTTTTTCCCAGTTATAATCTGGTTCAGACTGCACCCAGGAATTTTGTGGGCTGCAAAATTTGACACATGTGCTTTAAGCAGCTCTCTAAGACTAGAAGTTGCAGAGTAGGTGCCAATGTGCATTATTAGAGGAAGTTTTTTTATCCAGGAGTTCCCAGCCCTAATGAAATCATAAGCCCAGTCTTCTGTCCCTACAAATGAAAGATCTAGACATTGTGGTAATAATCACTTGAATTTTTTCTTTGTTTTTTAGGTACAGAGATAAAAGACAAATTGAGGTGTTATGACTTTGATGTACATACAATGAAGACACTGAAAAACATCATTTCACCTCCATGGGATTTCAGGGAATTTGATATAGAAAGACAGACTCTGGAAGAAACTGGGCTTATACCATTAGAAACGTCACATCATTCAAGGAAGAACACAGATTCTAGGCCTCCATTGGAAGAAACCTTTGAAATTGAAATGAATGAAAGTGACATGATGTTAGAAACATCCATGTCAGACCATAGTACATGATTCAGAGCCTTGGTCAAAATTTCATTTTGTCCTGATATGTTAGTATTTTGTCACATCCTTGTCATGTTTGAAGAATTTGCTATTTTTTTATATGAATCCAAACTACATCTCTACATCTAGCAGCGGAGAACTTATGCCTGCCTTAAAAGACTGGATAGCACACCTTCACAACAGATGGTTTTCCAATTTTACTGATTCTAAAAAAAGTTACACATTATGGAATAAAGAAGGTAAACCATCTTATGTTTTTTAAACTGTAATGAGACCCTTTGACTGCTATTAAAACTGTGATAAATACTAAGAAATTAATATGAAATTGTTTACAGTACATATCAAAATTAATTTAAAACAGCTAAAGGTTATTATAGTATTAAGGCTACCAGACTTATAGCCTATCAGTGAAGCACATTTTGTCATTTTAAAAAAAGCCAAAAGAATTATAGGGAATCTTAGTGTAAAATTAGCATTTTGTTCTTTAAAATAAATAACTTCGAAGTAATCCATTGATCTTTTTAACTTCTGTGTTTTAGTATATGGGAGGCATGTGTTTGATTTCATCTCATTTTTGTATATTAAACTGATGACCAAGTTTTTAAACTGTGTTAAATGTTAGGTTCTCTTGTTCTATTTTGGGCAATTAATTTTAGCATCTTTAGTACTTATGTAATTTTAAGATTGTGTGAAAGAGGATCTGGCAATTATTTTTAATGGTACATAATTTTAATGTTATGAACAGATGACATCTAATTATATTATCTGAAACTGATTTATAAAGTATAGAGAAGCTTTCTCCTGGTATATAGCAAAAAGAAGTCTCCTAATACTATATTGAGTTAAAATGTATAGTATGACTTATTTTGAAACTGAAACTGTGATCTTTTTTTTATTTTGTAGTTTAGTCACTTTAATTAGCAAGAATCACTCTACTGTGAACTCACTGAAAAGATTTGTAATTTGTTTTGTCAGGGAACCAAAAAGAGACTGCAGTGCTTCAAATGTTAAACTTTACATATTACCCCTTCAGTAGTTCAAATACCATTGTGTATATTTAGCAAGTATTTTTTATTTCCCTTGTTCCTTTTTGACTCTGGGATGGGTTTGATTTTTTTTTAAACTTAGTCATGTCCATTTCCACTTATGAAAAGATTATAGACACAGATATATTGCCTGCTTGATGGTATTTCTAAGTCCACTGCCAGTTTTTTTTTTTTAATTTCTACACTGTAATAACCTGTAAGCTTATAATGAATGTTAGTATACTACATTGAGACAGCTGTTTTGGCTACCACCACATCTATTCAAATTCTCTCCCCGTTTCAGCCACCTGCCACCTGTGTTATCTTGGACAAATGATTTAACATCTTTGGGCCTCAAGTATCCTCAAATTTAAAATGAGGTGATTAGACTTGGATGGCCTAGGCTCCCTTCCAAATCTAAATCTGTGATCCCATGACCCTACAGAACCAAGAATAGTTTTGAGAAATCTTGTAAAATGACAGTTGGTGAGCTAGAACTTGTTAGAAGGGACATAAAGAACTACGTACAGAAGGGTAATAGTAATGTTGTCGCCTGGCTGGATTTTGAAGCCCCAAAAGTGGTACCATATTCTTTGAGTTTGACTTGACCCTTACAAAGCTTCTCTGCTTTGCTTTTGCAAAAACTTCCTTTAAGGAAATAGCTCTTGTTCTTAATATTTATAAAGATGAGGGTGGGTGGGTGTGTGGGTGTGTGGTTTGTTGGGGGGTGGGAAGGTGGGGAGAGGCCTGAGAAGGGAAGGGTAAAGGATGTGTAGTCTAGAATGATTTCACTAGTGTAATAACCACACTAACAAACTAACATAAGAACTTCCAGTGTGGAGCTTCCCTCTACTATTTTCCCTTGGCAACTAACTTATCTGTAACTTATAGTTTAAGAATTACCAACATCACTTATTTTAGAAGATTTTAAAATTACCGTCCTTTTTTTTCCAGTTCTATTCAGCAAATTTTATTTTGGTTAAATGTCCTCAGCTAATTTTCAGAATTTGTAAGATTTTTTAAAAGATATACTGATTGCACAGCTTCTTTCTCTGATCTAGATTAACATCTCCAAAAGAATTCCCTTCCAAATTTACTTTTACTTTAAAGAGATATGTTTTCACTGGCTTAGTTTGAAACTCCCACTCATTTCAAAATAAGTAAATTTTTCATCAGAAAATTTAAATTTCTTTTTAAAAAAATTCAGAGGTGGTATAGTAGAATAGATAGACTACAGTAGGTAGAGTTGGGACATTTTGGTTTCAAGTACTTCTGACATGTGAACTGAGGCAAACTGTTTAATTTCTCAGGGCCATCAACAACTCTCTAAAGCAGGAGTTCTTAACTGTGGACTTTAGGTTAAGGATTCAGACCTGTGGATAGATTTCAGAGGGTCCATGAACTTGGATAGAGGAAAAAAATTACTTATTTTCCCTAACTTAAAATGAAGAACAGCATTTCTTTCAGTTATTTAAAAACATTTTTCTGAAAAAGGATCCATGGACTTCACCAAACTGCTAAAGGAGTCCATAACACAAAAAAGTTAAGAACCCACACTCAACAGGCCATAAATTAATTACACAGGAGTTGTCAAGCTGTATCAGTGGAGGGAATTTCCAAACTAGATGTTTTTCACACCAATGAAATCACAGAACTGAACCATCCCCTTCCATCCCCCAAAAAGTTAGGGCTTGCATTTTCCCATTAATATCCCATACATCTACACAGATTTGTTTCTGAATTATTAAACTATGTCATATAAAGAACATAGTTTTGTGCATTTGTTAGACTATATGCATTAAAGTTTACCAATGGTGGACATTTGATTTTAAGTCAGGGAGAATAATAGCCTATTAATATGATTGCTAGATTACATAGATATTCCAAGTTAATATCTTCACTCAAAGCTATACATTTTGATGCTCTAAAAATGTACCAATATCCCTTATTGTAATATTTTTGTGATTTCACCAGTGCGTACACTCCCTATCTTAGATCATATCTTAGTAGGTGTTATGAAGTGCTATGGCCAAAAATAATCATCATCTGTGTAACATCCTATGATGCCCATCTAGTCAGTGAGGTTCCATTATAGCCCTACTTTCACTTTCAAGCAACCTCATGGTTTGGTCCTCAAGTAATAGTTCTTGGCTAATCAAGGTCTTGAAGTCTTTCTGGCTTGGTAGGCCTTTGCAGAGTTAGTCTACTGGTATATCCTTTGAGAGCTCAAGGTCACCTTTGTATAACAATGAAGCTCTAGAATAGAACTCTAAACATTATTGTTGAATGTGCAACACTGTCTACTGTTTTCTTTTTTTAATCCGTACTACCTTTCTTCATATATCTAGAAATAAATATGATACTAGAGGACCTATCTGTGATAACACCAAAAAATCCCTAAGTCCACAAAAGCTTCATTCAGTATGTATACCTTGTACATATTATATCCTTAGTATTTGTTGAATTAATTTGAATTCTTTGGTATAAATCCCATCAAAGTTTTGTGAATGATTTTTTTTTCTAATTTAAGGAATTGCCAAGTCATTGTTTTGATTTCCAAAACTGGCAATGCTAAACTTGAATAGTTCTGGGAATTTTCCTCTTTGTGTACCAAAAAAATCTAAAAACAAAAACCTAATTTCCATATACCCAGGACTTAAATTGAAACAACTGCAGTCTACCAGATTAAAAACCAGTAATTTAATAGAAAAAAAGGGGAATGTGTTGCTCATGTAAAATAAATTCTGTATTTTCCAGCTCTTTACCAACCCTAAAAAAAGGAGCTGCACTCCACTTTTTGGTAGAAAAAGGTCATCAGGTAATAAGATGTTCCACAAAAATAAATTCTGCAAATAAAAGAAGCTTACCCCTTTAAATGCTAAAACTTTTTTTTAAATTTTAACTATTTTCAACCAAAAAATCTGCTCAATACATTAGTATCTGCTATGTGTACGGCATGGTGCTAGTGGCTGAGATATAAAAATGGAAAACTACATAATCCCTGCTTCCACTGAGGTTATTATGGTTTAATAGGGTAAGCATGGGGGTTGCAATATAAGTATGATCTAAGGTAGAGCTTAATGGGGCAAAGAAAAAGTACAGAGTGTTCCCAGGGAAATTCAAGGAGGCTCAGGTTAATTTCAACTTTGGGAGAGGAATCAGTGAAGGTTTCATGGCAAAAGTGGCACCTTGAGCTAAGCCTAGAATGAAGAAAAGAATTTTAATAGATGATGATGGTGATACCTAGCACTTACATAGATGGAAGTGAAGGAGTCTTTCTAAAATGTATTATGTTCTTTTTAGCTAGCTTAATGAATGGAACATTATTAAACCTTTTCTTTAATAACTAGGGCCATCATCATAAACATAGAGTAGTGCTTTTATGGGCATTTATAGTGTTTAGAGCCATTTTACTCTCTTCCTATGGTCCTAGTCTGTCACGGGTTTTTTTTTTTAAAGATTTTGTTTCTACCCTTCCTTGTCCTCAGGCTGTTGTTTCTTGTTATTTTGCTTGCCTCCAGGTCTCTGGCCTAGCCCCTTATAAGCAGTTGTAGAGTAATCATATAATCAAATCTGGGATCATAGAAGGGACTTTAGAAGTCATCTAATTCAACTTACCTCTTTTTAAAGATGATAAAACTAGGTGGGGAGGTGGGGTGGAGAAGGGGGATGGAGTTGTCAGGGAATAGATAGTTGGGGGAAGCTGCTTGTTAGCATTGTTTCTAAAGCAAGATTTATAAATGAGCTTGTAGTGAAAGCTCCTTACTGATGAGTAATGTACATAAATGTTAATGTATGCGGGCTTTATAACTTTTGTGTTGGCTATTATTCTTGGCTGTATTTTGGATAGTTGAGGTTCCTAGATGAATGACCACCTGACCAAATGAAGTGCTGCCTTAAGGGGACAAAAAGTTTCCAGAAGTTGGTTCAAGCTTGTTATATTTCTTATCAATTAACAATTAATGTCAATGCTTATAATTTCAGATAGTAAGTGAATAATTAAGAAAAGCAAACAGGGTAATTTCTAATTTCATTAATTTTTATTTCCATAGTTGCTTATTTTCCTAACAGTTCAGATAGATGCATATTTTTGCTAGAAATTTATCCTAAAAGAATGTTAAAAATTAGAGCAACTGCCTAATTTTCTTAAGAAAAAAATAGAGGAAAATTTTTATGGTCACAGAAGCTGTTGCTGTTGAAATGGATAACATCTGCCAGTTATATGTCTGGTAGAAAGCAAGAGCTTTTCTTTGGATAAGCATTTCTTTCTTGAGAACTTCCTTGGACAGAAATTAAAGACTGGGGTACAATGCATCCCAAGATGAAGTCATCCACATCTACAGTTGACACTTGGTCAGGAGTTAATATAACTTTGTTTTGGTCATGGAAACTTTAAGATGTCAATATCAAGAAACATCTGACAGAACCAATTTAATTTCTGAAAAAGGTCACCTTTCCTCCTTTAGGCTCTTTTCATTAAGGAAGATTAATGCAGGTGTTCCTTAATTGCCTCTTTTAAAAATAATTCATTAAGGGCAGCTAGGTGGCACAGTGGGTAGAGCCCCGGCCCTGAAGTCAGGAGGACCTGAGTTCAAATCCGGCCTCAGACCAAACACTTGACACTTACTAGCTGTGTGACCCTGGGCAAGTCACTTAACCCCAACTGCCTAAAAAAATAAAATAAAAATAATTCATTAAAATAGATTTTAAATGGAAAGAAATGATGATATCACAGGCATATTCAAATCATATTTTAAGATTAGGGAAGAAGAGTTTGGTCTGTGAGGTCTTAAAAGAGTAAATTGTTTCATTTAACACCATTAATAGAAAAAAAAATAGCAGTAAAAGGCAATGTGGTAAATGGAGAAGAAAAGGCACTGGACAAAGTTTAAAGACCTGAGCTGAAACCTCTTCTATGACATTCGAATAATCACTTAACCTCCACAAGTACTCCATTGTAAAATGGGGATGATGACAACTCATCATAAAGGGTTTTGGGAAAGCACTTTATAAGCCATGAATCACAGCACAAACATGAGTTGCCATAACCAGGCTCTTATGTTTGTTGGGAATTGAGATTATGAAGATAAAATTAATTCTTTTGCCTTCCCAGCCATTGTGATTTCTCCACCACATTATCTGACAGGACTTTGAGGATCAAAAGTTCCTTGTCAAGAAGCAAAAACAAAATTTTCTCATTCCTTTACTGGATTTGTATGAAAACTGACAGATTAAATGTAACTTACAGAGAAGAGAGTAGAGAAAGGTGTAAACTAGGCTTAAGAATAGCTGGTTTGACAACATCAATAAGCACTTAATATATGCTAAGCACTGTACTTGGTTTCTAGAAATAAAGACAAAAGCATTACCTGACCTCAAGGAGTTTAAATTAAGTTAGAGGAAACAACATGTGTATATATAGAGAAGTATGTGCAAAGGAAATACAGATTAATTTTAAGGTTAAGGTACCAGCACCAAGAAAGGCCTTCTGTCTTAATTGAGCTTTAAGGGAAATTAAGGATTTTAAGAAGGGAGTTCATTCCTAACATGAGAAACAGCCTATACAAAGTTGTGGAGGCAGGAAAAGGAATGTGTGTAAGGAACATTAGGAAAGCCAATTTGACTGGATTGTAGAAACTGCACTTAGCATAATGCCTGGCACATAGCATGTGCTTAATAAATGCTAGTTAAGTGACTAGTTGACTGAATGAAGGGAAGCTAATTGATGTTTGAAAATTAATAATGTATATTCTGTTTCCTGTTGTCCTGAAAATGTTCCACCCACTGAAAATCTTTTAAGTCATAGGATCATAATTTAGAGCTGGAAGAGACCTTTGAAGCCATCAAATCCAGTCCCCTTATACCAGTCTACTGGTAAAGACTGAGGCACAGAGAGGTGTTAAGTGACTTTCCCAAAGTCACACAGCTAAGTGTGGGAGGCAGGAGTGGAGCTTGGGTCTTAGCATTTTTTTTTTGAAGGGGTAGTCTGATACATCTGTTCTTCTAAGTTTTTTGCCAGATAAGACTAACAGTAAAGAAAAAAATGCTTTCACTACTCACTTTTCTTTAGATGAAACATGATTTCCAGATAAGCATTTTGTGATTCTTTTCCATGAAGTCAATGTTAGAACTTTGACCACTCAAAGTATTTGCAAACATTTCTCTTTGAACTCTCAAATCACTTGTCCATCAGGTTAGGTTTGTATTTGGTAGACAGAAAGCATTAAACAAGTCTGTGTTATGCCTGCTCCAAGAAGTGAGTTTTGTCTTTACAATTTCATTTTTTATCAGTATTAAAATTATGAGAGATGAGCTTTGTCTTTTCAAGTTCATTTATATCAGTATTTAAATTACCACACATTTTAAAATCACCCACAAATATTTATTTACAATTTCTCAAGACAGTGCTAGGTTCTATTAAGGAACGCGAAGAAATATAAGACAAATGTCTACCCTCACAGAGTATACAGTCTAGCTGAGGAAATAAAACACAGTAAAAGTTACTAACTGTACAAGAATGCTTTTGTTCACACTAGAATGCTCTCCTCCTCCTCTGGCCTCTTATTCCTATGCGTATTTTAAAGACCAATTCAAATGACAACTCTTTCAGAAATCCTTTCATGATCCTTCCCACTTCAGATTTCCTATAGTCCTTTATCTGTACCACTCTTGTGCTCTAATATATTGTCATATTCATTATTTGTGTTTGTACCATAATCCTCTGATATGCGCTATGAGGTCAGAGAACCATGCTATCTTATTTAAATTTTCTGAGAGGCAATGTTGTTTGTATATAGTACAGTGGAATATACATATATATATATTATAGTGGAATATACATATATGTGTGTGTGTGTATATACACACACACACACATATATATATACACACATACACACACACACAAACTATAGATTGAATAGTGGAAAGAGCAAAGGACTTGAAGCCTCTGATTCTAGCTGGGTAATCCTGAGCAAATTCACCTCACCTCTGAGCCTCATTTCCTCATCTGTAAAATTGAAATAATACTTGTATTACCCATTTAAGGGTTGTTGTAAGGAAAGTGCTTTGTAAATAATAAAGCATTTTATAAATGTATATTATTTCCCAAGCTAATTAATATAATGCTTTGCTTGTAGATGGTCCTTGCTGGTTGAAATGCTTTAATTACAGCTAAGTAATACAGATTTAGGTATCTTTGTTAAATACTGTTAGTCTTTTTCCTATCTGCAGTAAAGGCATTCTGCTTTTACCTAGGGTTAATTTGGTAGCCATTTTATGTATGAATGCAGCAAATCTTTGTAACCCCATATAGAACAGAAAAATAAAGTTTTTAACAATTCATTTTGCTGACAAAATGGTGAACTAGAGAGATAAAAACATAAACCTGATAGTCATGTAAGAAGTGAGCAGTGTTTCCTTCCTACTCCAAAGATTTCCCCCAAGGAGTTACTTATTTGTGTACCTATCGTCCAAGTGACTGAAGAATGAAGGCCCAGAATATCTTAACACCTCATTGTGGATGATTGCTTTATAATCTTAAAAATTCATCCAAATTACTCAACCTAAAAACTGAGTTGAGTTTAATGTGAATAGCTTGTAGTAATTGGAGAGGGAAGAACTGCAAACAGCGTGACATTTTAAAAATATCATCTCGTTTTTAAATTTTTCAGAAATTTTAAACACCATGAAATTCAGTTTGAACTCTTAAATTTCCGTGAGCCATTTATTGTCTCATTTAAAGAACATTCAGAATATTTTAATAGCTAAAGTGAACGGCCCTGTTGTCCCCCATTTTTCTGCCACCAAAACCTCATCTTAATCTGTGTGCCTAGTTTATTTGCTAATTGTCATGAGAAAAAAAAGTTCTTTGAGGTGCTTGGAAGAAAGGTGCTATCAATACAATAATAGTATTGTCAAATGGAATAAAATGGAAATAAACCGTAAATATTGTAAAAAAAATTAATTTAAAAATGATTTCCATGTTCATTTTAACCCAAATCGTATCTTAATAGTTGCATGTGTAAAAGAAAAATAAACAAATATGAACTTGATCTTTCTTGATAGTGTCCCTGTAAATGAAGCACCTGAATATAGGGGAGATGAAATTATTTGGAAGACTTTAAGGTTTAAAATTATTTGCCTGAGTATCATAGGGTGCTACTGATTTTTATCATTTTTGCTGTTTTTATAGCAGCCTGCTATGCCTTTCCTGTTTCCAAGATTGGGTGGGTCAGAGTTGAAAGTGCAACTCAGAGGTTAGCATTTATGATTTTCCTGTTAAGTTGAACCCTTAAGTGGAACTTCTAGTACCAACAACCTTGGATTACCCCAGCAATAGAGCAGATACACTTATATTTAACCGCTTTTGGATTGCATGCACCAATATTTAATATATGACAAGCCTTAAGTTTTTCTTAACTATTTCTTAACCGCTTTAAATATACAGCATTTTTATTTTTAATGGCCTGGAATTCTTAGACAATCTAATCATACCCTCCCTAGGACACCAAGGACGGTGAGCTTTGAAATTCCATTCCCCACAGCCCTGAAAACAGTGGTTTAAATATTTTCTAGGGCGAAGCTGGAGCTCCTAGTACTCGGGTGTGGGAACAGCCTAAGCTCCAAGAAGGTCGCCTGGCTGTCCGCCCACGACTTGGGAGACAGCAATGCAGATAAAGCGGGAACGTGCCTCCCTGGTCCTATGCGCAGGCGCACCATCCCTCCTCCCGGTGCCGGCCCCGCCCTACCCCGCCCCACCCCCTTTAATTTTCTCGAGGGACAGCGGCACTTCCATGGTCTCATGGTCTCCATTCCCTGAAACCTCCTAGCCATCTTTTCTTGTCAAGTCTCTGTCTATCCCCATGCCTCCCCTTTCTGACCTGCTCCTCGTCGCCCGACTGCCCTGACCCATCCTTCCCTTCTTTACTAGGCACAGCTGGATGAAGCACGACTAGCAGGCAGGGCCGGAGGCGGGGGAGGGGTAGCGCGAGAGCGTAGGCGGAGATCTCGCGAGGTTTCCGGACACTCCCCGAACGGGCGGGAGAAAGAGCCTGAGGCAGCGGCGGGTGCGTGATGCGGTCCGAGAAGGAGGCAGCCAGCGGGGCCGGGGGCTCTGGCGTCGGCGGGGCCGGGCGGGGATCGGGCGGCAAGGAGAAGCCGCCATTGCCGCCGCCACCACCGCCTCCACCTCCACCCCTGCCACCGCCACCGGCATCTTCCCGCGGAGGGACAGCGATGGAGATCCAATTCCGCCGCGAGTCGCCTCGGCGCGAAGTGGAGACACCTCCGACCGCCGTCGCGGCCTCGGGCTGCGGGGGAGGCGGAAGCAGCAGCGGAGGCGGCAGTGGCGGAGGAGGCGGCAGCAAGCCTCGGGAGGAGAAGAAAACGGTCCTGAGCAAGGTGGGGGGGGTGCCGAGAGGGGGAGGGGAAGGGAGGGGCGCGCGGCCCGGGGTCGGCGGGGAAGGGTCTCGCGGGGGGAAGGGAGTGCGCGGAGGCGGTGCGAGGGCTCGCGGCCCGGGAGGAAAGGGGAAGGAGGCAGGGAGGGCGGGCGAGCTTTCAGGACCGGGGAGAGCGCCCCGGAGCCCTGGACGCCGGCGGCTGTGGGGGAGGGGCGGGGGGCGCAGCCGGGCAGCCGCAGCCGCAGCGAGAGGAAGCTGAAAGGAAGAGAAGGGTGGCAGTAGGGGGGCGATAGGGGGTGGAGAGGGCGGTCTTTAGAAAGGCCCACAGTTAATGATATCTTTTTGTTCTTTAAACCAGCTGAGAGATCTCATACGAGTAAGAAGAAAATAGCCCCCAGAAAAGGGAGGGACCGAGAAGATGGGAACCCTAGGCATTTAATTCCTTGTCTACTGTTCTGCGTGATTTTTTTTTTTCCTCCCTTAGGGCAAGGTGGAAGTCACTTAATACATTTTTTTTTACTTATAATTTGGCTTTAAAATGAAAATCGAATATTGTTATCCATTGCTGCAGCATTGTAAAAATCTGTGGGTGGTGACCACTTCTTCCCACCCTCATTCAGCAGACAATTTAATTAACTGTGTTAGGGTCTGGGGACACAAAGACAGAAAAGAAAAGATACAGTCGTTGCCCTCTAGGAGGCAGAATTGTTCTATATCCTATGTATCTCAGTTCTAAGCTGACATCATACCTGTAGTAATTACTCCTCCAGTAGAATGTAAGCTCCTTGAAGGCAACTCTTGTTTCTTTTTTGTCTTTGTATCACCAGCATCTAGCATGTAGTTTGCACATAAGAATAGCTCAATAATAAATGTTTCTTGATTGATTGAATAAGAAGCTCCCACTGTTACAAATTTCAGGCTACCAAATGCAGATAATTCCCATCTCCAGTGAAAGGAGCTAAGCTCTGATTGTTAAATTGGATCTTGGAAGGCTGGCGGAGAATTTATACTCTAAAAATAAAAAGTTCTGAAAGAAATTATAATGTAATCTGAATGTTGATAAAGGAAGCAGAGTGGCAAATAACAGCATGAGCTGAGAATATGTTTTAAACTGATATGATGAACATTAGTAAAGCAAACAGACCCACAGTTGTGAAGAAAACTATACTTGAAAAATGGTCAATTCATGCAACTGAAAATTTTTTAAAAATATTAATGATGCTGTGAGAACTGAGGAACATATACCACAGAGAACCAAAATAATTACTTTATATGTAAGAAAATTTACAATGTAGTCTGGCTAGTAAAACAAAAAAAGAAAGCACAGTATTTCAGAGTTTAAAAGGACTTAGATTGGGAAGAATTATAGGGGATGTGGTGATCTAGTCCACCTTATACCAAAATAGGAGTCTCTTCCACAATATCCTGGACAAGTCCTTATCCATTAAGAGCTTGAAGTTCTCTACTACCTCCCAAGGTAGACCATCCTGTTTTTAAATGACTATAATTGTTAAGAAGCATCTTTGAGCCTAAATCTACTTCACTTCAACTTCTATTGCCTCTAGTTCTGCCCTCTGGCCTCAAACAGAACAAATCTAATCCCTCTTCCACAAAACAACTCTTCAAACACTTGAAGACTAAACTATCATATATCTTCTAAGTCATCTGTTCTCCTGGCTAAATGGCTCTGGTTGCTTCCACTGAACCTCCTATTTCATTCTTTCTCTTTCCCTTACCATCTTGATCACTCTCTTATACACACTGCAAATTGTCAGTGTTCTCCTTAAAATACCCCACATTGGACACTGTGTTCTTTCCTTGGTGGTCTGATCTCTTTCCTTCTCTTCATGCAGCCTAGAATCATACTGACTAGTCTATATGTTCATCTTACCCAAAGGTAGCATGTCAAAATGCTTTGCCTAAATCTAGTTATCAACAAATATGCTTTTTACTAGAATGTCTTCTTACTCTAGTCACCTAGCATTTTCACATAATGTAATGCAAATAAAATGCTTTTAGAGTACAGAGAATGACACTTTTGTTCAAATAACAAACATAGAGTATTTTTTGGGGAAAAAACACTTTTCAAAATAATCTCTAATTGATTCAAAGATTAAGGCATTAAAGGACCTTGGACAGGTTACCTAACTCTCTGGGCCAAAGCTCCTTTATCATTAAAATGAGGAGGTTGAACTAGATGACCTCAGAGATTACATATAGTTCTAAATCTATGGTGCTTTGACCCTGTAAAGGTCTTGAGTTGAATGGAATTTTATATATTATAATAATATATGTTATAATATATTAATGTAGATATACATTTTATATATCTTTCCAAACAAATAGAAAACCTAAATGACTAAGGGTACTATTGAGAATTAAGACTTAATACTTTTTGATTCAATGATTTTTGTGGAAATGTTTGTAGTCATATCCAGTCTGTACCTATTAAGCATAAAAAAGATACCTATATCTATAGCAGAGGCAATGCGGAATGGCGGATAGGGTGCTGAGCCTGAAGTCTGAAATCCCACATCTAATACTTAGGAGTTAGGTACCCTGGGCAAGTCATTTAAACTCTAACCTGCTGTGTCATATACTTAGGCACAGATCCTTCGGGTATTTATGCACTCTAATCTGTCATGGGACCTTCTTTAATCTTTTCCGTAATAATGAAAAGGTTATAGGTAGAATTCATTTCTTGAGAAGACATCTGAACCTCACTAAACACAATGAAATGTTTATTGAAGCAACATCAACAAATTTTGGAAACTAAAGGCCTCTCTGCCTTTTATCTCCTAATATAGTCTTCAACCTTTCCTAAAGTTTGTAGCTTTGATTAACTCATAATCTGGACAGGAGCTGAGTTTGAGTACATTTTATACGGGCATTAGAATGTAGTTGGCACTTAAGAAAAGTAGTAAGTTTAATATCTTTTTTCCCTGTATTTTTCAGGTAGTTATTCGTCGACTTCCTCCCAGTCTAACCAAGGAGCAACTAGAGGAACAGTTACATCCACTTCCTGCTCATGATTACTTTGAATTTTGTACAGCTGATCCCAGGTGAGGAGGATCTATTTTTCGACACAAAGAAGCCAAGAAGTATTGTCTAGTGATGAACAGTTACATAGATAATAAGAATTTCTACCCCTTCCTGTAATCCCTTTCATAACTGTTCACAATGTCATATATCACTAGATAGTGATTTGTTTCAGTTGTCCTGGAAGATATGGGAATGAATTCTTCTCCAATGGTTGAACCTCTGGTGACTAAAAACAAAGGTGGAATACTGCTAAAATTACTTTTTTTCCTTTTAGTGTTGTGAGTTCCCTCTAAACCATGACTTAGTAGATATTAAATTTTCTCTGAAGGCAGATTATAGAATATTTATCTCTTAACTTTATTTTGGAACAAAAAGATTAGAATTGTATCCTTGGCCATCTAATTTTTTAACATTTTAGGTGAACTTTTTATTTTATGAACATTTTCATGTGACTGTTCCTCAGAAAGCTTTACAAATTGACATTTTAATTTTTAAATTTAAGAAAGAAACTTTAAAGTAGCAAATCCGTACAGACTTCTTTTCTAGTGACTCTCCAGAAGCAACATGATACACATTGTACGCTGATTCTCGGTTGGAGCCATCGCAGCTGATTAGATGACCTTCACACCATTTTCTACCTTTGTAACAAGAGAAACAGCAGTGGGATTTTGAATCATCTTGAATGGCCAAACCTAAAAAAGCAATCAGTAAATTCCAGTCTATGTAAGAACATAACTGAACTCACAGTTCTCTTCTGACAGAAGCATCAAGGAAAATCTTGAGGGAAGGGTGTGATTATTCTCCTGTGGATCATAAGCAGAGGCCAGGGGTTTACTCTAAATATCCTAGATTCCCTTAGGAATTTGTTTTTTTCATACATTCATTTATCTTAACTCTTTTTGGGTATTTTTGATCTTTACTTTTTCTCAAGTATCAAGTTTTATAAATTGATTGCCCATTGTGTAAAGTAAAGTGGGTTTTCTATTTATCTTACCTTGCTCATATTTTAATATCCTGGATTTTGTTGAACAAATCTGGGTTTGCCATTTGTGAATAGCTGCAATCTTTACAGTCGGAAGATCTCTGATTCCTTAAGCATTTTCTAATGTATCTTCCATATCTTTGTGATCCTCAATCATTTTAGTTGTACACTTTGGATATTTTCTTGTTTTTTTTTTTGTTTTTTTTTTTTTTGAGATATGGCAATGTTTAGAACTGCCCATGTTACTGCAGATGAAAATTTAATATGGAATTAATTTTTAAGTGTAGAATAATATTTTGTTTGTTTCCAACTTACTGTCTACTTTTCTCTCTACCACCTAGCAAAGTGTTTTGCTGTTAGTATTTGTAATAAAGTATTACATTTATGCATTATACATTAATGTCTCCAACCTGATCTGTCTCTCACTAGGAAAATAGGTTCCAAAACAGTCCTTTGACAATATAAGAAATGTCTCACCTGTGGCTTGTGTATTGCCTAAGGATATCACTCCTTTTTTACCTTGAAAGGAGAGGTTATCGTTTGAAGTTTGGCCAAAATATTGACTTGTATAAAGAGGTTCCCCCCCTCCGCCTCTTTAGTGTTCTTACTATTAAAAATATGGACACTAAAGGACTGTGATTTTGTGACTACCCATTTTCCTTTACCTTCTCCTAAATTAACATCAGGATTTCTTAATAATTGGATGGCTGTATTTTGTGACCCAAAATCTAAAATCATGACACATTGAGTCAAATCATGACACAGCTAGAGTCAAAACCAGACTTTTCTTTTATCATGCTGTACCATAAAACATGATAATTCTTGTATTTGGTAGATTGGCACTTATACCAAATTTTAAATTCATAATTAGGTTTACTATTCTTAGTCTTATCAGTGTGAGTAGGGATTTGTTAGATGAAATGAATAAAAATGTTTCTAAGAGTTCATGAGAAAAATAAGAATATTGCTTTTTTTACTTCCTCAATTTGAGGTTGTATGTTAGATTTATATAATTTTGTTAGCATATAATTGTAATGTTTAGTATTTAAGTTATTTTCTAATAATATACAAAAGTTAATCCTTTTTCTTCAGAGAGATCTTTCACATGAAAATTCTATTTATTAGTTTTATTGAAGAGATCTGAATTAGGAAGTGGTCAAGATAATTATTGCCTTGAATCTTTTTCCTTATTTTTTGAATATTATACTCTAATTCATTTTATTATTATCTCTTCTTTCAGTCTTTATCCTCATCTTTACTCAAGAGCATATATTAATTTTCGAAATCCTGATGACATCCTTCTTTTTAGAGACCGTTTTGATGGCTATGTCTTCATTGATAGTAAAGGTCAGATCACTGACATTTTTTGATTTATTACAAACTTTGAGCTTATAAATGTTTTGCTGAAATAATTTTGATTTATAAATATTTAATATGGGTAATTCTAACATCTTAGAAGAGAGCTATTTTTAAAGAATACTACTATAAAAGGTTTTGTGTAATTACTAATTTAATTCCATCCAGAATGTTGGACAGTAATTTAGATAAATTAATGTCCTTGTGATTATGTGACAATAGAACCATGCCATCAAGTTTTTATAGCGTGGTAGTACCTGGCATTTATTTATTTATCTGGCACTTTTATCTGGCATTATTCAAGAATGTGGCATTTCTCATAAGTGAGTTTTCCAGATAATTGAAATGTAATTCCTTTAACATTAAAAAACACAAATTATAAACATTTTTTATATAAATCTTAAAATGTATTACATATTTTCCTTCTTTTGTAAGCAGAATAGACTGGAAATAATTTAATTTTTTGTATGTGATTAAGGGTTATCATGACAGCCTGCTCTGCTGTAGTATAGTGAGAACCCTTGGGGCAGTTGAAGCATATAGAGCTGTTTGACCCTATATAAAAAATAATACCAGCATGTTATACTTAGTGAATTCTTGGGTCTGCTTTTTATAGATTTTCTGTCTCTTTGCTTGCTCTCAGGCCATTTCATGTGTATTCATGTGTCCCAGTTTTCCCTAAAGTGATGTATGAGTAGCCCAGAAACCATTTTAAGGAGTAATAATAATTTGTCATTGCCATACAATTTTCCCTTTTTTCTTAATTCCTATCCTTCAAGTAGGTGGTTAATTTTCCTCACAAATAAAATTCCGTGTTTTTAAAAAGACATGTGATATAATGTAAAGAATATTGTGGCATTTGCTCCCTAAGGTCTGGAATATCCTGCTGTAGTAGAATTTGCTCCATTCCAAAAGATTTCCAAAAAGAAATTAAAGAAAAAAGATGCCAAAGCGGGGAGCATTGAAGAAGGTAATCTGTTTTAAAGAATACTCAAATAAAAATAGACTCAGTTTATCTGCTAGCATCTTCCAAATTTCTGAGAAATAATTTTTCATTCTTATTTACAGATCCCGAATATAGGAAGTTTCTCGAAACCTATTGTGTTGAGGAGGAGAAAATAAGTGCCAATCCTGAAACTCTTTTGGGAGAGATTGAGGCAAAGACACGGGAACTCATTGGTCTGTTTTGCGTGCTTTTTTTCCTTCCCCTTCTCCCTTTTATACAGATTTTTAGGTGCATATTCAGTTTTCTTTTTTATGGAGAAATAAAAATATACTGTTCAATTAGAAGCAATTAAGCATACTCCCTCTGACTGTGAAAGGCTGTCAGCTTAAAAAATCTTACAGTGTGGAAAATACAGGAATTTTCAGCTAACTGACAAATGGTAGAAAAAGTCATGAATAGTTCCAAATGAACATTTGTTTAGGCCTTTTGAACTTCCTATTCCTGGGTAGTTTTTTTTTTCATGCAAGGAAAGAAATATAATGTTTATGATGTATAAATCAGTGCTCTTTGAAAAGAGAATAATCACAGTAGCCTCTCACTGAAACAAGAAGTTTTTAACTCACCGTTGTTATTTTGCATTCTTTCAAAAGAGATGCATTGGTCAAACCTAGTAAACTAACAATTCTGATTTGACAATATGCTTTTGCCTTTCCTGTGGAAAACTGACAGTGTTGGGGAATATATAACTCTTAGTAGCATCCTCTTTTAGAAAATAAGTACAAGCTGTAAAGATCAAGTTATTTATCCTTTATTAGAAAGTTGGTGGGGGGAAGTTTACTTGAAATAAGGATTCTTAACCTTTTTTTGAGCCTCGGACTCCTTTGGCAGTCTAGTGAAACCTGTGAATCTTTTCTCAGAATATTTTTGAAATAGTTGAAGGAAATGCTAAATTTCAATAAGAGGTTAATGGAAATAAAGATGTAATTGTTTTCCTATCCAGGTTCACATAACTTCTGAAATCTTTCCAAAGACCCAATGGGAGATCCCTGGACCCCAGGTTAAAAACCCCTGACTTAGAGTCATGTGCGCTTCAAATCCAGGAACAATATGCTTGCAATTAATTTTCAGACTTGCCATTTAAGCATGCATATATAGTTCTCTTGTTTCTAAAGATCTTCAAGTAACAATTTAATTGGTTACTATTTCTTATTAATGTTGTATGTTAATAGCTTTAAACCTAACACTAATGATATTTGTCTCTTTTCCATTAAAACAAGGGTGACTAAGAAATAGCATTTGGATCTTCCTCTTGGTACTGGAAATGAATTTAGTTTCAGTGTACTCTTACATTATTCTTTATTGTTCCATACAAGCCTCTTTCAGTTTAATTAATAAAAGTTTTTCTTGATCTGCTTGCCACATACTCAGCATTATGTTGATCCAATATGAACTTGCTACCAGTCCATCCCAGGGTGAAGAATAATTAAATAAATGGCAAACAGAAGGGCCCAGCAAAAAGTAGAACCTCAGAAGAAAAGTTTCTTATCCCATATAGTAAAACTGAGTGATTGGTTGAGATTCAGAGGTCCTTATGTGATTGGCACTATGCTTGTTATGAGGATCAAATGAGTTAATATATGCAAAGTAATTTGTAAATCTTGTTAAGTGCTGTGTAAATGCTGGTGGTGGTGGTGGTTATTACTATTGACGATGATCATGAAATTGAAACAAAATATCTTTAGAACCTAATGATAATTTGTTTAAAAGTTTTCTGTTTGGAAAAACGGGGGGAAAATGTAAATGTTTAGCATCGTTTAATTTATGGAGAAGTGACCAAAAGACTTTGGCATCATCTAAGAAACATAAGAAATCTTACATTTAAAATTCATATTTTTTCTATTTCAGTAATTTTTCTGTATGACGGGTAAAATTATCCCCAATCTTGAAATTTGAAAGTAAAGAAAGTCCTAAATATAAATTCTTATCTTCCATTCATTTGAGAATTACTCCCTTTTGCCTCTCTGTGGTCTTTTGTTCTGTTTTGACCTTTTTCAGGAACTCGGCAGAATTGGCTTAAGGAATTGGGAAATATTAGGAAATCTAGATATCAGTTAATTATGATACTAATTAACTTTGTCACTGTTAATGAAAATATTTGGATAATCTCCCATGTTAGAATAAAGTATCAAGAGAAGTGAACAGAGAGGGGATTATTTGAGTTAATTCTGAAAATAGAATATTTTAGGCTTCTTTGATGAAGATGCAATTGAAATAGAACTATCTATCTTTAAATGTAAGTAAGAAGATTAGCCCAAATAATAAATTTGGAGGCTTTGAAATATATAGTAACTTGAGTCACTATCATGTATAGTACCCTTTTAATTGGCTTGTCTGCCCTTCTGTATGTTTGAAAAATTCTAAAAGGAAAGGAAACAAAAGTTATTTGTAAAGACCTTTTACTTTTCATTTCTTCCTGCCTGTTCTTAAAATACTGCTTTAAGTGGGGTGGGTCAGGTAAAAGATCATAAACTTTAATTCTTGCTTCTTTTTCTACTCCAGTGCTAACTTTTCCTTTTAAATCCATTATCTATACCCAGGTGCACACTCAGAAATCCATTGACTTTAATGATAGTATATCCCTAATGGAATTGGACTATTCTCCCTTTCTGTTAATCTTTTTTCTACATATTTAAAATGGGATTTAATCTTATTACAGATTGTTCCTTTTTCTTAAGGAATTTTTATGACCAAGTGTGGAAAATGAGTATTAAATGATAATGTCACTATAATCATATCATGTAGCAATTAAGTGTCCATCTCCTTCCCTTGGGCAACAAATATCATAATCTCACAACATTTATGTGTGCACTGTAATAGAAAAAAAAAAGATTGATGGGCTACATATTGAGAATTGGCACATAAGTCACAAAACAAAGCCATATGGGTTGAAAGTCTTGGTCATTTTAGCCTCATAAACCAAATCCTGAAAAGACGTTGCTCAGTCTTGTGTCTCCCAACAGGCCCTGTCACTTCTTTCTAAATAAGGTCCATTCAGCTAGTTGTGTACTGACTAACTGGCATGCTTGGGTGACCTTAGTCAACCTAATGCATACCTCAGCCTACAGCCCAAAACAGTGGGGTTCTTTCATGGGTTTGTGGACCTCTGTAGCCCATTATGTCATGCATGAAATTTCAGGGAGCACCAATACCCCAGTTAAGATTTCATTTAATATGCACATAATAAAAGAGTACCACTTTTCTAATAATGATTCTCCTGCTTAACTAGGTGATATAGTGCATAGAGTTGCTGAATTTGGGGTCAGGAAGACTTTAGTTTGAATCCTGTCTCAGACACTTAATAACTTTGTGACCTTGAGCAAGTCACTTAACTTCTCTTTGCCTCAATTTCCTCATCTGTAAAATGGCTCTAATAACAGCATCTACCTCACAGGATTGTTGTTGCAATTCTTAAAGTGCTCTATAAATTCTGGCTTTTATTCCCCAAAAGGCCGAGGGGAGAATAACTAGGAGATTTATATGCCAGAGTTGCTTTGGTTGGCTCATTTTGACCTGGATCAATTTGGATCCTAGGAATACCTGGGAATTGCCTAAGTTAGATTGCTTCAGAGATATTTTTCCAATTGGAGATCCCTGAGGCTACCCAGACCTGCTATAGAATGGATCTAAACAATCTTCCATATCTTTTCACATGTCAAGAATTTGATTCTGCAGAACAAGAATGAGTCATCTACTCTGACTTGAAACAAATGTCTGTGGTCCTACTCTGCTATGGATTTGTATTCCCCGACCTTCACCTAAACCAAATCAAACTCTACCTCTAGGGTGAGGGCTTGACATGTTTCCTGGGACATTCATTCCATAATGTTTGGTACTTTGTGAGACACTACTGTTACTTGCAGTCATTAAAAATATTCTTCAAGGTTGGAAGAAATATTCCAAGGTGTGTATTTTTTTATGTGGTTTTAAAAAGTCTGAGGCTGATTTATTAGAACATACAATGCAAGGAATTAAAAGGATATATATATATATATATATATATATATATATACACACACACACATATATGTAATAGATGTGGAATTATTCATGCTGTTTGGAGAGCAGAAAAGGAAGATCCCGGGGGGGAAAATAATACGTATAAAGAACAAATAAATATATTATTGCCTAATTGTGTCCTTAAAAAGAATATTATTAATAAGCACCAATGTCCAAGTTGGACACACAGGTGATGCATGTGTAGAACGATTGAGAAGTCAATTGCATTTTACTTTATTTTACTGGTATGTTAAAACACTAATAGACTATCTCTGCTATCTCTATAATTATCACTGATAATTACCATAATTGCTTGACCTAGTAGTGAATGCTAACCAACATTCAGAATATGTTCACTCTTGAGATAAAATGAATAGCACTGTTTAATGCTTATTTCATTTAAATATTAAAGCAAATGCAAGTTTTTTTCTAAAAGACTACTTCTTTTAGGAGTTACATACTACATCACAATTTTTTGTGTTTTAGCTAGAAGAACAACACCTCTTTTGGAATATATTAAAAATAGAAAATTAGAAAAGCAGGTAGGTTTTGCTTTTATCTGATGAGCAACCTTTCTGTTTCTGCTTACTTTTATTTGTACCATTTATATAAACAATTTTCCACGTCTTCAGAGAATTCGAGAAGAAAAAAGGGAAGAACGAAGGAGGAGGGAATTAGAAAAGAAACGCTTGAGAGAAGAAGAGAAAAGAAAACGCAGAGAAGAGGAAAGACGTAAGAGAAAAGAAGCTGAAAAGCAAAAGAAAATTGCTGAGAAAGAGATAAGAATCAAGGTAATTTGGGCGGAGATCTTTTAAAGTTATTTCAAAAAATAATATATTGTCTAGTGCCTTGTAGTTTTCAAGGTGTTTCTGTATGAACACTACTGATCCATAGTCATTAAGATATTGCTTCAAATAACTTTTGTCAGTAGTTAATGGGTTAGTACCTTGCTCCCCTTGTGACCATTGGCATACATTTAAAAATAACTAGGATTAGGGATGCTGTTGGGGGTGTGTGTGTGTGTGTGTGTGTGTGTGTGTGTGTGTGTGTGTGTGTG
>NW_020954559.1:40447802-40572799 GCF_900497805.2 Vombatus ursinus
TGTGTGTGTGTGTGTGTGTGTGTGTGTGTGTGTGTGTGTGTGTGTGTATAACAGTTTTTCTTGTTGCAAAACGAACTGGCTCGCACAAAAATCAGACTTTCCAATCTTGACCTCATTAGTACTCTGTTTTAACCAACTGAGCTAACCAACTTAAACTTTAGCTTGAGGAAATATATGTCAGTTAGGTGAAGATCATTGAATTATAGGACACTGGTAGCCTTTTTAAAGCTTGTTATTACTCATCAGTGTGCTCACATACTTTTCCTCTTCTCCTAGATTTAAAATTAATCTCCTCCTCACCTAAGTCAGTCTCACACTGAGATATTCCCCAATCAATCAACAAACATTTATTAAGCATCTTTTATGTACCTGGCCCTGTGCTAAGTATTAAAGGTACAAAAATGATGTAGCAACAGCTTCTATCCTCAAAGGCTACATGCTAATGGGAAAAATAGCATAAACTATATGTACAGAACACATACAAATAAATACAAGGTGATATTGGTGGGCTGGGTAGAAGGCATTCTTAGCTGGAGGGACCAGGAAGGGGCTTGTGTGGAAAATGGCACTTGATCCGAGTCTTTTTTAAAAAGAGCAAGGTTTCCTAGAAGAATGGATGAAGAGAGAGTGAAAGCTTGAAAGGCACAGAGGCAGGAAATGGCTTGTCTTGTGTGAAGACCTTCAGGTTGGCCAATTTGGCTGGACTGTAGAGTACATGAGAGAGAAGTAATATGTGATGTGGCTGGAAAGGTAAAAGGTAGGATGGGGCCAGCTTGTAAAGAACTTGAAATGCTAAATAAAGGAGTTTTTATTCAATCCCAAAGGTCATTGGGGTGCACTGGAGTTCATTTGAGTAGCAAAGTAACATGGTTAGATCTTTTTTTGGGGAGAGGGGAATCACTTTGTTAGCTATGTGGAAAGTGGATTGAAATCCACAAACTTGAGGCTGGGAGACTAGTCAAAAGGCAACAGTCCAGCCACAGTAGTTTCTTTCCTTAAAAATTTAAGTATAAATATAATTCAAAAAGGACATCTTTTTAATTTACTATATAAACTAATTTCACATGATAATACTGAGATCCTATTTTTTGATGAAAGTGTCAGCTTCTTGTAGGGAAACCTGCTACCTTAATTTCAATCTTACTAACACCTGAGTGTGATTTACATATTACTTCACCATTGTCTTGAATGATAGATAGCAGTTTGTAGATAACAGCAAACCAAGTGAGGTGGTATCATCTTGGAGAATAAGATTAGAATCCAGAATGGCATTGCAAGCTGAAGAAATAAATGGTATAAAACTCATTAGTGTTCCTTCCTCTCAGGATACTTCATCGAAGGGTAGGTAGAAGACAAAATATACAGAATCACTATTGGAAAAAGTATTGTTTTGTGCAAATATGGTAGAAACAGAACTTTAGAGGCTTAGTGCACCACAAGCTGAAGTGAGCCATAATTTGCTTTTGTCACTAAGTAAATCCAGAGTTGGTTTTTATAAGTAGATTTATAAGAGCACATAGGAAATTAAAGCTAATCTTAACCAGTAGTCATCTTTTATTAGTTCATTATGAGAATTCTTTGGTCTATATGGGAACCTAACCTAAGAGTAATTCAGAAAATTTACAGAGAAGGGCAACAGATTTGATAATAACCTCTGTTAGGAAAAGATTAAGGAATTGGAGAAGAAGCAGAGAATTGACGAAGAGAATTCCTTTCCTGAACAAAGGACTATGATAGAGGATAACAAGCATCCATTTTTCATTTCCTCTGAGGACTTAAAAAAAGTAGTAAGTATAAATTGCGTCAGGAGGTTAGATTAACCTTACCGAGCAAATTCCTGACTAAAGTTTGTAGGTTATAGATTATATTAGTTTTAAAACGTTGGGCTACTTATTCCCTGTTGATTTTTAATGATAGTCTGGGCATTTATCTCTGGAAATTTGGTGATCTTTTGAAGGAATCATTCCTCAGAGTCAGGAGATTGGATCATTCTATGTGTTAATATTGTGCATACATGCCTGAAATAAATATTGCCTAACTCATTCAGTAAAAATTAATCTTTGTATCACTTTGCTGGATTGCAACTCAAAGTGTAATAGACCTGAGGGATTTTTAAACCTACACAGATCTCTCCCCGCAAAAATTTTTTAAAAATCTGAATTTACTCATGATACTAAAGTTTCTAAGACTGTATAATAAAGAGCAAGGGGAATGTTAAGGAAAATAGTCTAGTAGAACTAAAAGTCAAGTGAAATGTTTCTCAAGTTACTATCCAACTAATTCTATTTCTGTGTCTATAGACCAAGAAAAAGAATATTATATTTTAGTGAGTCTTTTTAGACCAGGGATTCTTAACATTTTTTGTGTCGCGGACCCCCTTGATAGACTGGTGAAGCCTATGACCCCTTCTCAGAACCATGTTTCTAAATGTAGAAAATACAATACATAGGGTTACAAAGGAAACCACTGATAATTGAAATAGTTATCAAATGAAAAAAGTTTGTAGTTCCCAAGTTAAAAACCCCCGTTAAAATGATTCTCTGACATCTAAAGTCTTGTGAGCTAAGTAGCTTTTTTGTAGTTTGCTGTTTGTTGATGTTTAAATATCTTTATAATTTTTCAGCTTCTTAAAAAACCTGAAAAGGGAGAGGAACCAGCAGCAGAGAAGCAAAAAGAAAAAGGAGAAGAAGCTGATATTGAAGAAGGAAAATGGGAAAAATCCTCCAGCTCTGGAAGCATGAAATCCAAACCTCTGGAGAGTTCACTGAAGGAAGTCAAGGAAAAGTGAGTCATGCTCACAGTCACAATAAATCTAAGACTATAGTTATTTAATGAATATGCATTTGTCTTTTACCAAATTATGTCAGTCACAAAAAAATGAGAAGTTCTAATATGTGTACTTGTGCCTTCAAAATATATTTTTTTTTATTATTTGCCATCTAAATCCCTTGGGAACAATAATCCTGATGGAGTAGTGGTCTGTTTAATTCCTCAACTGTAATGTGCCCCCAAATAATAAGAGTACTGTGTCATAGAATAGTGGTTGCCAAACCCTAGCCTCTGGAGCCCTGGGGAGGTCAAATATTATGAGACACCTGCAAATCCATACTGCAGTAAGCATTGCCACTTTAATCTTATAAAGAGTTGTTTTTCTAAAAGCAAAACCATAACAAGGGTGGGGCCACTGGGGCTATGTCACAGGACACTGAAGTTAGAGTGAGTTGGACACAATGACAGAGCTTAGCATATTTCCTCTCATCCCAGGCAGCCACACACCTAGACACTGCCCTTCTCTCCCATCCCTGTGACAGTTTCTGTTCAGAGCTTTGCCAGAGGGAAACAGGAAACAAGAACCTACCGTGTGCCTCTCTGGCATTGGCCCCACATTGTATCAGGACAGGCAGGACCATGGTATTTTGGAGCATGGTGGGATGGCCAGCTTCAAAGAACCAGGGAGTGTAGGAATGGGGAGGGGCGGGGAGAAGGCTATGCCTTTTCCCCATCGCCTCCTGGTGTCTGTATATGACCACTCCCACAGGCACCTGTCCCACACTTGCTGAAGATGAGGGGCCTCTCGTAGCATTATTCTCCAGCAACAGATTGATCATTGATTTAACATGGAAAGAGACCTCAGAGATTATTTAGCCAAGCTCTTCACTTTACAGATGAAGAAACTGAGGCCCAGAAAGGGTAAGGAACCCAGGCCCTCTGACAACATGTTGCCTTGTGTCTGTTCGAATTGACAGTTTAGTTATAATATCCTTTATCGGTGCCTAATCAAAATCATGCAAGTGTTCTCATTGTGAGATTATTTGTAGAGGCAAGTAGGAATATGTGGAATAAATATCCAATGTCTTTTGCCTGGAATAAAATAGTCCGTGGAATGAAATGATTTAAGGAGCAGCCTTATGGCTTATGGAATAAAATAGTCCATGGAATGAAATGATTTAAGGAGCAGCCTTATAGGTTATGATTTTTATACATACATTTGATAAAATTGCACTTACTTCAGTTTCGTGAAAAATTCAGTTGCCTTTGGCCAAACTGAACAGAAACTAAACTTCTGCTAATTTGTTATTAAACCTCAGGTCACAAAATGACAGTGATAAAGAGCAAAGAGATATGGATAGAAGATTTCGAGAAAAAGAACCTGAAAGACAAAGGTATCGCTTGGACGATGGCAGAAAACATAGAACTCATTATGAGTTTGACAAGTTTTTGAGAAGGAACGAAGACGAGCTGAAATGGGGGAAAGGATACAGCCAAGACAGAGGGAAGAAAGGGAACCACAACTACAGCTTCACTGTGGAGGCAGTAGACAAACTGGGTAAAGAGGACAAGTGTGATGACATGGCATCCAAAAAGGAGCGCATAAGAAATAAGGTTCTTTTATTCATTTAGGATAATCTTTCATTTCTAAAACTATACTTCAAGGTCAATGGTTTTTACTTTGCAATCTAAAACAATCTTTTCCAGCAATTGTTCTTTGTTTGAATGATGTTTTAAAAAAAAACAGGTTTACTTTCTTTTAAAAGAAAAAAACTAGCTTTGATTTTGATTCTCTCTGCTCTTTTTTTTGTTTTGTTTTGTTGGGGGTGGGGGGGCTTCACTGCACTCCAGATCTAGCTTAGAACTTAGATCTAGAGCTTAGAACATTATCCTGGAGAACCAAGTGTTTAGAATATTTCAGTAGTTGTGGTCACTAGAGCAGTTAACATTATTCACTAAAAGACTGTAAATGTCGAAGTATAAACTAAGCCAACCAAAATCTGTTCTAACAAAGTCCTAATTATTCATTAATAAAAGGTTTCATTCGGCATGGAGCCAATACAGTTAAAGAGTTCAGTGAACCATAGTCAATGAGAATATTATCCTCTAGTATAATAAGGAGAGCGTAATTGGCATTTCATTAACTGTTTTTATATATTATTACTACTATTAAGATCATTAAGGAATAATTGAACTAAGAATCCAAGAGCAAGGTCTGCATAGCCAATGTAAAGCGTAGGATTAAACTATTACTCCTTATTCCAAATAATTAGCTTCATTCTATGATTCACATTGGGTATGGACATCTAATGTTAGGGTCTGTACAAATTATATTTAAAAAGTAGGGCCTCGAGATCCATAAGTTTATAAAATCATTTTCTGAAATTATGAATGTCCAAAATATTTGGATATATTACTAAATTATCCATGGAATAGAAGTTTGAGAGATAATTAAAAGAAGTCTACTTCTAATAGTAATTGTTAATTTTAGCTTGCTAGTTAATTTAGTCTTCCTCTTCTCCCCCACAAATATTTTTTACTGAACTTGCAAAATTAATTAGATGATGTTTAATTCCTCTTATTTTCTTCTGCTAGTGGAAGCCGAGGAAAAAATAAAACATGTCCAAGGGCATAGCTCATCAAGTAATCAGGATCAAATTAGATCAAATTATCAGACCCAAAAGAATTGAGTTGCCTGTAAGAGAACATGTATGTAATTCTATTAAACCAAAAAACCCTCAAAATTAGAAAGTATTTCTGGTTTACAACCTGAATTTCTATAATGTTCACTGACTGGCCTTGAAGAGTATATAGTAATAAGGCCAAAAATATTTCATGTCAGTAAGATTATCAAGTTCTTATTATGATAGTACCTTCCCTTACATTTCCTGTTGGAATTTCTCAGAGAATTAGATTGTTCATGTAGAAACTGTTGTTTTCTAGTCAAATATTTGGTACATATATTTTAGTTGGTGTACATTGTTTTCTCAACCAACCTTGTGAAATAGAATCAAACATCTTTGCCTGCCATACCACAAAAGGGAGAACACTGGATTCATCCTCTCAGTCAAGCACCTTCCCCCTTCTCCCCTCCAAAAAATATTTGTGTTCTCTGTATGTGTCAGGCTCTGGATTATAGAACCACACAGTGACTGTGCTGTGTTCTTTTCGAAAATCCATTGCTGTGACCAGTAGTAGAGTTGAAGAGGAAAGTTAGTTTGAACTGAAGATGGACGGGTGACTCGGAAAGAAAACAAAAGCAAGGGAGAGTAAAAGTTGAGGGTCCTGTTTAAAGCACAGGAATAATGGGGTTTTACTTAGTGTGTGTCAGGGGAGAAAATTGCTAAAGAGGGTTTTTTTGATATGAAACATGTGAAAAATAGGAGGTGGAGGTTAACAAGCATAGAAAGTCAAAGGAAGAAGTTTAAAGTTTTGTCCTATGGCTAGTATACCAATTTCAGGAAGAAATTACAGTTTGGAAGGGGGAAGGGGGTATGTTTTCTAAAAAGAAAAATTATTTGATAGAGAATACTTGAGACATCTTAATTTTCCTTTGAGGTCTGAAAGCCATCAGCCTAAATATAAAAGTGTCTCACTTCATCGTACCTTTCTTTTTCTTTAGCGTATGCCAAGCTTAGTAAAGCTAGACCTAGACTATGATTTTTACAATGGGTTAACCTGTTGAGCAAAGTCCCAAATAGTGCTTATATTGTCTTTGAATTTTATCTGTTAAAAAAGAACAGACCCCAGATTCAAATTTCAGAACTTGCCTCATTAGTGCCCACAATGAATCTAAAGGTCTTGTTGGTTTCTTGGTATTATAAAATGAATATAATGCAACCTCAAGTAAAGTTCTTGTATTGGCTTGATTGAGAAAACAAGTGTGCTCTTTGTACAATTGATATGAATACCATTTTTCTTTTACACTGTTGGTATAAGCAATTATTTTTAGCAATAGTATAATAGTAAGGTATTTACACAACTTTTGTTAGAGGACCACATAAATACTTCTATGGATTAAATCTAATGATAATGTGATAGTAATAATAGTACTTTGTATTTAATAGCCCCTTTCTAATGCGGATCTGAAATCATTTTACAAATGGTAAGTACAAGACCAATCATAGTATATTTTTTGGATCTGATTTTGCATTCAGATCCATATATAAAAATACTAAAAGAAATAAGCAAGAACTACCAACAGTTCTTATTTATCCAGGCAAATTTGACCTATTTACAATTATATTTAAATTGAAACTAGTTTCCATAGCTTGTGAAATAGCTAGAATGGCCTCTTTACATAGAGGAATTTACATTCCTTGGGCACAGAGGGGATTAGAACTTCCTCTTACCCACTCTCTGTCACATTTTCCTTTTTGATCAGAATTACTACAAAAGAAGAGAGAATAAATTGGCCACTTTGCATATTGCACCGGCTCTGTGCCATGACCTGTTGAACATTCTCCCCAGTCAAACACTTTAGGTGTATAGATAGCCCTGTACATAACAGAAAGGTAAGCGTACAGAGATCACCAGGCTAGTACAATCTCAGGAGCACCTTTTGCTAACCAGGGATGTACACATGTGTAATAGCCAACCTGCAAATGGCAGCCAGGTCATCCTCCTTGTAATTTCTCCCACCTGTGCATGAGCAAAGACCATGCTACCTGTACTTTATTTGGGCTGTGAGTACCCTAACACAAGACCATTCTATTCATGCATGGATAGAAAAGCACTTCTTCCCTTTTTTTTTGGTGTACATATTCCCAGATGGAATTGTATAAGCCATCTCTCCATGTGCAAAGGGGTAAGAATTGGTCTCATGTGTAATTTTTAGCAGTCTGTCCTTTATATTCTCTAAGCCCTAAAACATTCTTTTCATAATACTGTGCTTTATATACCAGCTTCCTTCTTCTGTTTTCATTTATTTAATAAAATAGCTGTTCTTAGTGTTTTTGTAAGAAGGAAGCATTGAAGGTGCTCAGTACAGACAAGTAGAACTGAGCAATCCATATTGAAACTCTTGACAATTCATGTTTAATAAAGGTTCTCGGTTCACTGGTCAGCATGAGTTGGATTGTGGCCCTGAAAGAAGCACATTTGAGGTACGCCTTGTCCCGTTACACGATTTGCCTCACATGCTCACAAATATTTATAATTTTGAGGGGTGAATTGTTAGGTTTGATACCAAGGTAAATGGTTGAGTTTTTTATCCTCCAAGTAGGTGGGAAAATTCCATTACAAACAATTCTTAGGATAATGCTAATATTCTCCGTAAATCATTTTTGATCTAAGTAATAGCATTTTCCTAGAGAACAGTTTAGCATCAGTTAAATATATCTACCCATATATTCATGGGCTCATTGATTCAAATGCTTGGCTTCTAAGAAAAGTTTTTTAAAGGCTTCTAAGAAAAGTGGGGTTTTTTGGTTTTGTTTTTTGTTTTTTGTTTTTTTTTTTGGCTGCAAGATTGTTTTTTATTATCAATGCATAAAACTGCAAAATGTAATATCAAACCTACCAGTTGATCATTTTTGAATCTTAATTTCAGGTGATGATTTCTTTAATGTAAATTCATTGTATTCACTTCTTTCAATGCAGGATCGTCCAGCCATGCAGTTATACCAGCCAGGAGCTCGCATTCGAACACGTACGGGCTCTACAAGTAAAACTCCTGACTGCACTGCAAAGTCCTCTGAAGAGGCTTGTGATAGAAAAAGTGAGGCAGAGAATCCAGCAGGAGCTGCTTCTGAGAAGAGTGAAGAGGCAGAGTAAAACACCGTGCAAGGCAGATTTGTCATTCTTACATAGTTAGAAAAGGGCACTAGAAGTGATTCCAGTGAAATAAGCCAAAACCCACAAAAAAGGCATCTAGTAATCATCCTATATGACAAAGATGTACTTTTTGTCCAGTTCTGGACTGGTGGTTTCTTAAGTTTACTCTGCTAGTGTAAACTAGTATTTATTTAGCTAAAAGAGAGAAAATTATCTCCTTCAGAAAATATTATGTTAAGAAAAATGAAGAAAATTAGTGTTGCATCAGTTTGAAATCTGACGCACTTTAAATCTGTTCTGTGAATAACAAAAACTTCATTGTTTGCACATTTGTGACAACATGACATGTTGATACCAGTACCTCATTGTGTTTGTGTTAGTTTTCTAAAAACTCTAGTGTTGGGTAAATGTGACAGTTTTCAGTTCTCATATTGTTATGGAATTTGTAATTCAGCCACTTTTGCCTTTTGTGTTGTAAATATTTCCTAAGTTTTGACATTTACATTTTAAAACAAATCAATCTAACATAAATATCAGCACTTCAACAGTATGATACCTGATTTTATTTAAATGATTTTATGTTTAAGGCACTGACTTTTAAAGAGATGATTTGATAGAAACTTATGAACACATATGTTCATGTCTTACGTACACTTTAGTTGTAGGGTTTACCCACAGTAATAAAATTTGGGGGGAGGGAAGGGTGGGAATTAGATATGACTCCTATATTAATTCATTTTGCAGTTTTTAGACATTTTTAATGCACTGTCTTTTTCAATTGTCTGAAACTATGAACCTACAGTATTTTGTCCTTTTAGCTAAATCTAAAAATGTTAGTTTACCTTTAGCACTGTGCATTGAATGTTTTATTAAATATAACATTTTAGTGTTATAGATTTGAAAGTCCAATTATTGTATTTTTCAATTCATTTAATATATCAAGATTGAAATTATGATTCCTCCTACTTATGTTTAAATTCATCCAACTAACTAGTGGATTAAATCCACTTTTTTGAATTAATTATTATAAAATCAAAGTACCATAGGGAGTTAGATTTTAGAAATTGATGACCTACAAAATATGCAATCAGCATATATCAGAAAAGCCACAAGGAGATGTCATTTCCCTTAGCTTTTCCCTGTATACAACTCCTGAACTTTTGAGTTATACTGGATAATACATGGTTCTAGATGCAAAAAGGTTCCAGTGATCCACCATAGGGTTAACCCTGGCAAACTAGAGGATGCTCAGATAAATCTTTCTTGGGCCTTTCATGATTCTAAGACACTCACATATGTCCTGAAGGTCTGTGCATGCAGGAAAGGGTGTTGCATTTGGAGTCAGGACCTAGCTCCAAATTATGGCCCTGTCACTTGCTGTGTAACCTCAGACAAGTCACTTAACTTCTCTGGCTTCACTTTCTTAGTTATAAAATGTGATTGAACCAGATGACCTGTAAGATTTCTTCCAGCTCTAAATCAGTGATCCTGTGTTCTCTTGAATATGCAAAAAACCAGTAGCAAACACCTAATTGGGCCACCTACGGATCTTCCAGACAAGAAATGAGGTTTGTAGTTTTCCTACATAGGCGACTAAGAGAAATTCCTTGATTGTTGATCTCCATCTTTACCTCTAAATGCCCAGATAGGGCATATCAGATAGCTCATTTTGATTTGGCTCCTCTTGAGGAAGTGTGAGCGCCCCCTGCCAAAATTGTTTTTAAATGAGAGGTGCCCACTGAAGCGTGCCAAATATTAATAGCCATTTTTTAGAGTTTTCTTTTTAGTGCCTCCCTTTTGCACCATCCTTTACTTTATGTACTTTCAAAGACGTTGTCTGGAAAATAGGGCTAACATTTGCCACAGGGTTTTTGTGAGAATCATATAGATGGTGAAGAAAAGACTTTTAAGTGACTTGTTCAGGGACATGATTGGTGACAGTATAATTAAGTTTTAAAGCCTTTATTGTTAAATAAAACTTGTCAAATAATCTTTATTTATATTGTGTGTCGCACAGTAAAAGTGCCCAAGAAAAGATTCTGAGTCTGTGGGAATTCTAGTTTATCAGATTTTGTCATAACCAAAATTCTCAAAGGGGCCCCAGGGCTGTTTTGTCAGTGAACCAGATATGGTAGATTTTGTGGTCATTTCATTTAATTTTCCTTAACGTTTTACTTTCTTTTTCAGTTTGAATTCCAGCATTTAGTTTCATTTAATTACTTGGCAATTTAACTTGTTTAAAATTCAAATCATCGTTATATTGATTAACTCAGAACCTTACCAGTAAATTATGAATAAACACTTGAGTCATTCTTCAAGCATAAGTTGAAATGCATAGAATCCTTGACTTTCTCTTACTTCTCTTCTGTAATACATTTCTCTCCATCCAATAACAACCAAGAGGTTGTATGTCCTGGTGCATAGTGAACAATCCTGAAAAGCAGGAGGGCTCAAGTCCTGCCTCCGATCAATTCACAGGCCGTGTGACTGTGCAAAGCATTTACCTCTCAGTATATCAGACAACTCTAAAATCAGAAGTTATAGACTATTACTAATCTTCCCTGGTGGAAAGAGTTACCACAACAGGAGGTCTCTGTGCTGGTAAATCTCAAATTTGGCCTAGTACCAATAATAATAATAATAATAATAGTGATAGTGATAGTCATGATAATGATAATAAAATTTTTGATAAGCAAAGAATCTTCTGATAAAACTACTCTGGCAATAAATTTGCATAGTTAGTACTACTTGTAAAAATGCCTGAATTAGTCCCATGGTGAAATGATGTTCCTACTTAGAAAACTTGGCAAAATATTTCTAACATGTACATTAGCAAATGGACACTCTGAAATTAAATTCAATCAGAAACAGTTACAATTTTAACAAAAAATTTAGTGAGCCTATTCCAAAGAAAAATTAAAGTCAAATTTTATAAATTGGATAATTTTAAAGGCACCTGTAGAGGACCATATACATACATATGTATCCCTCTGGCAAATTTGCATGTGCATATATATAAATAATTACCTAGTTTCTCCTGTAAATTCAGGTTTTTTTATGTAACTTTAAGCAGAACTACCTTAGTCTTTAAAAGTGGTTCTTGAGTTATTCTTTTTTTGGTCTCTTAGCAACCAAAGTGTTTCTCACAGAAGCAGTGATAGCATTTTGTTTCAACAGATGTTTACAAAGTACCTTGATGGGAGATAAAGAAAATTTAGATAATACCAGGTCTGAGTCTCTTTCCTCATGCAGGAGAGAGGCTAATAGAGTGATATGCCTCACATAGCCATAATACAAAATAATATGTGTTTAGTGCTTTATAAGCAGGGTAGCATAGATAGAAAGAATAGAACTTAGATGCTGAGCTTGGAATTAATCAGAAACTTAACTGTTTTGTGGTCCCAGAGAAGTCACACTTAACCTTTGTGTCACTAGAATTTATCTAAGTCGAAGATAGTTGGTTTTTTTTTTAATATCCGTTGGCAGAAGGAGTTTTCTAACTGAAAAACTCATAAGCACAGCAAACGGGTTGTTGTTAGGTCTAAGGGCTATTGTAGAAAGACTATTATGTGGCTAGTTACTATAAATGTTTACCATCTAAGGAACTACCAGGAGAGTTCCACACTGGCCCTAGCAGGTTGCTTTATGCCCTCATGGGCTGAGGTGCTAATTAAGTCTACCACCCTTTGGTTTTAAAAGTCATTGATCTGTCTGGCCTGTAGCTCTGCTTCTATGGAGCAGTTTCATTCGGCATGTGAATTTGTGAATCTACCAAATAAGAATTTTAGCTCCGAGTCTCCACCCATTTGCAAAACCCCTCCTTTCTGGTACTTGATAGATTTCAGGGAGTGCCAGGCATGTGATGTTAGCATAGTAATGTTAGCTCTCTACAGAAGCTTGCTTGGATACTGAATATCATGTTTATTCAGAATCAAGCAAATAAACAGTGTATGATAACCAAAGGATAAAGCGTAGTAAATGTGTGAAACATCTACTGCACTGCACTGCACTAATTAGCACTGCAAGTCCATCATTTTCAGTGACCGCAAAAGTCCCCCAGACTCTAACATCACTGGGGTGCAGCTGAATAATCACATGACAAGGTCAGTAGACCAGCAAGAGGAAGCCTGCTCCTGCCGCTATTGTGTCCTGGTGTCCCTTCTGACCTTGAGGGTACACCTCTGCCCAAGAAGCAGGGAGGGGCAAACAGATTCAGAGGAGTAAATTACTATACAAAACAAGTTTAACTATATTTTCAACACAGATGTTAAAATCTAAAAGCCCGAGCAAAGCTGAGAATTAAGTAGTTAACATCTGAGCAAGAGAGAGTTGGCAGCTCAGTCTTTGAAATGCCTGTAGGCCCTTTATAGAACAGCAACTATTCAGCTCTGCTCTGAGCTTTGCTTCTAGTTATGTTAATAGCCAGCATTTATATGATACTCTAAGGTCAACAGAATTCTTTCCCTTCAACAAAACCTAAGAGGTAGGTAGTATTACTTCTGTTTCACACTTGAGGAAATCGGTTCACAGTGTTGGAGCTTGGATTCAAACCCAAGGCTTCTGATTGATAGTTTCCCTTGTTCCTCATTTATTTAATCCTTGTTTTGAAATGACAGTTTTTTGGAGATGCCGTTTCCCAATTTCCTAAAGTTGACATTGTCTCCACGATTTAAATGACAAATGTAACCAGAAGTAGAATGAGATTGGGGGGAGGGAGCCGGTGGAGTTGAGTTGCTAATAGCTCACAAGTAACACCTTCGTACCTCCTCCTTAAGGAGTCCTTGCGATGAAACTGTGAACCCTTTGTAACTGGGCCCGTGATTGTTCTCTAGAGCAGAATTTTCCAAATGAATTGGGGGAGGGGGGGATAATGCAAAGCAGTGTCCAAATTTAGTGAAAATATTTTTAGTTTAACTCCCACATAACTATGCCTACCTATTTGAGTTAAAGCAAGGTTCAAATCAAAGTCAACAGTTTTGAGACTAAGTGAATTCAATGATGAAGGCAGTGCAGTGATGAATTTGAATGATATGCATGATGTCAAATTTGAGTCCACACTTGTCCAATATTGATTTGCTATCATCTTTGTACCACTTGAGCTCCATTGGAACATAAAAGTGTGCAAACTGAAAGTTAAACTGTCAGTATGGAAATAAAAATACCTGTTAGAATTCACAGTGGCACTCGTTTTGAGTCCAGTGTAACATGCTGAATTTTTTAATTGAAGTAACTCAAAAACCCAAATATTTGAAATTGTCAACAATTACTTTTAAATGTAAATCTCTTAAATTTTTGTTGTTTCTAACTTAAGAAGTGAAAAATACCCATTTGTGATGGCTAAATACATAACCAGTTTGGGAAAAAAAAAATCCACTGGATCTGCTGAAACCTGTCTAAGACGACAGAGACAGTTTAAGGTAGCAGAACCACAGAAACCTAAAGTAAAGGGCCAAGGTCCAAAAAGAGTTTTCAACTACATTGATCTTTGAGATTCTCAAGTATTTTAGTGATGGAGAGGAAAGTGGCCTGGATTGGTTTTGTGTGAATGAATGCTTGACCTGGAAAGAGCATGAAATTATAAACTGAATAGCATCTTGAAAGCTGTATGCAGAACACTGATAGGATTGAGCAATTTTTGAGGGAAAAGATACTTTTAATAAGCAAAAACAAGACATTTGGGGGGGGGACTAGGCAATGGGGTTAAGTGACTTGCCCAGGGTTACACAGTTAATATCAAGTATCTGAGGTCACATTTGAACTCGGGTCCTCCTGACTCCAGGGTTAGAGCGCTATCCACTGTGCCCCCTAGCTGCCCAAAAAGAGACATTTCCAAAACTTTATCTTTGGAATCAAAAGGATTGCTTATGCCATAAGAAGTTGTTTGTAAAATAACTAAATGTAAAACATCTCATTCAATAAAAGAACATTAGTGTTTCCTATAGCTGCTAATATGATGAACATGATGCTTGTCAAATGATGTCACAAGCAATTTTAGATTCTTTGTGGAGAGCATATTGGAAAGGAGATTTGCCCACATCTGAAGACCTTCGTAACCAAGTAACTGAGAAACCAAAAGTGCCCTATCTTGTGTGAATGTTTGAAATAATAGATGTAGTTTGATTTGATGAGGGAATCAATCATTTAACAAACATTAAGCACCTAGTACATGCCAGAGAAGTTTTTTTTTTTTCTCAGTGCAGACTTATTGATGGCAATTCCATATCAAGGTAAAATTCTGATACAAGTAATGAATACTTACTGGAAATTATATAATGTAGAAAATTGTGCTGAATTTTACACTGATAGAGTTCAATCAAAAAGTGCCGACTGTGTTCAATTCTCACATCTTGTTACAAGAAAACGTAATAATTATATTTGAATAAAATACTAGCTATGCTTGTTTTAGGAAATGTTGGGGGGGAGGTAATTTCTTTGTAATTAAAAAAAGGGTAAGGCAATGTCCTATAAAATTTGGAAATCACATCTGGATCTAACTATAAAACCCACGTCGTAGGATTAAAAGTTACTGAGTCAGGCCACTCTTCACCTCAGTAGCTCAGAATACATAACATAAGTATGTGCACTCACTGAGCTTATTAAAAACTGGCCCTGTGAAAGGATTTGGAAAGGTAAATAATTTGTCCATGTTACATAGAAGGGCAGCACAGGGAACAGAAGATTTCAGTTCCCTATAGTCCTTCAGTGTTCTTATTACATGTATTTACATTTGTTATGGTGTTCTGTCTAATTTACTAGATGTAAATAACATTTTCCTTCACTAGAGTAGTGGTCTCCAAACTTAATAATTATATACCTTGTCAGAGGCTACTGCAGTAGTCCAGGTGAGAGGTAATGGGGCCCTGAACTAGGTAATTAGAAGGAAAGTTTTAAAAGATGTGGAAATAGAAACAATATTTTGGTACCTGATTTGGAAACATGTAACAAGGGGTACCTAGGTGACACAGTGGATAGAGTGCTGGGCCTGAAGTAAGGAATATTCATCAATATGAGTTCAAATCTGGCCTCGGACCCTAACTGTGTTAGTCTGGGCAAGTGACTCAACCCTGGTTTCCTTGTCTGTAAAATGAACTGCAGAAGGAAATGGGAAACCACCCCAGTGTCTTTGCAAAGAAAACCTTAAATGGACTCTTGAAGAGTCAGTTACTACTGAACAGTAACAAAATGAGGCAGATTGAGAAATTAAGGCTAATGTCAACCTGAGTGACTAGAAAAATGTTATACTCAATAGAAATAGATATGGGAAAGAAGATGAATTTGTGGCGGGGGGGAGTAATGGATTCTAATTTGGACATATTGAGTTTGAGATGTCTATAGAGCATCCAGTTCAAAAAGTCCAGTGGGCAGTTTGTGATGTGGAACTGGAGCAAGAGAGATATTAGGACTGGTTACATAAGTCTGAAAGTCAGCTGCATAGACCCATTGATTAAACCTGTGGGAAATGATGAAGTCATATAGTGAGTGTACAGGCGAAAAAAAAGTCCGAGACAGAGTCATGGGGTACATCACCATAATTAGAGGACATGATATGATTATTCAACAAAGTGAATGAGGAATGGTGAGAGATGGAGAATCAGCAGAGTAGTATAAAGTCTTATTCAAAAGAAAGTAGGTATCCAGGAAGAGGGTCCAACAGGGTCCAATGCTACAGAATTAAGGAAGTGTGAAGACTTAAGACATCAGATTTGGCCATTAGATTGCTGGTAATTTTGAAGAAAAAAGTTTCAACTGAGGAGTCAAGTGTAAAGGGTGGAATTGAGACCCCAGAGACTGGAAAGATAATGGTATTTTCCATGGAAATACAAAATTTCAGGAAAGTCAGTAGGGGGGTGGGGAGAAAACATCTATGCCCACTCATCTTTCCCCATTGAAAAATGAAAAGTGGGTTAAGTGGAGCTTTTTCTCCAGCCACCACCCCAGAACTCAGAACTCTGCTGTGGTGAACCAGAGTAGTTGACTAAGGGGTGGGTTAAGTGGGGCAGGCAGAGAGGGAAGCAGGATAGAACCTGCCTGCTCAGTCGCTGTAAGTACCTGGGTTAGATTTAGGTATCATCCTGAGAAGGCTGATACTCAGGAAGGAAAGCTCTGAAGGGGTCTCTAGTGGGGGAATATTGAAGGGTATGTTGTGCTTGCCCACAATTGGTTATGGGGACATGGGAGTGGATACAATCCATCTTCCCATTGTCTGAGTGGTTGACTACCCATCCACTGCCCCTTGGGAAATGGGTCATTTCATAACCCACCCCCAGGGGACTAGCTTGGAGACCACTGATCTAAAGGAAATACACTGCTATACCCTAAGCAAATATGTTTAATATTCGACTTCCATATTTGGCATGTTAATGTCAAATAATGACCTGTGGATATTGCTATTTCCCACAAATTTAAGTGATCAAATAAAGGAAAAGGCATTTATTAAGTGCTTATTACATGCTAAGCACTGAAAAAGTTTAATTTTATTTTGAAAACATTTCAGATGCAATAGATTGTGTGTGTGCACACACGCATACGTATGTGTGTAAATTACATTATTCAAATTCACCACATCTATTACACCCATAAACATGATACAATTGTGATCCTGGTTGCTGAATGAAAATTTCTATTTCAGTGTTTAGAAGAATGCAGTTTGTCTCCTCCACATGGGCTGCCTCAGATGGTCTGTTTTTTGATGGAAATTTATCAGCTTCTTATAAACCGTTATCCCCACTCTCTTTATGTCAAAGGCACTTTTGTTTTGCAATGTTCTAATCTTCTCCCAGAATTCTTCACTGTTACACATCTGAAAAGAAAAATGTTAGCACTTGAAAGATAAATGGTTACAAACATAGCATAATTATAAATGTTGATTGAATGACTCAGTGAAACACATTATCACTAATCTGGTGGAAACTAAACCAACTGATAGTTTTTCCTAATTTAAAAGCAAGCAAACTACCCAGCATCTGGGGTAGAACTTCAGTGACATCTTTCAGTGGTAATTAACATTTTTGGTTGAAGGGAGTGGTAAGTAGAACTGGGCCTTTGATTTCATTGGTATAGAGTCCTACAAGGTGAGAAAACTGCCTCTACCAGTACAGGTCTTAGCCTAGGGCACTGAAAATTTAAGAGACTCACCCAGGGTTACAAAAGTTGGTATATGGCAGAGACTAAACCCAAATTTCAGTTTGTCCTGGCTCTGAGGCCATGTCATAATGCCTCTTCCATCTATGATACCTATTTCAAATGTTTGTGGAATTCTTTAGCAGTCCTTTCCCTCCTCCCCACCCCTCTGCTTTTTTTTTTTTTACGTTGAGTCAAATAACTAGATGAAGTTTCTAGCATTGTTGAATACATGCAAATGCCTGAGTAAATCTGAAACTGAGGAATCCGGAAGCTGTTTAACTCCCATCCGTAGTTTTCTACATTTATTTCTTGTTTCCCTGTAAAGATTCTAACTGAAATAGTGGCTTATATTTGACACAATTATATTTATAATAATTACAAGCCGTTGAAAGAAACCAGTAATATCTTCAGTATGGAAGAGGTGGGACTGGAACATAGTTCATATAAAAAAAGATGTGGCCCATTTGGGTGGACTGTGAGCTCAATATGGGTCAATAGTGTGATATAACAGCAACAAAAAAGAGTATACTCAGTTTCCATTAAGAAAAGTACAGTAGAGGCAGTTAGGTGGCGAAGTGAATAGAGAACCAGCCCTGGAGTCAAGAGGACCTGAGTTCAAATCCGACCTCAGCCACCTGACACTTATTAGCTGTGTGACCCTGGGCAAGTCACTTAACCCTGATTGCCTCGTCAAAAAAAAAAAAAAGAGAGAGAGAGAGAAAGAGAGAGAGAGAAATAGTATCTAGAATAATAAGGTAGGTGATAATTCCATCATACTCTATATTCAACTGACATCTGGCATATGGTTTCCAATTCTAGGCACCATAGTTTAGGAAGGGCATTCATAAATTGAATGGGTACAGAACAACATGACTAGGATAGTGAGGGAATTGAAGAACATGCCATGTAAGGATTAGTTTAAGAAAAAAAAAACTTGAATGTTTAGCCTAGAGAAGAGAAGCCATGAGAAAGCAATGAGAGATGTCCTCAAGTCTTTAAAGGGCTGTCATGATAAGAGTTCCTCTGCTTGACCCCAGTGCACAAAAATAATAATAAGAAGAACAATAGGTTGAAATTATAGAAAAATAGATAGGCTCCATGTAAGGAAAAAACTTGCTGACCCTTTGAACTGACCAAAAGTATAATAGGCTTCCTCAGAAAATAATGAGCTCCCCTTTGCTTGTAATAAGCATTTATCAGGTACTTTCTGTGCCAGGTGCTGTGACAAATGCTGGAGATACAAATAAAAACAAAAAAAGAAGTTTCTGCCCTCAAGGAACTTACATTCTAATAGGTGAAGATAAGACATAAAAGAGGGCTGAAGGTGGAGGTAGAGGGAGAAGAGAAGATGACCAGATGGGGGCATAGTGGCAAAGTCCAGAGAGTGAGAAGCAAAGCTGAGAGGGGAATGAAAAATGGTCTGGTGAAACCAGTTTCTGCCTTCAAGAAGAAACATAAAGCATATAAACTGTTGAAGTCTCTGGCATTGTTAAATACATGCAAATATCTGAGTATGTATAGAACTGAGGAATTTGGAAGCTGTTTAACTCCTAATAAGATGCAAGATATATACAAAGCAGTGAGTGACTCCAAGATGGAAGACTATTTAGCTAGGGAAACCAACTCCTCCAGTGGAGGCCTAGGCCAAAAGAAAGAGGTAGTATAATTACTACTCTAGTACAACTTTCTAGGGTACTCCTAGAATGGAGCTCCTTTATGTTTCCCAAATGAACTTTATTTTTTAGCTTCAAAATATTTCAAGAGGTTACCTTTTGGAATTTTTTGCAGGTTTTTGACAACTGTCCAATGTCATCCAAATCCAAAAAAGAGAAGATGTGTATGAGTACATTGTCAGGCATTCAAACTAAAAAGTCATAATGCCCACGACATAAATTCAAAGTGTATTCTAGTACTTTCTTGCCAAACACCTTCTGCAATTGTTCTGAAAAACAAAAAGAGAAATTAAGATGAGACATATCAAGACCCAAAACATCTTTCTGTTAAAAAAAACAAACAAACAAACAAACATCGTAGGGAGAGGTTACTTCTACATTGGTCTCAGACTGGAACAAGCATTTCAAAAAACAGCTAACAGGGGAAGCAGTAATAAAGGAATTGCAGTGTGAGTGATTGGGACAATGTTCCATTTGTATTAAAGCAAAATTTTCACAACTTGGCCAGTACTTAAATGCACTGTTGCTATCTCATTGGGGTGCGTTTTTTTTAAGTCAGAAAGATTTGAGGATCTTCCTGTATTCCCACTGTGATCACAATGGGTCTTCAGATTATAGCCTAGTTTCTCTATCCCTACTGATTAACTCTGCTAGTTCAGTAACAAATGGCTTGCCATAACCAATATTCATTCGTTTGTTTATCTGTTCACACACATATACACCCTATCACCTAATGGCCGACCCTCTGGCAATGACTCTTTCCATACTAGGTAACAGGGTAAAGTGCAAAGAGCAATATACTAGGAGTCAGAAGTTCTGGGATCTCGTCCCATCTCTGCCTCTTATTAGTGGAGTGATCTTGGACAAATCACTTTTCCTCTCTTGGTCGCAGGTTCCTTATCTGCAAAATGAGCAGGTTGGATTAAAGCTCTAAGGTCCGTTTCAATTTCAGCTCTAAATTCTATGAGTCCCTAAGTCCTTGGAGAGGCAGTATAGCACAGTAGATGTCAGGAGCCAGTGTCAGAAACAAGAAGACCTGCGATCAAGTCCTCCCTCTGACACACCAATTGTGTGTCCATTGGCAAGCCGAAGGCCCTCAGTGCTCTCCAAGCTACAGAGGAATTATCCATCCACATCAAGGGAGAGAGCTTAGCATCAAGGGAGGGATTTTCCCTCTGGAGACTTCCTTAAGTTAAATCTCAGGATTGATTGGGTAAAAAAGTGGGGGAGGGAGCTCTGATAGCAGTGTTGTCCAGTAGATAAAATACTGGCTTTACAGTCAGGGGACCTAGGTTCAAATCTTGCTTTAGATACTACCCATATAACTTTGGACAAATCATTTAATCTCCTTCCCTGGGCCTCAGTTTCTTCAACTGTCAAAAAAAAAAACCAGAGAATGTGGTCTAGATTTCCTTTGAGGATCCATCTAGCTCTGGATCTAAGTCTTATGATGTCATCTGAAAAAATATACCAACCACTGGCAGGCTTTCCAAGGCTTTCCAACCTTGCTGGACCAGCTGAAGTTGGCTGGCACAGCCTTTGAATCTCCTGGGTCACCTCTACACCAGGGAATAAAAACCAGGGCACAAGAGAACGTTTCATGGAAGAGGTAGCACCTGAACTGAGCTTTAATGGAAGGCAACAATTCTAAAAGGCAGGGGAAATGGAGGGAGTGCATGCCAGGCTGAAGGATGGTTTGTGTGAATATGCAGATGCTGGAGATGGATTCTGAGTTAAGGGAACAGTTAACAGTTCAGTTTGGTTGGAATGGCATGTAAAGTATGTGCTTTCTGTGTCAGTTATGTATGTTCACATGGGTTGTCTAAATGGCTCATGGGAGGCATGGATAGATATCTCTGAAATCTTACCCACTTCTCTGCAAAGAGGACTGTGTTCCTGCCTTGAGGGCTAGAGACTAGAATTTTATTAGTCTCCCTAAATATTAGGTTCAAAACAATACATTTTTAGGTTACCTGGTAGCTATTTCTTATAGGGGAAAGGGTAACCCAAACTTAACACCCACAGGCTTGACTCCTTCTCACCCAATGCTAGTTATTACACAAAAGATCATCACAAATAATGAACAGCAATTAAATCCATTTATCCAAGCAGATAGCAAACAAAAACTGAAGGAGTTCTACAGATTAGGCTATGCCAGGAAATACACAAGAATGAATGAGCTTTATGAGAGTGAGATGAGATCTCAGCTCAACCAAGAAAGAAGCCTTGATCCCATCCAAGGGGAAATTTTTCAGAGTCTCTGGGGAAGCAAACTGGAAATCAGGGATAAATTAAAAAGCCAGCTACCCCTACATGTCTGGAGTTTCTCAAGTTTCTCTATCTCCGTCTGTCTGTCTCTCTGTCTGTCTCTCTCTCCATGGATTTGGAGTCACTCCCTAAGAAAGTCTGGAATTATGAAATGAAAACTATCTCTCCTCTCCAAAACTTTCCCATCAGCTCTACCTTACCTGTAGTCAAGCAGGGTTGTGTCAGCATTCTCTTCACCAGTGCAAATTCACATTCTGCCAGTAATATGCAACACAGGGCTGCCCCTATACCATGCAGCTAGAATGAATTATATGGGTACATGAAGGACAGTAAAATAAAATAAGACTGGAAAGTTACGATGGAACCAGATTATAGAAGACATGAAATATCAAGTTGAGGAGTTTGTATTTTATTCTAGAGGCAATAGGGAGCCACTGAAGATTTCTGAGCAGGGGAATGGCATGGTCAGACCTATTCTTTAGGAGAAACAGTCATATGGGGGATGGTGGTTTGAAAAGGGAAGACACCTGAGACAAGGAGGCCAATGAGGAAGGTGATGAGGACTTAAATTAGCATTGTTCCAAATGATGGTTTATGTAATAATTATTATCACTATTACTATATATAAAGCATTGTAAGATTTATAAAGCTTCTTCCTTAAAACATTCTGTGATATCATATCAAATATTATAATCCCCATTTTACTGATGAGAAAGCTGAGGCTCAGAATTAAGTGACTTGCCTTGACTCATATTGCTAGTTAATGGTACAGCCAAAATCTAAATCTAATCATCAACTCACTTCAGGTTCATTGCTTTTTCTACTTTGTCTCATTGACTTTGCAATATTTAAAGTCATAAAGAAGAAGAGTCAATTTGGTTGTAATTAAGCTAGACCATTAATTATAGTGGTCCATGCAGAGGTAGGTAAGCACTTAATAATAGAAATATTCATTCATTTAAAAAAATTTTTTTTCAAAATATTATTTGGTGGTTTGCTTTCCTCTTACCTCTCCCACACCAACAATCACAAATGCAGAACACTTGAAATAACTAACAACAAAATTAACTGATAATTTGCATGAAGACTTGGCAGGTTTCCACAGTAACGTTTAATGGCCCAGTGAATGTAATTTGCTCAGGCACATCAGATGGAAAATGACATCTTTCAGATGAATGAACATATTTCATTTTATTCTCAAAGCCCATCTTGCTGAGGCAGAAACAAAGTATAGACCTGAATACTAAAAGCTTTCCACTTCCTTATATAGAAGCACCAGATGCCTCACTTCAAAATCCAATTATTTTTTATCTCAAAAAAAAAAAATCCAAAACCACATCATATTTTGGAATTTTAAATAATACCAAGAGGAGTAAATGATGTATTTCTCTATGTTGATAATATCACATGGAATGGTTTGTTTATTGTCTTGGTCCAAATATAGGCTACCCTCCAATACAGAAGTACCCCCTAAATCTAAGCTAACACATACTGGATGTGTGAACCTGATGAAATCACTTAACCACTCAATGCTCTCAGCAACTCACTAAGATGAGAAGATATGGAACAGGGGCTAGCAGACCTACATTGGTAAAGGGAGTTGCCCTACTGGTAGTAACCTATCCCAATGAAATCATAAAAATAGTGAGATATATAGATATATATTCATGCATGTGTTTGCATACCCATGTGTATGTATATATGAACACATATATGCATAAACACACATATACTAACTCATATACAAATGTGTATATGGGTCTGTGTATAGAGGCATATATGTAAACACATATAAACACACATATATATACATGTATATTGTGTTGTGTGTATATATTTATATACATATACATACATAAAGATATATAGATAGCTGTATATATATATACATATATACATACATACAAATATGCACTGAAAAGTAAAACTATTAGAGACTAAATGCTCAGGTTTTATATTTCGCATTATAGACCAAAGTAATACAATGTAGATCTGGAACTAGAACCAGTTTAGAAAATGGCCATATTATAATACAATGATTCTTTAAGGGATAATGGAAGGTTTCTGATAGGCCCTTTTTTCTCCTTTTGCCCATGGGAAACATCACCCTGCCTGCACTAATAGTAGTCTCTTAGTACTCTCCCCACCCCTCTTCAGAAAAGCATTTCTAACCCTTCAGAGTAAGTCTCTAGCAGAGGCTAGAGGCTTGGTCACAGCAAGAAGGTCATAGCCCTGATGGCAGGTTTGATTCCAGGCTCTGTCATTAATAAACTGGGTTACCTTCCAACGGTCACTTCATTTCTCTGAGTTTCTGTTTCCTCATCTGTAAAATGAGAGAACTGAACAAAATGTCCACTAAGATACCTTCTACCTCAAACATTTGGTAATTCTAGGGTTCTGACCTTACCACTCCACTGAAATTACTTTCTCCAAGGTTACCAATGATCTCTCTTTAATTTCCACATCTGATGGTCTCTTCTCAGTCTTCATGGTTCTCTCTACAGCATTTGACCCTATTAACCACCCTCTCCTCCCATGTACTCTCTTGCCTCCGGGCTTTTGTGACACTTATTAAAAAAAATGATTTATTTATTTTTCAGTTTTCAACATTCACTTCCATAAGATTTTGAGTTTTAAATTTTCTCCCCCTTCTTCTCCTCCCTCCTCCACCCTCCCCAAGAAGGCTGTAATCTGATATAGGCTCTACTTATACATTCATATTAAGCATATTTTCACATTAGTCATGATGTGTAAAAGAATTAGAACCAATGGGAGGAACCATGAGAAAGAAGAATCAAAACAAAACAACAAAAGAAAAGGAGAGCAAATGGTATGCTTCCATTTGCATTCCAACTCCATGGTTCTTTTTCTGGATGTGGATAGCATTTTCCATTGTGAGTTTTTTGGAGTTGTCTTAGATCCTTGCATTGCTGAGAAGAGCTAAGTCTATCAAAGTCAGTCCTCACACGATGTGACACTTTCTTGGTTCTCCTTCTACTTCTCTGATCTCCTCTCAGTCTCTTTGGCAGTATCATCACCTACATCCATCTCCCTAACAATGGGGTACACACTAAGGCTCTGTTCTGGGCCTTGTCCTCTCTCCATGCTCACTTTTTTGGTGATACCATTAAGCTCTCCCATGATTTCAATGATCACCTCTGTTCAGATGGCTCACAGATCTACTTCCTCCCCTGAGCTACAGTCTAACTCTAATGGAATGATCCAGCAATCTAGGCTTGACCCTGTGCTGTATTCTTGTATCCCCTCCCCCTGCTTCTAGTATGGTGCCTGGCACATAGGAGGCACTTAATAAATTTTGCTTAATTAACTAATTGACTGATTTGTTAGATCTGCCCAATGTTCTTGCCTGTCAGCTTCTTTTTTAATTATGACTGCAATAAAGGGTGTTAGCTATCTCTTCTAACTTTCTGTCATCTGTAAATGTGATAAACGTACCATCTATTACTTTATCCCAGTCACTTATGACATGGTTAAACAGCATGAAGCCAAGCACACATTCCTGGTTCATTCCACTGGAGCCCTCCTTCTCTGGCGACACTAAACTGTTAAATACTACTACAGGTCTGGCCAGTCCACTAATTCCTAATCCACCTACCTATACTGTTATATGATTGTCATTGCTACATATTTTCCACAACACCATGAGAGATTTCGTCAAATGTTTCATTAAGATTTACACACCTGTTGTTGTTGTACTTGTTCAGTCACGTCTGACTCTTTGTGACCCCATTTAGGGTTTTCTTGGTAAAGATACTGGAGTGGTTTGCCATTTCCTTTTTCAGCTCATTTTACGGATGAAGAAACTAAGGCAAACAGAGTTAAGTGACTTGCCCAGGGTCACCTAGCTAGTAAGTGTCTGAGGCCAGATCTGAACTCAGATCTTCCTGACTCCAGGCCCAGCACTCTATCCACTGTGCCACCTAGCTGCCCAACACACCTGCAACCTTGGATAAACTCATTAGGAGAGTCATGAGGATTTAATTTTAGAGCAAACAGAGGTAACACTGAACTTCCCAGTTTTTGAAGCAATCTCCATTCAGTCATGAAAAGACACATATTTGGTCTTCAAAGGTATTTTCTTCTCACTTAAGAGTGGTAAAGGATAAAACTTAAAACCAGAATTTATATTTTAATGCCAATCAACATGGCAGTAACTGCAGAAAGCCAAAGCCATTTCATTTGTTTGGACTGTTCCGGTATGAGCACGTAGAAGACTTGTTTGGAGTTGCCATTGTTGGGTAAAGTACCTCTTGGAGCTCACCCAACAGACTTGAACAGAGAACAAGGGGAGGCAGGTGGGGCTGGTTCCTGACAGGTGGTCTCCCCTTATCAGCATTCTCTAAGCTATAAGGGGACTTTGATCTTGATATGAGGGAAAATTACTCAGTGCCACTCATTCTGACCTCAGAGGAGTGCTAATGAGGAGAAAACGGAGGAGTCAAAGAAGCAAGATGGGAGAAGCAAGCAGGAAGCAGGGAGAGGAAGTAGATAGAGAGGAAGTCAAGAGCAGTTATTGGGACTTCTGAACTAGGGCAGATACAAGTCCGAAAGACGCTGCTCAGATAATCCAGTTCAAGATGGAAAAACAAACTTGTGACCTTTTTTCTCTCTCTCCTTTTCTTACCTATGATGGTTGATTGCATGGTGGGTCATTTACTCACTTTAAACCTCCCTACTTCTGTCTAGGAAAAATATGTGTGTGTGTATGTGTGTGTGTGTGTGTGTATGAGAGAGTGTGTGTATGTGTGTGTATATATATAGATAGATAGAACACATATTTGTACACCTTTGATCCAGATGTTTACTTTGTTTCTTAATCAGTAAATGCAATAAAATTGTTGTGTATGTAATTTGTTTAATCTTTACAAAAAAGGGGAAGAGAATAAGCCTTATTGTAAAAAGAAGAAATACGTGGTTTGGTCAGGTCTGAGCCTGAGGATTTGGAAGCTAGTTGAAAATAGGTGAGCAAAGTCCGATAGCAATCATTTAACTGTTAAAAGGCTGGAAATGAATTTGGGACTTCATATACTTCCAGAGGGGGAAAAAAAAAATCACAAGCTGGTAATAACAGCAGGCAGGATGCGGAGAACAAGCAGGGGTATTTTGACTTTCCTTATGGCTAGCAGAGGCCATTTGTCACTGGACTTTGAAAAGCAAGTCACGCTTAAATGAGAAGGGAGCAAGTTGATCAGGAAGGGAAAGGCATGTTCCTGAAGGGCAGTGAGGTCCTAGAGAAGCTCTTCCTCCATGAAGGAAGGAGAAGCCAAAGGCATGAGCATGCTCAATAGGTCTGCTGGCTCAGTTTCTGATTAAGATCACCACCAGCCTAAGTTCCTAGTACTACCTCATGCTTACAGATGGTGGCCCTTTGCTTTAGCACCACCCTTAGTCTCAAGAAAACTGGGGAAACTAAATTACTTCTAAGCCACATATATAGGAATTTTGGCCATTTGAGGGGGTGAGGGGTTTGGATTTGTCTAGAACCCAGAAGGCCATGAATCCCACTTAGGAATAAAGATCTTATCTCCCAACATCCTCTGAAGCCCCACTGGGAACAATATTGAAAGAAACAGCTTCCTTGTCTCTGGAAAACTAGGTTGGCTCAAACCCAATTTGATCCCAGGTGGAACCAGAATAGCCTTGGGAAGAAAGTGGGTAACCAGAGACACCATCCAGTAGACCTTATCAGGCTTCTTAGACTGGCTGTTGGTGAAAGTGTGACAAAGAAATGCTGTGTTTCTGGTTCTTAGAGAAGATAGAGGAAATACCAACTGCAGGCACTGGACAAAAATACATGGGAAGATGCAGGCCAGATTTTTAGGAAGCATTGTAATCTGGGGTTAGGCTCACTCCTTCTTGCCATCTCTTTTTTCTCCTACTTTTGAAAAGGATATTGGGGCCTCCAAGGGAGGAATTTCCTCCGCCAATGCAGACCTGCATGTTACAGTTTTAGATAGTGCCTGTGGCACTGAGAGATGAGGATCCTACAGCCAGTACCAAAGTGTCATAGGTAGAACTGGAATCTAGACCCTCCTGGTTAGTAGCCAGCTCTCTAGCCATTACACCATCCTACTTCTTCTCTTAATTATGGTTAATAACAGAGGAAGCAACTAGGTGGCTCAGTGGATAGAGCACTGGACCTGGAGTCAGGAAGACCTAAGTTTAAATGTGGCCTCAGACACTTATTAGCTATGTGACCCTGGGCAAGTCATTTAACCTCTGTTTGCCTTGGAGGCAACTAGGTGGCTTAGTGAATAGAGCACTGGACTTGGAGTAAGGAAGACCTGAGTTCAAATGCTTCAGATTCTTTTACGAGCTGCATGAATGCATGGGCAAGTCGCTTAACCTCTGTTTGCCTTAATCCACTGGAGGATGAAATGGCAAACCACTCCAATATCTTTGCCAGGAAAAGACAATGGTCCATGGGGTCACAAAGAGTTGGATATGACTGAACAAGAAAAACAAAACAATGACAAATGACAGTTAGCCTCAGTCTGGGCAGCCCTGAAACAAAGCTGATTGTGGTCCCTAGATGCCTTCCCTTAAAATAATCTTTGTCAGTTGCTCATGGGTAGCCCGAGCTAATATAATAACAATGACAATTCTATCTAAATTAATTTACTTATTCAGTGCCATACCAATCAAACTGCCAAAAAATTATTTTGTAGAGCTAGATCATGGGTAGGTTGAGCTAATATAATAAAAATGACAATTCTATCTAAATTAATTTACTTATTCAGTGCCATACTTATCAAACTACCAAAAAATTATTCTCTAGAGCTAGGAAAAATAATAACAAAATTCATCTGGAAAAACAAAAGGTCCAGAACATCAAGGGAATTGATGAAAAGTAATGGTATAGGGAAAGTGGCCTAGTCGTTCCACATCTTAAATTGTATTATAATGCAGCAATCATCAAAACTACTTGGTACTGGCTAAGAAATAGGGTGGTGGAACAGTGGAATAGGTTAAGTACACAAGACACAGTAGTCAACTGTTTGATACACCCAAAGAACCCAGCTTCTGGGGTAAGAACTCACTATTTGACAAAAACTACTGGGAAAACTGGAAAATGGTATGGCAAAACCTGGGCATAGACCAACATCTTATATCCTATACCACAATAAGTCAAAATGGTACATGATTTAGATATAAAAGCTGATACTATAAGCAAAGTGGGAGAGCAAGGAATAGTTTACCTGTCAGATTTATGGAGAATGGAAGAATTTTTGACCAAATAAGAGATAGAGAACATTATGAAATGCAAAATGGATAATTTTGATTACATTAAATTGAAAAGCTTTTGCACAAAAAAGCCAATGCTACCAAGATTAGGAGAGAGGCAGAAAATTGAGAAAGAATTTTTACAACCAGTATCTCTGATAAAGGCTTCATTTGTGAAATATATAGAGAACTGAATCAAATTTATAAGAATACAAGTCATTCCCCAATTGATAAATGGTCAAAGGATATGAATAGTCTGTTTTCAGATGAAAAAATTAAAGCTATCTAAACACATATGAAAAAATGCTCTAAATCACTACTGATTAGGGAAATGCAAATCAAAATAACTCTTAAGTACCCCATTACACCTATCAGATTGGCTAACATGACAAAACAGGAAAATGATAAATGCTGGAGAAGATGTGGGAAAATTGGAACACTAATGCATTGTTGGTGGAATTGTGAACTGATCCAACCATTATGGAGAGCAATTTGGAACTATGCCCAAAGGGCTATAAAACTGTGCATTCCTGTTGACCCAGCAATAGCATTTCTAGGGCTGTATCTCAAAGAGATCATACAAACGGGAAAAGGACCCACATGTACAAAAATATTTATAGCAGCTCTTTTTGTGGTGGTAAAGAATTGGAAATTGAGAGGATGTCCATCAATTGGGGGACTGGCTGAATAAGTTGTGGTATATGAATGTAATGGAATACTATTGTGCTATAAGAAATGATGAACAGGCTGACTTCAGAAAAACCTGGGAAGGCTTATATGCACTGATATTGAGTGAAGTGAGCAGAGCCAGGAGAATGTTGTACAAAGTAATAACCACATTGTGCGATGACTAATATTGATAAACTTAACCCTTCCCAGCAATACAAGGATCTAAGACATCTCCAAAGGCTTTGTGATGGAAAATGCTATCCACATCCAAAGAAAGAACTATGGAGTTTGAATGCAGATCGAAGCATACTATTTGCTATTTTTTTCTTCTGCTGAGTTTTGTTTCTGATAGGTGGTTCTTCCTATTGGTTCTAATTCTTCCTTATAACATGACTAATGTGAAAATATGTTTAATAGGAATGTATATGTAGAGCCTACATCAGATTGTGCACCATCTTGGGGAGGGTGGTGGGGAGGAAGGGGGAGAAAAATTTTAAACTCAAAAGCATATGGAAGGATTGTTGATAAATCAAAATAAATTAATTAATTGAAAAAAAGAATGGTACAAAAAAAAATCTTTGTACTCCACCTATGGATTGATCATTCTGAACCCAAAGGTTTTCTTGGAAGAGGAAGGAGAAAAGAACGTGACCAAGGTCATTCCTGGCCAGCAGGTTGACAAGTTCCTGGCTAGCCAGGGAGATAAACAGGTGCCATTGGGTACAAATGCTGGAACACTGAGCCTCGAATACATGCCGTGTTGCTGCTCATCCAGGACAAATTCTGCATGCAGTCTCCTTGTTTCTCGAGGGAAGGTTGCTCTTGGTCCAGTTCGTAAAGTTATGCTCCATGACTTCCAGATAATCTGCCAGAAGAACAAAACCAATTGGAGCAAATGTAGACTGATAGGTTTGTAAGATTGAGGAGCAGAAAGGGGCTTGTGTTGGGAAGAAGAGGGAGGATAGGAAGCAACAATGATCCAAAACAATTCCAAAGGACTCCTGATGAAAAATGCTATCCACCTCCAGAGAAAGAACTGATGGAATCTGAATGAAGATCAAACATAGCTTTTTTTTTTAACTTTCTTTATTTTTCTTTTTTTTTTGTCTGTATTTTCTTTCACAGCATGACTAATATAGAAACATGTTTTGTATGACTGCTCATGGATAACCTATATAAAATTACTTGCCTTCTCAATAAGGGGGGATGGGAAGAAAGGGTAGACAATTTGGAACTCAAAATTTTAAAAAATAAATGTTAAAAATTTTTACACGTAATTGGAAAAAAAAATTTAAAAAAACACCAGACCTGATAATGTCGTCAGTGCTCCCTCTTGCCTCTAGAATATAATACAAAATCCTCAGCCTGGCATTTAAACTCTCCACACTGGCTCCCACCCACTTTTTGAATCTTATTTGAATTACTTCCCTTTCCATTCCAGTCAAATTATACCCAACATTCACCGTAATAAGTAGTCCTTGTGCACAACATTCCATTTTCTGCTTCTATTTGCACAGGTCACACCCTTTGTCTGGAAGGCACTCTTCCTCATTCATCTATTCAGCAAGCATTTCTTAAGTACCTTCTATGTATCAGGCACTTCAAGCAACTTACACTTTATATATCTATCTCGGCACAGAGATAGACATATATGCATGTGTATGTATGTGTGCATACAGACTTACATGTATATACATATAAATATATGTATGTACATGTGTATACATATATACATGTATATGTGTATATATGTATATGCACACACACACACACATAAGCAAAAAAGTACTGGGAAGGAGACACATAGCTAGAGGGATCAGGAAAGGCTTCATGCTAGGGATAGTACTTGAACTGAGCTTCAGAGCAGGACAGAACTTCTAAGATGGGTAGAGGGTGCATTCTAGGCATGGGGGATGGACAGCCTCTGTAGAGGCATAGAGATGGAAGATGAAACATCACATACAAGGAATAAATAGACTAATTTGATTAGACTATAGCATGCATGAAGGGCAGTACTATTTAAGAAATGTATCTCCCTCAGAGAGATAAAACTCAAAAAAATCTCCATCAGAGAAGAAGGAATTCATGATGAAATGGCATCTTTTTTTTCTCAGAGATGTAGGACAAAGGTCCTCTAATGAGTGGGGAAAAGAAGGGGATGGTATAGGAGGCTTGAAGAGAGAAGCAAAGGTTTGGAATAGCTGCTTTGGGAAGTGGAATGGAGAGTCAATTCTGATTTAAAGAGTCAATTAAGGGGGCAGCTAGCTGGCGCAGTGGATAGAGCACCGGCCCTGGAGTCAGGAGGACCTGAGTTCAAATGTGACCTCAGACCAAGTTTAGCACTTACTAGCTGTGTGACCCTGGGCAAGTCACTTAAACCCAATTGCCTAAAAATTTAAAAAAAAAGTCAGTTAAGAATAAAATGACTGCCTTGCTACAGCGACACCTCACTGAAAATTAGATAACAAATGTCCAGTGATTCAGGCAGCATAGTTTAGAGCTGTTTATAGGGGGGTAAATAGGAACAAAGGCTGTAGGGGATTGGGGGTATCCAAGGAGGAGAAAGGCATGAGCGTAGGACAAGTGAACAAAGGTCTGAGGACCCCTGCCTTCCTCCAAAACACCGCTCAGGTATCACCTCCCACTTGAGATCTTTCCTGATTCTACCCTTCTCCAATATCCAATTGTTAGTGTTTCTTACCCTCATTGAAATAACCTTGTGTTGCTTGGTATATCCTATGCATTTACTTGTATACATCAGTCAGTCAAAAGAATTTATAAGATGTTTGCTATGTGCCAGGTCCTGTGCTAAGCTCTGGGGGTTACTAAGAAACGAAAAAACTTTTTTTAGCTTTTTATCATCATATATTTTTTCAATCATATGGAAAGATCTCAAATAGAAGGTGATAACTGAGTGGTGCTTTGGAAGAAGGCAGGGATCCTCAGACCTTTTATTTTTTAATTTAAAATTTGTTAACTTATTTTATAAGCATCTATTTTTCTCCTCTGCTCTTCCCACAATTGAACCTTAAAAAAATCTTTCATCACAAATGTCCATAGTCCAACATGATAAATTTCCACATGAACCATGTCCAAAAATATCTCATTCTTTTTTTTCTTATATTAATTTGTTTTTTAGTTTTCAACAATCACTTCCATAAGCTTTTGAGTTTTAAATTTTTCTCCCCTCCCTCCCTGCCTCTCTCCCCAAGACAGTATGCAATCTGATATAGGGTCTACATAGACATTCCTATTAAACATATTTTTGCATTAGTCAGGTTTTGTAAGGAAGAATTAGAACCAATAGGAGCAACCACAAGAAAGAGGAAACAAAACAGAACAGAAGAAAAAAAAGAACAAATAGTATGCTTCAATCTGCATTCAGACTCCATAGTTCTTTCTCTGGATGTGGATAACATTTTCCATCATGAGACTTTTGGAGATGTCTTAGAACTTTACGTTGCTGAGAAGCGCTAAGCCTATTAAAGTTAGTCATCGTGCAATGTGGTTGTTACTGTGTTTAATGTTCTCCTGGTTCTGCTCACTTCACTCAGCATCAGTCCAAGTCTTTTCAGGTTTTTCTGAAGTCTGCTTGCTCATTATTTCTTATATCACAGTAGTATTCCATTACATTCATATACCACAATTTGTTCAGCCACTTCCCAATTGATGGGCACCACAATTCCCTGCCACAGAGAAAGAGCTATGAATATTTTTGTACATATGGTTCATCTCATTCTTTTAATAAAATATATATTTATTTTTAGTTTTCAACATTGACTTTTATAAAATTTTGAGTTTTAAATTTTCTCCCCCTCCTTCCCTACTCCTTCCCCAAGATGGCACACAATCTGATATAGGCCATACATGTACAATCATACTAAACATACTTCCACATTAGTCTGTTGTAAAGAAGAATTAGAACCAGAGGGAAAAACCACAAGAAAGAAAAAAAAAGGAAAAATAGTATGCTTTGATATACATTTAGACTCCATAGTTCTTTCTCTGCATGTGGATAGCATTTTTCATCATGAGTCTTTTGGAACTGTCTTAGATCATTGCATTGCTGAGAAGAGCCAAATCTATCAAAGTTGGTCATTGCACAATGTGGCTTTTACTGTGTATAATGTTCTCCTGGTTCTGCTCATTTCACTCAGCATCAGTTCATATAAGTCTTTCTAAGTTATTCTGAAGTCTACCTGCTCATTATTTCTTATGGAACAATAGTACTCCATCATATTCATATACCACAATTTGTTCAGCCATTCCCCAATTGATGGTCATCCCCTCAATTGAAAATTGAGGCCACCACAGAATTGGCCACCACAGAAAGAGCAGCTATAAATATTTTTGTACATTTGGGTTCTTTTCCCATTTTTATGATCTTTTGATGTAGTATTGGTATTGCTGGATGACATGTGCTGATTTGCATAGTTTTATAGCCCTTTGGGCATAGTTCCAAATTGCTCTCCAGAATGGCTGGATCAGTTCACAACTCCACCAACAATATATTAGTGTTCCAATTTTCCCATATCTTCTCCAACATTTATCATTTTCCTGTTTTGTCATGTTAGCCAATCTGATAGGTATGAGGTGGTACCTCAGAGTTGTTTTAATTTGTATTTCTCTAATCAATAGTGACTTAGAACATTTGTTCTTATGACTATAGGTAGCTTTAATTTCTTCATCTGAAAACTACTCGTTCATATTCCTAGAATATGTCTCTTTCTTATGATTAAGAACATATTCTTAAATAATTCTAAATAATTCTTAAAGGAAATCAAGCCACATTATAAATGCTTCATGGGTTGATGTGTCTTGAGCAAATTTAATAAAGGTAGATTATGGTACATACTCTGAGCAAAATCAGTTTATTAACAGCAATGCATATAACTGTTGATAATGAGGCTGGCCATCTCAGTAACTCCAGTGACTCAAAGGGGGGGGACCCTCTTTATTGAGACACAATAAAGAAGGGGTCATGGCAGGTGTGGAGAAAAGGTGATATGTTGTAAGGTTGGGGCAGGAACATTAACGTTAGCTATGCTGAGAAAGGTAGGCTTGCATTCAGGTGAAGCTAATTACACCTCTCACTAACAATTGAGAAATGTTAACTGCCTCATGAGACCCATCTGCATCTTGTAGTTTTTGCTAGAGGATTGCAACTACCAGATTTTCTGTCTCCTTAGAAGAGATTAAAAACTCCCTTAAACAAAGACAAAGACTGACAACATATCTTTTGGGGATGGTAAAAAGTTAATTTGTGAAGCTTAATAAACAGATATCCAAGAAGCGTCATAGGAGATACAAGTATGAGAGATAATACCTTTTCTTTTAAACTAATTTTAAGCTAACTCAGAGGAAAAGCCATAAATTCCCAAGCCCAACTAAAAGACATAGGAAAGTGGCTTTAGGCTGATGGAGACTCAATTATAAAAATCAATACAGGCCATGATGGTGGAGTAATAGAAACTCACTTGAACTCTCCCAACTTCACCTCCAAACAACTTTAAAATAATGCCTCAAATCAAAGTCTAGAGCAGCAGAACCAACAAAAGATTGGGGAGAAATAATTTCCAGCCCAAGACAACTTAGGAGGTCAGCAGGAAAGTTCTGTCTCATGGTGGGGTGGAGCAGTGAGGGTGTAGTGATCAACCCAGAGCACTGTGGAGCCCTGGGAGTAGCTGCATTAGTACAGGAGCAACTTTGGGAGTTCTCAGCACATAGACAGTAGGGAGGTCAGACATGTGGTGAGAAGGAGATTGCAGAGGACCCTTTGGTGGCACTGGTTGCAGGACCCTATTGCATTGCCCATGCACAGTTCCAGGTTGGAGTGCCAGGGCAAAAAGGAACATTAGTGTACTGGCACTCATGGCCAAAGGGAAGCAGGAGCTCTGGTCACAGTTCCAGGGTGGAGAGGAGTGCTTGTAGTCCTTCATGGGGGAGTGATGCCCTGGTCTTAGGTCCAGGGCCATAGGAGAGCAGTGGTCCTGGCTCCAGTTCTGGTTCCAAGGCATAGAGGAGTATTTGTAAAGGCTAGTGGGCCAGAGCACAGGTCAGAAGAGAAGTAACTACATTTTCCCATAGATCATACCACCTTGGAAGAACTAAAAACTTTTAGACCCCCCCCCCCCCAGAACTAGCTCTGAAAACAGCAGCACAAAAAACTTGAAGCTTGGGACAGTGCCCCTGCCAGAGCCCCAAGAGTAAAGCCCAACTTTAACATAAAGTTAAAAGTCAAGAAATAGGTTGTAAAAATGAACATGCAATTAAAAAAAAGAACTTGACCACAGAAAGTTACTATGAAGACAGGGAATATCAAGACGCAAACCCAGAAGACAATAATATCAAAGCAGCTACATGCAAAGCCTCAATGAAAAAAATGTGAATTGTACACAAACCCAGAAAGAATTCCTGGAAGAGTTCAAAAAGAATTTTTAAAATCAAATAAGAGAGGTAGAGGGAAAAATGGGGAAAAATGAAAGTGATACAAGAAAATCAGCAGTTTGGTTAAAAAAGGTACAAAAAATATTGAAAACATCTTAAAAAGCAGAATTGGCCAATGGAAAAAAAGGTACAAAAAGTCACTGAAGAAAATGGATTCTTAAAAAAGTAGAATTGGTCAAATGGAAAAGGAGGTTAAAAAAAAAGCTTTCTGAAGAAAATAATTCCTTAAAAATTAGAATTGGGCAAGGGGAAGCTAATGACTCCATAAGACATCAAGAAACAGAAAAGCAAAATCAAAAGAATGAAAAAAATAGAAGAAACTGAAATGTCTCATTGGAAAAACAACTGACTTGGAAAATAGATTGAGGAGAGATATGGAACTACCTGAAAGCAATGATAAAAAAAAGAGCCTAGACATTATCTTTCAAGAAATTCTCAAGGAAAGCATCCCTGACATCCTAGAACCAGAAATTAAAATAGAAATTGAAAGATCTACTGATCACCTCCTGAAAGAGATCCCAAAATGAAAACTTCCAGGAATTTTATAGCCAAATTCCAGAGCTCCCAGGTCAAGCAGAAAATATTGCAAGCAGCCAGGAAGAGACAATTCAAATATCATGGAGCTACAATCAGGATAACACAAGATCTAGTAGCTTCTAGGCTGTAATGAAAGGATCAGAGGGCTTGTAATATGATATTCTGGAAGACAAAGGAACTAGGATTACAACCAAGAATAACCTATCCAGTAAAACTGAATATAATCCACCAGTGGGAAAATGGATATTTAATGAAATAAAGGACTCTTAAGCATTCCTGATGAAAAAACCAGAGCTGAATAGAAAATTTGACTTTCAAATAAGACTCAAGAGAAGCATAACAACAATACAGGAAAGAGAAATCATAAGGGATTCAGTAAGGTCAAATTGTTTACATTCCTATCTGGGAAGATGATACTTGCACTACTAAGAACTTTATCATCATAAGGGCAGTTAGAAGGAATGTGCATAGACAGAGGGCACAGGAGTGAGTTAACTATTATGGGATGATTTCAAAAAAATAAAATTATGACTCTTCTCAGCAATGCAAGGACCTAAGACAACTCCAAAAGATTCACAGTGGAAAATGCTATACACATCCAGAGAAAGAACTATGGAGTCTGAATGCAGATGGAAGCATATTATTTGCTCTCCTTTTCCTTTGTTGTTTTATTTTATTGCTTCATTCTCATGATTATCATGACTAATGGGAAAATATGATTAACATGAATGTATAAGTACAGCCTATATCAAATTGCATGCTGTCTTGCAGGGGGGAGTAGAAGGAGGAGGAGAAAATTTAAAACTCAAAATCTTATGGAAGTGAATGCTGAAAACTAAAAATAAATAAATTAATTATTAAAAAAGTAAAATTAAAGAGTGAGAAAGAGGGATGCACTGGGAGAAGGGGGAAGAAAGTGGAAAATGGGGGAAATTATTTCATGTAAAAGGTGCAAAAGGAAGAGCTTTTACACGGGGAAGGGAAGATGTGGGGTGCTGGGCAGCTCTTGAACTTTACTTTCATTGTAATTGGCTCAAAGAGAGAATAACATACAGACTTAGCTGGATATAGAGATCTACCTTACCTCACAAGGAAGTAAAAGGGGAAGGAGATGGAGTGTGGTGGTAATAGGAGGGTGAATTAAGGGAGTCAGCAGTCAGAAGCAAAACAGACTTTTGAGGAGGGACAGGTAAAAAGAGAAGGGAATTATAGGAAAAATAAGATGGAAGGAAATTTAGTTAGTAATTATAACTGTGAATGTGAATGGAATAAACTTATCAAAAAACAAAACAATCGCAGAATGGATTAAAAACCAGAATCCAACAGTATGTTGTTTATAAGAAACACACTTAAAACAGAGAGACACACACGGAGTGAAAATAAGGGACTGGAGCAGAATTTATTATGTTTCAGCTGAAGTATAAATAAAAAAGCAGGGGTAACAATCATGGTCTCAGACAAAGCAAAGACAAAAATAGATCTAATTAAAAGAGATAAACATAGAAACATTTTGTTAAAAGGTTAGAAGACCATAGACAATGAAGTAATATTAATATTAAAAATACATGCATCAAATGTTATAACATCCAAATTCTTAATGGAAAAGTTAATTGAGTTACACAATGAAATAGTAAAACTATACTATTGAAGGACTTCAGCTTTTCCATCTCAGAACTAGATATATCAAACCAAAAACATAAACAAGAAAGAAATTATAGAGATGAATATAATTTTAAAAAAGACGAATATGATAGACTTCTAAAGAAAATCGAGTGGAAATGGAACAAAGCATACATTTTTTTTTCTCAGCTACACATGGCACCTTCACAAAAATTGACCTTGTATTAGGACATCAACCTCATAACCAAATGCAGAAAAGCAGAAATATTAAATGTATAATTTTTGGTCATAATGCAATAAAACTTACACTTAATAAAGGACCATGGAGACATAGATTAAAAGTTAATTGGAAACTATATAATCTAATCCTAAAGAGTGAGTCAAAGAACAAATCATGGAAACAATCAATAATTTCATTAAAGAGAATAACAACAATGAGACAACATACCAAAATTTATGGGATGCAGCCAAAGCAGTATTTAGGGGAAAATTATATCTCTAAACACTTGTATCAATAAAATAGAGAAAGAACAGAACAATGAATTGGGCCAGCAACTAAAAAAAGACCTAGAAAAAGAACAAATTAAAAATCCCCAATTAAATATGAAATTGGAAATCCTGAAAATCAAAGGAAAAATTAATAATAATTCAAAGTAAGAAAACCATTGAATTAATATATAAAATTAGGGGCTGGTTTTGTGGAAAAAGCAATAAAATAGATAAAGAATTGGTTAATTTGATTTAAAAAAAAGAAAGAAGAAAACCAAATTACCAGTATCAAAAATGAAATGGATAAATTCCCCACCAATGAAGAGGAAATTAAAGCAATTATTAGGAGCTATTTTGCCCAATTATATTCCAATAATTCACCTAAGTGAATTGGATGAATATTTACCAAAATACAAATTGCCCAGATTAATGGAAGAGGAAATAGAATATTTAAATAACCTTATCTTACTAAAAGAAATTGAACAAGCCATCAATGAGCTCCCTAAGAAAAAGTCCCTAGGATCAGGTGGATTCACAAATGAATTCTATCAAACATTTAAAGAATAATTAATTCCAATACTATGCAAATAAAGTGACTAAAATGATCCAGAGATTCCATTGCCAAGTATATTGACCCTCCCCCAAAAAAGTCTTTACATATACCAAAATAGTTATAGAAGTCCTTTTCATGGTAATAAAAACCTAGAAACAAAATATATGTAGATATGTCGGGAACAATTCAATAAATTATGGTACAAAGATATAATGGAATATTTCTTTGCTGTAAGAAATGATGAGCTTAATGAATTCAGAGAAGCATGCTATTGGGTCAAGGTGGAATTTACGTGAATTGATACAAAGTGAAGTTATTTGAACATACACAATAATTATAACAATGTAAAAGATCTGCAACCACAAAACTATCAAAACCAAATGTTGAAAAATTATAAAGCACAAGGTTAACCCCAGAAAAGAGATTTGAGAAAACACTTTCCCCCAGCTGCTTTGCAGAGGTTGGGGTCTACAAGTGTAGAACATTGCATGTTAATAAAAGATTTTTTTTCATGCATTGCTTAGTTTGTCTGAATTTTTTTCTTCTTCTTTTTTAATCTTTGTTATAAAGGATACCTCCCTAGGAGGAGGAAGGGAAGGATGGATAAAGGGTAATACCTAAGTGATATAAAAAAATACCGTCAAAAATAGATTTTAAGAAAAAAAAGCTACCTAATAACTTAGGTGATCAGAAGAACATTAAAGAAATTTGATTGATCCCCAAACAACTTGATGAGATTTTAGTGCATGTATCTTTGTTGGAAGAGGACACTTCCTAAAGAGCTAAACATATGCCTTAACCCTTTATGGGAGGACACATTAAAATTCTCTGATTGGTCTCCACTGACTGAGACTGTCTCTGGATGATTGATTGGCCAAGACCTAGGAGTAGAAACTCCTGTCATAAAAGTGAGTTGTAAATTAAATCTAATTTTTTTGCACTCTTTTTTCCTCTGAAAATTCCTGACTGGAGCGCATCAAAAGTGGGAAGAGATTTTTCTCTTTTTTTTAGTCCCTGCCCTTTCCAACAGCAATGGCAACTTCAGGCAGAATCACATGGAAAACACAATCTCTGCTTGCTCAAGAAAACCTGAGTACCTAGACCTCTCAATTCCTGATTGTCTTCTGCTTTTCTTTTTCCTTTTTCTGACCACACATCAGAGATTTGATCTTAAGAATGGATGTTTCCAGCCTTGGGATTACACCATAAATAATTTTTAAGTTTAATAGTTTTTAAGTTAAAGAGTTAAGTGCCAACTGCCCAGAGGGAGAAGAATTCCTTAATATCCACCACAAGGATCCTAAAGCTGGAGACTGAATAGTATACCATGGCTAGAGAGAGCTGGACCTTGCCAAGCTCCCACAATGCTACTGTGTTCAAACAGTTCAGATCCAAGGTGAATAATAAATATATGCTCAGCCATCCCACAAAGAGTCATTACCTTCTGGGGCAGTATCATAAGTGTAATGGGCTATTGGAGTGATTTATTTGTAATGGGGACTTGGCCAATGAGGATATAGTCCTTAAACTATGCCCAAAATGATCTGCCTGGTATCAGTCCATTTGGAAATTTGATGAGCCTGCTTCCAGAAATGCATGATTTGATGGAGGAGCACTCTGCCAATCAGAGTGTATGTAAGCATTTTCTGCTTGCTTCTTATAGATACTACATACTGATAAAAAGGCTTTTTATTGGCTGATGAGCCAGAACTGAGCATGCAAATAAAAGACATGAGCAGATAAGATTTCTCTCTGTCAGTTTTTGAGTGACAAGGAAGAAATATTGTGGACCTGTAAGTAAAGAGAGAAGTATCTGCCCACCCCTGGCCATTCTGTAGCTGTGAACGCATGAAGCCTATCCTTCTTTTGTCCCTGTTATACCTGTTCTTAGGTGAACGAGTATCAGAGACAGGATGGACCAGATTTATGACCTGCTATGACCTTGTAAGCTTCAACAGGGAAGAAGAGCCACCAGAGGTGGTGCATAGCAGAGTCTGCTGGTAGCAGTAACTTCAGCCTGATAAGGATCCAACCTGCATGAGCCAATCTAGCAGCAGATCATCCTGGCAGCTGGGACACCCACTCTGGCAAGCAACAGAGTAATTCATCTATGGGCTATGCAACCTCTAGAAGTGAGCTTGGTTGGGGGAATGGTTGTTGTCACCACCGTAAATGTAATAACATTCTCTTTAGGGACTGAGCTGGTGGAGAAGAGAATGCTTTTGGTTCTTAGGGTTTTTCTTCTTTGGTTCTTCTTGGACTATATTATGTTATTAAAAATTCCTTTGTAAAAAACTAAGTGATTTTAATTAGTCAATTGGTATTGAGGAGATATTAACTGATTGTTAGTAAAACTGAAGAGATCATTGGTCAAATGATATTGGGGAAGTCATTACTGGTTAGATCAGAAATTCTCAAACCTTTTGGTCACCCAAAAATTATTTAGGACCCACAAAAGAGCTTTTGTTTATGTGGGTTATATCTGCTGATCTTTACAATATTAGAAATTGAGATGTCTCAACATTATTAAGAAAATAGTTAAACCCCCTGAAAGATTCTTGGGGATAGGGTCCCCAGACTACACTTTGAGAACTGTTGGGTTATATGTTATGGAGGAGATTATTGGGCAATTAATATTTGGAGGAACATATCAGATGAGAGCTCAAGAACCCGCAAACTCCTTAGGGTTACTACTAGGACCATGAGTGGGGGAAGCAATAACCAAGTATTAGAAACTCAACCTGCCAGTACTAGAGGAAGTAGGGAGAGTGATCCCAGAGCCTGTATGCTTCAGGTTTCTTATATTTGTTCAGCCATGCCTGTGAGTCCTTTGTGTCTTAATCATTTTCTGAGGTAGAAGGAATAAAGGGCTGTGTCCCATACCTGATACCCATATTATACACTGAGTAATTTAGTGGGAGGGAGCCTTGTTACCTATTTCTGGGGAAACACTACACATAAACCATACCATAGCTTTGTTTGAGAAGAGGTTTCCTTGAAATTTTACCCAAGCTTGGGGACAGATTCAGAGAGAGAGACTGATCCCTCAGAGTAGAGCCCCTCATTCCTGCCTGTGGGTCCAGAATCCTTTCTAAATCTTGGACCACAAGTAACATTATATTTTGGGTAAATCTAAATTTTCAGATATCAAGGTTGCTTAAAGTGGGGGCATAACCATGAAGAGTATATGCCATTTCAGTGGATATAAGTCTGAGATGGGAGCTAATTAAGAAGCCCTCCTCGCATTTCTGCCATGAACTGTGAGGCCCTGAGCCAGTTTGACATTAAAATAGCACAGAAAGATAGTGAATCATAGTTAATGACTCTTAGGGACTACAAACATGTACTCCTCCCAGTACATAAGTCACTCCTAAGTAGTAAGTTATTAGGGAACCACAATTTTTTAAGCTATTAAAAATTTTTATTTAATGCCCGGTTCCACAAACAAGTGATTAAATGTCATAGGTCTTGAAAGCTGTCTTAGTCCTAACCATCAAAACTCCATATTCTAGAACCTCCTAACCCTTAAGTAAAGAACAGGGACTGAATCTGTGATTTCTCAATGTAGGCCTGCAACTTTTACTCTTAGCAAGTTGCCAAGAGCACTTAGAAGCACTTAGAAGTGACCTGTCCAGGATCACACAGCTGATGTCTCAGTGGCAGATTTTGAACCCTGGTCCTTCTGGCTCCAAGACTAGCACTACAAAGGGCTTCTTTTCAGAACTTAATATTGCTAAGCCTCAGGGGTATATGCTCAGAAGCACCTCTGACACTACCTTAAAGGAAAATACTATAATTTGAAGGGTTAAACCCCAGAGCCTTCTCCTTCCCCTCTAATAGCTTCCTCCATACCCATTAATTCTCCTTCCTGGGTTTTGGAGGTAGTAATTTAAAGACACAACCATGTCCATACAAACACCTACACAAACCTGAGTTAAAATCTATGCTTAGACATTTACTAAATGTGTGACTCTGGGCAAGTCATTTAACCCTGATTGCCTCTTTTTAAAAAATGAAATTTTAATTCTGATTCTAAACTTAATAAAATGGAATGAGTATTGGCATATACATAGCACAGAAAACAAGTATAATACATGAAACCTAGGCAGCTAGGTGGCCTAGTCACTAGAGCACTGGTTTCAGGGTCAAGAAGATCTGAGTTCAAATCCTGCCTCTGTCATTTACTAGCTGTGTGACCCTGGATAAGTCTCTAACCTCTCTCAGTCTTTTTCATCTATAAATTGGTGGCAATAATAGTATCTATCTCACAGGGATGTTAGTATCAGCTGAGATAAAATATCTAAAACATTTTTCAAACCTTAAAGCTCATTATAAATACTAGCTATTGTCAATAAGTGCAAATCTTCATTATGTTCAGCCTTCTTTTCTTTTTAAGTATATAATATGATCAACCTATAGTATTCAAAACTGTCCTGCATGGGGGACAGCTAGGTGGCTCAGTGGATAGAGCACCGGCCCTGGAGTCAGGAGTATCTCAGTTCAAATCTGGCCTCAGACACTTACTACATATTCTCCAATAGTGGAATAACTAACATTTTATCCATAGCCACTCTATTATAGAAGCATTCAATCAGTCTTTCATTCTTAAATACTCCAGTGGATTGGTAATCTCCTCTGTGTCTTCCCCTCAGTAAATCAGATACTATTATTTTTTAAAAAGAGGCAATCAGGGTTAAATGACTTGCCCAGAGTCACACAACTAGTAAATGTCTAAGGATAGATTTTAACTCAGGTCCTCCTGACTCCAGAGCTTTGCTATATCCACTGTGCCACCTACCTGCTCCATTTTCTAAAAAAGATCTGATTTACTGAGGGGAAGACACAGAGGAGATTACCAATCCATTGGAGTATTTAAGAATGAAAGAATGATTAAACGCTTCTATAATACAGTGGCTATGGATAAAATGTTAGTTATTCCACTATTGAAGAATATGTTGATTTTCATTCACCAGAGTTCTGCTAGCTAAAAAAGTCTTTAGTGAAGTCTCACAAATATACTGAAAAGTCAAAGCTAAAATATGTTGCCTGGTATTAAAAATCGTTTTACCTCCTTTTTTGTGATGGTAAAATGATGGAAGTCCTTGCTAGGAGGAGGAGCCTGGGTGTAGGTTTCATATAGTACGTCCAACAGAAGAGAAGTCATGGCAGGTAGGTGAGAATTCTAGCTTGAAGACAGCAATAGGCACCCAGAGTTCTGTGAGATTGTTTCTATTGAATGCTTTCTGTGTTCGGAATGGCACATGCTCAGTTCCCTGCTCCTGCTTTTATACAAGAAAAAGTTTGTTACCTTGGTTCCTGTGGCTGCCTCCTTGGTGGAAAGCACCTTCTTCCACTCTTGTTTGCAGGGAATAATGTAAGTGCTGTTTGAAAAGGAATTGGGACCCATTCAGTCATGACAAGGTGCCAGTGAACAAAAGAAGCTGAAACTAATCTGTCAAGTCTTCAGGCGTAAACAATTGCCAGCTGAAAAAGGCCTAGCCTCTCTTTATTCAGGCTAGCACTTTCAATTTATATTTATAGGAAGGGGAAGAGGTGGGGGTTGGGGGAAGCACAGTAAATGTTCAACAACAATAATAAGAAAATGAATAGACGGGGACTAGGTCTCCTTTTCTGCTGGGAAATTGTTGGTGTACTTATTTGGTGAATAGCTGCTGTCTTTGTGAGAAGCTCTGAGATCTCAAAATGGTATTTACTGAGCCTAGGAAAGTGACAAATTTCACCATCTCCCTAACTTGACAACATTGTCCTTTTAAGAGGTCAAAGGAGACCATCGCTCAATTTGCATTGCCTTGAAAGCATGTGCCACCAATGATGGCTGTTTTTTCAAAATTGTCTTTTTAAAAAAAATTTTTATTGATATCTTTTTTTTAAGGTAACCTACATTACCCAGTGTGCTTCTCCCATCTATTCCCCGAAAGAGTCATTCCTTACAGTAAGAATTTTTAAAAAGGGAAAAAATAACAACAAACAGTTCATCAAAACTAACATTTAAAAATCTGACATTGTTTACAGTGTTTCACACCCATGGTCCCACAATTCTGCAAAGAAGGTGGACACAGCACACATCTGTAGCTCATTTTCATTTGTCTCAGGATCTAAAATAAGAATACATTGTATGACCACAAGGTAAATGAAAAGATCATGAAAAGGAAATCAAATGCTAGGTAACTGAAAAAACCACTGAACAGCCCAAAGAACAGATAATGAAACAGCTCCCTCCTTATAGTAAAAAGGCAAGAAACAATCACTGGGAAACAATATGGTATTAGAAAATACACAAATGCTTGATGGAGCTATGATTTCATTGACATTTTCGTCTATGGATGTTCACTGGACGTCTTCACTGATGAAGACTCAAGGTGATTCATGCCAAAACGTCTGGTACAAGTCCAGCTATATTTAACCAAGAATTCCCCATGGAGGGGAAGAAAGGGAGAAGTGAAGTGGGCCCACCCAATATATTGAAGACCTTCCTTAATTTCTCCTGAAATCAAGAGGGTACCAGTGGAGCACCCTGGCTGGTACTGTCCCTCATTGCCCTCACCAGGTGACCAGCCCATCTTCTTTTCTTATTACATATTTCTTTGATGAGATCTTTTGCTTCTGCCTTTCTTTAAAGGTCCTCATTGGTTATGTGCTGCAGCCTGCTCATATCTACCATGTGTCTCTATTGCCCTCTGTATGTGCTGTCCTTGTTAATCCTTCAGACACTGATATATTCCTTGTGCTGCTGCCATACAATGAAACTAGTAGAATGTTGGTGCAGTGAGGTACTAATTAGTGCAAATAATTAATCCCATGAAGTGGACATATTATTCAAATTCACGCTTTTCAAAGTTGTAATTATATGTAAAATATGATAAAGTCCAATAGAAATATTCAATGAAAATTTGAATAGTTCCACATTATTCACACTCTCCAGAACCTATCTGTCTTAAAAGAAAGATGGGCCTTAGTTTCTGGGAGAAGCCTGAGACCCTTAAAGGACCTTTGCAATTCCCTGAAGACAATCAGGACTACTGTCACCATCCCACTTAACTGCCCCAGATGTCCCTTTGATATTATTACTTGACAATTAACTGACATATTAATGGACAAGCTCTGTAGGCTGTCCATTCAGAAGCATGTCAAAATCTTCTTATAAGGAAAGAGTCCATAAAAGAGGGTGGGAAGGATGGACAATAGCTGTGATATAATGGCCAAAGCATTGGTATTTTAGTTTTTAATTTTTTAATTTTTAAAAATAGGATTGTGAAAGGGTTCTGGGAAGATGGCAAAGTAGGTCAGAAAATGTTCAGCTCTCCAAATTTCCTCCACACACACACAAAAAAGAGATAGAACGTCACCTCAGAGGGAATGTCGAGCAGCAGAAATAAACAAAAGTCAGGTTAAAGCAGTTGTCCTCCTAAAGCATTTTGAGAAGACCTCAGGAAAGACCCAACTTCCAGGGGCAGGGTCTGAGTGGAGTGTAAACACCTCCAGGATAACTTTGTGGAATCAACAAACAAACAAGCCCTGGAGGCAGCTGGGTTGGGCAGCAGCCTCTGCCTCAGGGCCTGTCACCTCAGGGACAGTGTGGGAGTCAGGAGGCTCAGTAGGAGAAGATTGAAGGACCTTCCACTGTTGAGGGATGTCAGACACAGCTGTGCTGAACAGACGCCTCCCAGGCTATGGACTGTAGGGAGAAGGAGCTAGCACACAGCCGGTGAGAGCAGTTGCAGAGGCGCGGGGACCCCGCCGGCTGCGGGCACTTCCAGGACAGCAGAGTTCCTGGTTTCAGCTCCAGGGCAGACAGGACAGCCACATTTTGCAGCTACTGGAGAGACAGCAGGGAGCAGGAGTATTTGTGGCACAATGTGGCTGGGGGCCCTAGCCATGGCTTAGGAATAGAGAGAAGAGCCCAAGGATGGGCCCCGGGACAGACCTTAGAAAATAACAGTAAGAAGGTCCTGTGGCTTGGGACATCATTCCTCAGGACTACCTCAGGACTAGAACGTGATTATATTAATAGCTGCTAAAAAACAAAATAAAAAATAAAAATGAGTAACAAAAGGAGAAAGAACCTAATCATAGATAGCTACTATGGGGATAGAGAAGATCTGGGTTCATATTCATAGGAAGATAGTGGAACTAAAAAAAGCCACTCCTTTTTCAATGAGAAATGTCAAATGGTCCCAAGAACAAAAAGAGTTCTTGGAAGAAGTTAAAAAGGACTTTAAAAATCAAATAAGAGAGATTGAGGAAAAATAATTAAGAGCAATCCAAGAAAATCAAGAAAATTATGAAAAGAAAGTCAACCAAGAAGAAAAAAAAGAAAGTCAACCAACTGGAAATAGAGAAAATTCCTTGAAAACTAGAATTGGGCAAGTGGAAGCTAATGACATTTTAAGACACCAAGAAATAATAAAACAAAATAAAAAAAATGAAAAAATAGAAAAGAATGTGAAACATCAGAAAAATAACTGATCTGGAGAGAAGAAATAGTAAAAGAATAGTTGGACTACCTGAAAATTAAGACAAAAAAAGAATCTAGACACAATATTCCAAGAAATTATCAAGAAAAATTGCCCTGAAGTTCTAGAACAAGAAGGCAAAGCAAAAATAGAAAAAATTCACCAATCACCACCTGAAAGAGATGCCAGGAGGAGAACTTACAAGAATATTATAGTCAAGTATTAAAGCTCCCAGGTTATGGAGAAAATATTGCAAGCAACAACAACAACAAAAAACAATTTAAATATTGTGGAGCTACAATAAGGATTACACAAGACCTATCAGCTACTTTGTTAAAGAACTGTAGGTCTTAGAATACTATATTTTGTAGAGCAAAAGAGCTGGGGTTACAGCCAAGGGTAACTTACCCAGCAAAGTTAATGATAATCCTGAATGGAAAAAAAATAGACATTTGATGAACTTAAAGACTTTCTGGTATTTGTGACAAAAACAGCAGAACTTAATGGAAAATTTGTCATACAAGATTCAGGAGAAATATAAGGTAAAAATTAAAGACTAATTATAACGGACTCGATAAGGTCAAATTATTTACTTCTTATATGTGAAAATGTTATCAGTACACTTATGACTCATTATTTGAGTAGTTTGAAAGAAAAGCTTGGACTGAGTTGTGTATGATGGGGTGATTCTAAAGAAACAAAACTGCAGAGAGATAAAAAGGAGTAATTATATCATACAAATGAGGCATGAAAGAAAGAATTGATATAGAAGAAAGTAGTAGGGGGAAGGGCAGGTAGTGCTGGAAACTTACTCTCATTGGGAATGGGTTAAAGAGGGAACAACATATATATCTAGAAGGGTATAAAAGTCTTCTAAATTCAGAAAGAGGGGAGAACTCAGAGGAATGGGTAGGTCAAGGCATAGGAGGATAAGTGCATATAGACGTAAAGTAGAGGAGTGAGAAGGGATGGGGTAAATATAGTGGGAAGGATAGTGAAGAAAAATAGGAAGGAGGAAAATGCACAACAAGTAATTAAATAAAGGGCTGGAGTAGAGTTTATTATAATATGTAATTATTATGCAAAAAAGAACATTTTCATGAACACAACAGAACATGAGAGGATTCAATATAAATCAATAAATTTCCATTTCAAGAAAGCCTATATAATATTACACATTGTTTTCAAAGCTATCCAGCTTTTGGTGGAACTGTGAACTGGGCCAGATATCCTGAAAAGCAATTTACAACTATACCCCCAAAGTCACTATAACCTGTGCTAACTCTTTGACTATGCAATAGAATTAATAGGCTTATATCCCAAAGAGTTCAAAGAAAGAGGAAGAAGACCCACATATACATATAGGATAGATATGTGGTTGTGCTATCTAATATAAATGCAGCGAGATGGTGTGGGGCATCTGTTCTGGTGTCTGGCCCACCCAGTCTTTAAGAGAGACTGTGATTTCTACCTTTGGAGAGAGTAGGAGCAAGGCCATTCAATATCACCACAGGCCAATGGGGGAGAGGCGGAACCACTTTGAGCCTTCTCTCACCTATCTCCTGGAGGAATACTGGGCTGGAAGGTACACTATTTAGAGGCTTAGCATAAAAACCACTTTCCTTGATCATTTTCAAGGGGACAATAATATTTAGCATACTAACACCAGCTTAACTCCTTCCCCCAACATTGATTACACAAGCAATCATCACAAATAGCTAGTAAACCTCTTTATCAAAGTAGACAATAAACAGAAAATTGGAGAAATTATACAGATCAGGGTCAAACTCAAATAGAAATAGAGCCCTGTGGTCTACATAGTCTTAGAAAACTATAAATTAACATTACTTCTGTTTTATTTATTTTGTCAAACATGTCCAACAACATTTTAATCTGGTTCAGGAAGAACTTGAGGGTTTTGCTGGTTGATTGTGGTCTTAGAACTTAATACCTTAGAATCTGATAGAGTTAATGAGCATTTTGGCTGGGAGAGACGTAAGATTGACCAAGGAGAATTCTAACAAGGAAAGAGTCTGCCTTTAGCAGTCTCAGAGGTTGCTAATAATGGAAATCCTTTTCCCCACATCTCTGGCTCAAGTCCATCATTCAAAAGTCTTCACTTATCTCTCTCAACTACTTTTCTCAAAGTTTTCCAACCCTCTGAAGAAATACCTTCTCCATTTACAGTCAGTTCATAATACCAAACTCAGTCTTCTGTCTCAGTCAATCAGAAACCATATCTTCTTCCATCTGCATAGCATGTAGCATCACAGCATCAAGAAAAAATGTTTAACCCAAAAGTGAAGCGAGTTACATATAAAAATATTTATATCACTTTTTGTTGTTGCAAATAACTGGAAACAAAAGAAGTACCCACCAACTGGAGAATGGCTGAACAAATTAATAGTACATGAATATATTCTTACTCTGTAAAAAATGACAAAAGAGCTGGTTTAAGAGAAACCTAGAAAGACTTATGTGAACAGATACAGAGTATAGCAGAACAATTTATAAAATAACAATATTGTAAAGAAAAATAACTTTGAAAGATTAAAGACCTTTGATCAATACAATGACCATCCATGACATCAGAGAACTAATAAGGAATCATTCCACCCTCACAGAGGGATGATGGACTCAAGGTGCAGAATGAGACATACAGGTTTTTCCATATGGAAATAGTGAAAATTCATTTATTTTGCTTGACTATGCTTATTTACTACAAGGATTATGTCTTTCTTTTTTATATGAAGGAAGTTTGAGGGGGGATAGAGCTAGCTAAGAAATGAGAAAGAAAGAAAGAAAGAGAGAAAGAAAGAAGAAAAGGAAGGAAGGAAGAAGGAAAGAAAGAAGGAAGGAGGAAAGAGAGAAAGAGGAAAGAAAAAGAAGGAAAGGAAGATAGAAAGAAAGAAAGGAGGATCATTGAAGCATTAAAAACTGAAAGAACAAAAAAACTGAAGCTCAGAAAGATAAGCAGGGCAGCTTTGAAAGTAACATGTTGAATTTATTATATACTTTTTTTTTTAAAAAAAGCAAGTTATACACAATAAGGATTCATATTTTCATTTATAATCTTCTTTGTTTTAGTTTGCAACTAGAGATATAATCCCCCCTTTTTTTTATGACCATTGAGGTCAGAATTTAAAAAGAAAAACAAACAAATGTGGATTATCAGCAAATGAGAGCCCAGTGTTCATATTCTGTGTTCTTGTTTCATATTTGTAACTACTTAAGTTTCAAAACAGATACAAGAAATCAATTATAGCATTTAATAACTTCTTTTGTGTGTTAGTATCCATGTTTGGAGTGTGGGATCATAGACAAAAATGAAACAGTTCTTGCCTTCAAGGAGTTAATATTTTATCAGGAGAAAATCATTTTAACATACTTTTAACAAAATATAATTAAAATATAACTTAACAAAGGCAGTTCCTGCCTATTCCCATAAATTTTCTGGTAGCTATCATTTGCATGCTCTTGAGATTATCAACATCCTTCCTATACCATGGAATCAAAAACTCAAGGCAATACTCCACACATGTTGTGACTAGGGCAGAGTATAGTGGGATGATAATTTCTTTATTTCTTAAATCTGTGGCTTACTTGATACAGCCCAAGACTGCTTTAGGTTTTTGTTTGATTGTTTTTGGCTACCACGTCATGCTGCTGACTCATCTTAATTTTGGAACCCATAAAGCCCCACTGTGATGGGTGAGATAACTGAGGAAAGAAAGGTTTGAGCTTCCAAGCACATAGATTTATTAAGCAATATCCCACCAATGGCACAACAAATTAGGACCAGGACTCCTTAGCTTGGCACTGGACTTTGAATACGGAGGAGAGAGGTTTTTAATACATCAAAAGTAAACAATTACCAGGATATAAACCAGGATAAAAGATTAGGTAATGTGATTTTTAACTGGAGGAAAGACTAGGGGCTTTCTGACTTGGGAGAGGAAGAGTGAACAGGTACAAAAAGAGGTTTCCCACTCCCCGCCCCTGCAAGTGTCAATCAAAGGAACAAGGCTAAAGTAACTAACTGACCAATACGGGGTCAGTTTTCAGATAAGACATGTGTGTTGCCTGAGATGTTTACTTCCTTGCATCGGTCTTTGGATTTGGCTGGGTTTCTGGTCAGCATAACCTAGGTCCTTAGTTAAGGGTCTCTAACAACAGGTAGCAGTGTTCCAGTTTCCTAGCCACACAGGACTTGGTTCAAACAATGCAATAAGGTTTTCTCACAATTCCCATAACTGAATCAAGTTTTCTCACAAGAGAGAAACTGTACTAGACCCATAATTGAATAGAAAGCGAACTGAGCTAGATCCAGAACTGAGTCAGTGTGGTTCACTCAATACCCACAATTCCCATATTCCGGATCTTTTTTCAGGCAAATGGATGTCTATCTGTACCTACCCTGTCTCACACTCATGAAGTTGATTTGTCTGCCCTCTACTTTTGAATTTCATTTTTTTATTCAGTTAAAATACTCTAGCTAAGAAATACCTTTCTAGGTGGCACAGTGGATAGACCACCGGCCCTGAAGTCAAGAGAACCTGAGTTCAAATCTGGCCTCAGATCAAACACTTGACACTTACTAGCTGTGTGACCCTGGGCAAGTCACTTAACCCCAATTGCCTTAAAAAAAATACCTTTTTAAACCCTACAGTCATTTAATGTCTTATCTCTCTTTTCAAGTTTTGTATCATCTGCAAATTTGTTAAACATTGCATTTAGGTACCTATCCAAGTCAGTCATAAAAATGTTACATAGCACAGGGCCAACCATGGGCCCCAGAGATATTCCAGACCTCCCGCCAAGTTAACATTGAATCACTAATAATTACTCTGAGTTTGACCATTAGACTATTTCCAAACCTATCTCATTGTACTATGGTAAAGCCTACTTCTCTCTATCTTTTCCACATGAATAGGATAAGATACTTTATCAAATCTAGGTAAATTATACTTATCACATTTCCTTGATCTATCAAGGAAACCTTGTCAAAAAAAAAGAAATAAGGTTAAATCTGGTATAATCTGTCCTTGATGAAGTGTGTCTGCTTTTTTCTGCTCACCATTTCTTTTTCTAAATATTCACTAACCAGCTCTTTAATGATGCATTCTACAATTTTTTCAGAAATGGAATTTAACTTCCCTAGCCTATAGTTTGCAGATTCTATTCTCTTCCCTTAAAAAAAAAAAAACAGAAAAACTTTTGCTATATAAGATAGATACTCAATATTTAGTTTAGAAGAAGGAATTTGAGGTATGGGGCTCATACTAATATTCCTGATTCCACAAAAGAGATATGAGTGTGTGTATATATAATCGCATCATTGAAAATTTTTTATTTTCTCCTTTCCATAAAAACAAACAAGCAAACACTATTTGTCCTAGATATCATACTTGAAGGCAAGTGATCCTAAAAGATCTTCTCCAGATCCAAGATTCTAAAGGTGAAAGCTGTGTCAGAATGGCCATTTGGACTGGTATTAACTCTTGTTTCTTAGAACTTCTTCTTCTCTCTACCCTAGGCCTCTACCGCTGGGATGATTGGTAGCCACCGAATATCATAGTGTGGACAATCGGAATTCTTCATCCACTTGTTTTTTTTCTGTGTGGGTAGTTAGGAAAACTGTTTTATGTTCCAGCCTAAGACATTTTGGGTAGACCTTAGGAAAGACCTGACCTCCTGGGGTAATGGCCTGGCCTGATTGAAGTGTAGATAACTCCCCTCAGAGACCTCTAAATGAACAAACAACAAGCTCTGGGGGCAACTGTCTAGGCACCAGCCTTAGTTTCAGAAACTTTTACTCTGGGAAAAGTATGGGGGCCAGACTGTTGATCACGGAAAGACTTCAGGGCCCTCCACTGGCACTGGACTTGGGGCCCAGGGGTGCTGACCAGAGCTGGTCCCAGGCTGTGGCTGTGGGCATATACCAGTGAGTGTGGTAGCAGAAGGGCAAGGACCCTCCTGGCTGTGGTCACTCATAGGAGAGCTGAATCTCTGGTTTTAGTTCCAGAGCAGAGGGGTGAACTGAAGCTTGCAGCCACAGGAGGGACAACAGGGAGTAAGAGCATTTGCTGTGATAGTGTTGCTGGGGGGCCCTGGGGGTTAAAGAGGAGTGCCTGAGGTCAGATACCCAAATAGAGCTCAGAAAACAACAGCATGAAAACCCTCGAGACATTACCCCCAACATCTCAGGGCTATAGCCCAACTCTAACACCAAGTTAATAGGCAAGATATAAGCCATTAGAAATGAGTAAGAGAAAGAACTTGACCATAGACAGCAATTCTGGTGATAGAGAAAATCTGGGCCCAAACTCAGAAGAGAGTGAAGTCAGAATAGCTACTTCTACTTCAAAGAAAAATGTAAAATGGTCACAAGCCCAAAAAGAGTTCTTGGAAGAACTTAAAAAGAGCTTTAAAAACCAAATAAGAGAGGTTGAGGAAAAATTAGGAAAAAATAAAATGCAAGAAAATTATGAAAAGAAAGTCAACCAATTGGGAAAAAAAGATCTAAAAACTTGTAGAAGAAAGTAACTCCTTAAAAATTAGAATTGGGTAAGGGGAAGCTAATGATTTTATAAGATATCAAGAAATAATAAAATAAAATCAAAAGAGTAAAAAAAGGAAGAGAATATGCTCATTAGAAAAACAACTGGTATGGAAAACAGGTTGAGAGAGACGATATATGAATTGTTGAACTACCTGAAAGTTAGGATCCAAAAAAGAGTCCAGACATTATACTTAAAGAAATTATTAAGGAAATTTGCTCTGAAGTTTTAGAATAGAGGGTAAAATAGAAATGAGAAAAGTCCACCAATCACCACCTAAAAGAGATCCCAAGATGAAAACTCACAGTAACATTATAGCTTCTAGTTTTGAAGCTTCTAAGTCAAGAAGAAAATACTACAAGCAACTAGAAAAAAAACAATTTGAATACTATGGAGCTATAGTTAGGATAACATTAAGACTTAGCAGCTTCTATATCAACAGACTGAAGGTCATGGAACATGATATTCGAAAGAGCAAAGGAGCTAGGTTTGCAACCAAGAATAACTTGCCTAACAAAGCTGAGTGTAATCCTGCTTGGAAAAAAATGGATATTTAATGAATTAAAGGACTTTCAGGTTTTCATGAGGACCAGAAGCAGGATAAACATAAGAGGATAAACATGAAAGACCAATGATAAAAGATTTAATAAGGTCAAACTGTTTACTTCTTATATGGGAAAATAGTATCTGTAATTCTTAAGAATGTTATCATTACTATGGTAGTTTGAAAGAGCATACATAGAAGACCTGGGTTGAGTTGAGTATGATGGGATGATCCTAAAAAAAAAAAATTGCATACAGAGAGGTAATATGTGTTATCTCATACAAACAAGGTATGAATGGTAGAGCTGACAGTGGAGAGGACAGGAGAGAGTGGAGGGCTGCTAGTGCTAGAACTGTATTCTCATTAAAACTGTGTTAAAGAGGCACTAACATATATATCTAGAAGGGTATAAAATTCTTAACTTACAGAGAAATAGGAGGGCAAAGGAATAGGAGAAGGGAAGGATTCTTAGAACGGCATACAGATCATGAAGTAAGTGGGAAAGGGGAGAAGATAAGGGGGGACTCTTAGAAGGGTAAATACATTAAGGAATAGAAGGGCAAGGGGAGAGGATAAGGGAGAGATTCTTAGAAGAGGTGTGGATTAGGAAGGAAGTAGTCAGAAGTAAATTAGATGTCTGAGAAGAGATAGGAGAGAGAGGGGGGAGAGAGAGAGGGGGAGAAAGAGAGAGAGAGAGAGAGAGAGAGAGAGAGAGAGAGAGAGAGAGAGAAACAGAAACAGTGAGGAAAAATAGGATGCAGGGAAATAAATAACTAGAAATGATAACTTTGAATGTGAATGGAATAAACTCACCCATAAAGCAGAAACAGCAGAATAGATTCAAAAACAGAATCCAACAATATGTTGTTTACATGAAACACATTTAAAAATGAGAGATATATATAGAGTAAAAATAAAGGGCTGGAATAGAATTTATTATGCTTCAGCTGATGCGAAAAGCACTATGATCTCAGACAAAGTTAAAGCTAAAATAAATAAATAAATGCTAGCAATAGCAATAAGAGAAGAAAAAGAAATTGAAGAAATCAGAATGGGCAATAAGATAACAAAACTATCTCTTTGTAGATGATATGATGATATACTTGGAAATCTTAGAGATTCAACTAAAAAGCTAGTTGAAACAATAATTTTAGCAAAGTAGGATATAAAATAAACCCACACAAATGTGGGTTTTAATTAAATATATATAAAATAAACCCACATAAATCATCAGCATTTCTATATGTCACCAACAAAACATTGCAAGAAGAAATAGTAAGAGATACCCCATTTAAAATAACTATAGACAGCATAAACTACCTGGGAGTATACCTGCCAAGACAAACCCAGAAACTACATGAACATAATCATAAAACACTTTTTATATAAATAAAGTCAGATTTAAATAACTAGAGAAATATTAATTATTCATGGGGGAGCAGAGCCAATATAATAAAAAGGGCAATTCTACCTAAACTAACCTACTTATTCAATTCCATCCCAATTAATTACCAAAAAATATTTTATTGAGCTAGAAAAAATAATAACATTCATTTGGAAGAACAGGTCAAGAATAGCAAAGGAATTAATGAAAAAATATAAAGGAAGGAGGTTTAGCAGCACCAGTTCCTAAACTATATCAGAAAGCAGTAATTATCAAAACTATCTGATACTGGCTAAGAAATAGAAAGATGGATCAGTGCAACAGAGTAGACATGCAATACATAGTAGTAAATGGTTATAGTAACCTTGTGTTTGACAAATGTAAAGATTTAAGCTTTTGGAATAAGAATTCACTATTTGGCAAAAATTGTTGGGAAAACTAGAAATCAGTCCGGCAGAAATTGGGTATAGACCAATATCTGATGCCATTTACCAAGATAATGTCAAAATGGATCCATGACTTAGATATAAAGAAAGATATTCATAAGTAAATTAGAAGAACATGGAACATATTACGTTGACATCAGACTTAAGGAATGGAAAAGAATTTATGAATAAACAAGAGACAGAGAGCACTGTGATATGTAAAATGGATGCTTTTGATTATATTAAATTAAAAAAGATTTTGTACAAATAAAACCAAAGCATCCAGAGCATCATAGGAAATGTAGTCTTTTCCCTTGGCATCTAGAGGACCTCATCATCTATAGGGAATCCTTCTGAGTTAGTTATACCACTAGATCTCTATGACTGTGGTGAATACCTTTGGCAAGCATTTATCTCCTGGTTTTATTCTTCATCTTATATAAATGATCACAGGTAAATAAAATAAAGTTATCTCTGTTATCTTTCAAGGAATTTTGCACAATTTTGCTATATACTTGGGATATACCTTGTTGGAAGAGAGCATTTAAGGTGGTGTTTTCCTTTACTGAATAGAATGCTTTTTTTTTTAATAATCAACAAATGATAACAGTGAAATCTTGTATTCACCTGTCTTTTAATTAGTTTGTCATAATAAAGACTAGCCAAAGGAGGAACATTAATTTCCCTTTCTGTGAAGTGATAAGTAGAACAGGATACCTTCACTTTCAATTTCAGAAGAAACAGGAGAGTGTTAATATATTTCAAAACTTTGCAAATGTAATAAGAACACACCAAGGGAAAGAACTACATTCCCTACAATGCTTTGAGCCTCAAGGGCAAGCCTGATTGAATTTGCCAGACCTTGCCTATGGCTCAAGATTGTGTTGGGGGTGGGTGGAGGCTTGGGAAAGAGAATGAGAGTCATCTGGAAAAATCAGTTCTAGTGATGACTGGTACAGGAAGACGAGTGGCAGAGGTAGAGAATGCTTGCCCAGTTTTGTCAGTAAATTTATGGAAGGGGTGTGTGTGTGTGTGTGTGTGTGTCTGTGAGAGAGAGAGAGAGAGAGAGACAGAGAGAGAGAGAAACACAGAGAGGCAGAGAAACTCCTGCTTTGACTCAGATGTTACAGTGGCAGCCACTCCAAGTGGAGAGTCAAATGTTGTATAAGTGGATCTTCTCAACTTTTAGTCAGACCACTCAAGAGATATTGAACAAGCCCTGCCCACACAACAATGTAAGTCTCAGAGGTAAGGGTTTTCCCTACTACTAGCTTGGGGATGAGGTCCTAAACCTCAGATTATGTATACTAAAAATCTGTTTCCTACTGCTTTACTAATTGTTCTAGCTCTGATTAAATATTTTATACTTAAAATGCAGGGTTTTTTTGTCTGGTCTACCATCCTGGTTCTAAATGAATTAGATCACCTTGGAAATTCCCAGCTCCTGTATGTGGAACCCTGCCCTAAAGTCTTTTCTAAAGTCATACTTTGGCATTTGACCTCACCTTTTCTTTTGGCTCTCTTTTTCCATGTGAAGAGCTCTAGACACATACTCCAGATTAGGGGCAGCTTCAGAGGTGGAAAGAACATTGGATTCTTCCCAACTGATAAATAGTCAAAGGATATGAACAGGAAGTTTTCAGATGAAGAAATTAAAGCTTTCTATAGTCATAGGAAGAAATGCTAAAAATCACTATTGATTAGAGAAATGCAAATTAAAACAATTCTTAGTACTACCTCACACCTGTCAGATTGGCTAATATGACAGAAAAGGAAAACAATGGCTGTTGAAGAAGATGTGGGAAAATTGGAAAACTAATGCATTATTGGTGGAGTTATGAACTGATCCAACCATTCTGAGGAGCAATTTGGAACTATGCCCAAAAGGATTATAAAACTGTGCATCCCCTTTGATCCAACAATAGAACTGCTAGGTCTGTATCCTAAACAGACCATAAAAAGGGAAAAGGTCCTACATGTACAAAATAATTATAGCAGATCTTTTTTGTGGTGGCAAAGAATTGGAAATGGGGGGATGCCCATCAATTGGGGAATGACTGAACAAGTTGTGGTATATGAATATAATGGAATACTACTGTGCTATAAGAAATGATGAGCAGGAGGACTTCAGAAAAACCTGGAAAGACATATAAACTGATGCTGAGTGAAGTGAGCAGAACCAGGAGAACATTATACACAGAAACAACCACACTGTGCGATGACTAACTTTCATAGACTTAGTTCTTCTCAGTGATACAGTTTTCCAAGATAATTCCAAAAGATTCATGATGGAAAATGCTATCCATATCCAGTGAAAGAATACATGGAGTCTGAATGTAGATCAAAGCATACTGTTTTCACTTTGGTTTTTTTTCCATGTTTTTTCCTTTTGTTCTGTTTCTTCTTTTACAACATGACTAATGGAGAAATATGTTTTACATGATTGCACATGTGTAACCTTTATCAGATTGCTTTATGTCTTGGGAAGGGGAGAGGGTATGGAGAGGAGAAAAATTTGGAACTCAAAATCTTATAAAAATGGTTGTTGAAAATTGTCTTTATTTGTAATTGGAAAAAATAAAATACTATTAAAAAACAAAAACAAAAACAAATAAGGAGTAGAGGGGCTGTAAGGAGGGTAAAAATGTGTAACTAAAAAATTTTAATTCTAAAAATATATAATAAACTAAAAAAAGAAAAAAAGAACATTGGATTCTGAGTCAGATTATCTAGATTCAAATCTTGGTTTTGCTGCTTACTACTAATGTGCCCTTTTTAAAGTCATTCTTTCTTTTTTTTAAAATTCATTTATTTTATTCATACTTTCAAAGTCACTTCCCCTCGCTGGGCTTCAGTTGAAATTGATGAAATATTAAAATAAATTAAAGTTGAAATAAATGATTTCCAAGGTCTATTCCTGCTTTAGATTCTCTATTATGGGGCAGAAGACTGTTAATTGACTTCCCTACACAGGAACATCAATCATTATCACTAGATAGCTACATTATTATCCTATATCAGAGAAGCACTTTGCTATGTCAATGTGATCCTCAACAAGGCCTTACCTTACCTCTGTGAAAGACAGAGGGCCATCCTCCCACAAAAAAACAACAAAAAAACCCCAAAAAACACAAACCAAAAAGAAACCTGACAGATTTATACAGCCAGCTTATTTGTGTACACTTCGCCTTGCAAATCATCTACAGATAAATTTTCATATCTAGCTGGCTTTCTTCCTACTATATTTCTGAATTACCTCTTCCTATTACCCAGTGAGAATAGTGTACGCAAGAAATTCTGATTAGCCTGGAGCTTCCCAGTAATGCATTTCATAGGGTTCATGAAGCCAGACCCTATTATGGATGAAATGATGTGTGGCTATCTTCATAACTTATTAGATTGTCAAGTCCAAGCTTTACAGGGACTGGATATCTTTTCCTAAGCACTATTTTTGAATTTAAAATAGCTGCTACCATTAGGAATAGTAGGGCTCACTTTTAACTGCATATGCTGTTGATTAGGTTTTTCTTGGGTTTGGATAACAGCGTATGATTGGCTCACTCATATTTTTTAAATACAATTTAAAATCTTTATTTAAAGAATAGTATACATGTCAATAAAGCTTCAATTTCTATTTATCAAAAATGAGAAATAAAAAACAAAACTTTAGGGAGGTGGGGATTTGGACCTGTGATTTCAACAACGTAGAGATTAATATTTCTTTTGTAATTTAGATTGCCTGGGGGCACTGAAAGCGTAAGTGATTTGCCCATGATCAGTTAATTTGTCAAAAGCAGGACTTGAACAAAGGTCTTCCCAACTCCAAGGTTAGCCCACTATCCACTGTACCATAACACCTCCCTAGGTCATGAATAAAGTAATAGAAATACCCAGGTGGAAGCTAAGTGACTCTGTCACTAAACATAACAATTACTGAGCTCCGTTTAAATAAATATTCACTTTTCTCGTTTGATGAAAACCATGTCCAAAGAGTGCTAATAGACTGAATTACCTACTTGTAGGGATTCTGGGAGAAAATACATTATAAACTTTAAAGTGCTTTATAAACATATTATTATTTTAATATCAGGATGGAAAGGACATCTCCAGTGGTTTACCTCAGGTACCTGTGTTAATGACAAGTTAAATATAGAAAATGTGCTTATCAACTGTACAAATAATGTAAATAAATTGGGTAGGATAACTGATATACAGGATGATAGAATTAATATCAAGTGAGAGGTTGAATGATAGGCTGAAATAAAAGGAAACTTAGCAAAGATGAATTTAAAGTCCTGCATTTTGATTCCCCAACCCCCAAAGAACTACCTATGCATATATGCAAGATGATATAAACTTATGTGATAGACTTTGACCAAAAAAGATCTGGGAGTTTTAATTGGTTACAAAATCAAATGAATCAACTCTGTGGCAAGATTGAGATAAATTAATTTTAGGCTCTATTTTAAAAATATCTGCTATTAAATCGCAACTATAATATATCATTGCAGGATAAAGGTTGCTCTAGGTTCCTGAAAGCTACAACAATGGAACACAAGGCCTGGTAAATACTTCCAGACTGTAGAGGCTTCAAGTGTGGGCTTCGAAGATGACTCTTTATCTATCATCTGATGACCAGCGTAGCTAAACCCTGAGAGGCTCAGTCCTAGGTTGGCAGCAGGGTAATGATTTTTTATCCACGGTAATGCCTGAAGCCAATCTACTAAGGCACCAAGTAGTTTCAATCTCAGCTCTCAGAACAAGTCACAGACCTCTTTAAGTTTTTTCCACTCAACCTCAGAGATTTGTACAGACCACTCTGGGCATGTTGGGAGTGGAAAGGAGTTGAAAGGAATTTTGTGACCCTAAGAGAGACAGTGGCAAGAGAAACAAATAGCAGAGGCAGTTAAGAAAAGGAGACTAAAGTGCTTAAGGAATTTTCTAGCTAGCCTCTGTGTGTGGCTATAGCTAGAGTCCATAAGCTTTTAAGAAAATTTTTAAGAATGATCACCCTAGCAGCAGCAGGTGCAGTTCAGAAAAGAATGTCAGCTTTCGACTCAGTTTGTTCTAATTTCTCCAGAAAAAGAAAACCCTCTTAGAGGGTTTCAGCAATCAGTTCCTTCTTTGTCCAGGCTGCATGCCTGACTCTCCTGACTTTTTCCACCATGCCACAAAGATCTTTTCACCCTGGAAGTTCATTCCTCAAAATGGAATTACCTTCTACCTCTCTGGCCTGTGCCCTGGATTGTCTGGTTCCTCATAGACCCTCCATTTTAAGGAGGACACCCAGGTGAGCCATGTGTTCATCCCTAACCAGGCTTCTTTCTTGACTCTTTGGACTTTCTCTATCATGCCCTAGGTACCTTCATTCTCTATTCCTCCCATCCCCTTTTTCAAATTTCTTTTATGTGTTTCTTCCCTCTATTATAATGTACGCGCTTTCTGGGCAGAGATTGTCTTTCTGTTTCCTATTTATATTCCCAGAACTTAGCGTAATTCCTGGCACATGGCAAGTGCTTAATAAATGCTTGTTGGTGAGGGTCATGACCAGAACAGTAGCCGCCTTTGTTGTTTTTTCCTCTTTCCAAAGCATGAAATTATCACTAAGGCAATTTTTTAAAAAAGCATTAGCTGCTCTGTTTTTGGCAGAGAAAGAATAGTGACAGATGTAAGGCTAATTAAAGTACCCTATCATTATTATACCATGAACTATCAGTAGTTTTACAGTTATATCTCATTTTTAATCCTCAGTAGTATTCCCCAACTTGATTACTCACCTCATTAACTAGACTAGATGATGAATTACTTTTGGCTATTTCCAAAAATCAAATCCATCCTCAAAAGACAAAGATCTGCCATTATCAAGGATGCTTAATAGAATGTGCCAAGAGCTCAACAGGCAATTCTCAAAGAGGAGTTCCAAAAATGTTTGGAATAAGGGATCAGTATTGAAATGAATGAATGGATCAAAGGATGGTTGAAAAAACATTTATTATGGGCAAAGAACTGTGATGCGTTGGAAGCAAAGGTAAAAAAGCAAGACATTCTCTGCCCTCATGGAGTTCATATTCTAATAAGAGGAGACACATATAGAAGGTTTCAGTTGCAAGTCAGATGGAAAAGCCCCATGATCCTTCGGGTGTAGCAGCAAAGCAAATCATAATGCATCTTCTTAATCATTTGCATTGATTGAAAAAAAAACAACTCTGACATTGAGCCATTTGACAGTGCCAAGGACATTGAACTTTCTTTTCTGGGTCTTCAGCTGTTGTTTGTAGATTTGATCACAGGTCTTTCTGACTCCAGGCCTAGCATTCTCTCCACTGAGCCACCTAGCTGCCTCCTTATATCTCATCCATTTCTTTAGCCATTCCCTAATAAGAATATAACTCCTGAGCAGGTAGAATTAAAAAAAAACTTGGAAAGACTTACATGAACTGATGCAGAGTGAAATTAGCAGAACCAGGAGAATATTGTACACAGTAACAGCCACATTATGGGATGACTGACTTTGAAAGACTTGGCTCTTCACAGCAACGCAAGAATCTAAGACAACTCCAAAAGATTCATGATGGAAATTGCTATCTACATCCAGAGAAAGAAATATGGAGTCTGAATGCAGATGGAAGCATACTATTTTCTCTCCTTTTCCTTTATTGTTTTGTTTTATTGCTTCATTCTCATGGTTCTTCCCATTAGTTCTAATTGTTGTTTACATCATACTAGTGGGAAAATATACTTAACATGAATGTATATGTGGAGCCTATATCAGATTGTATGCCATCAGGGGAAGGGGGGGAGAAATGAGAGGGGGAAAAATTTTAAACTCAAAATCTTATGGAAGTGAATGTTGAAAACTAAAAATAAATAAATTTTAAAAAAAAGAAGATAACTCCCTCCTCCTTCTGTTTTTGGCTATCACAAAAAGAACTACTACAAGTATCTTTGTAAACATGAATCCTTTTCCTCTTTCTTTGATCTCCTTGGTATATAATCCTAGTAGTGGTACACTACTAGATAGAGCTTCAGGTCTAGAGTCGGGAAGATCTAACTTCAAATCTGGTCTCAGACACTTACTAGCAGCAAGTCACTTAACCTTGTTTGCCTCAGTTTCCTCCTCTATAAAATGAGCTGGAAAAGGAAATAGCAAATCACTTCAGTAGCTTTGCCAAGAAAATCCCAAATTAGTCATGAAGACTTAAATATATCTGACATGACTCAACAATAAGAAATAGTATACCTGGGTCAAAGGGTATGCCCAGTTTGGTAACTTTCTAAGCATAATTACAAAATAATCAACAATCATATGGAAAAAAATGCCCTAAATCACTAATAATTAGAGAAATGAAAACTAAAGCAACTTTGAAGTCCTATCTTTTCACCTACATGACTGGAAAGATGACAAAACAGAAAAATAACAAACACTGGAGGATCTGCGGGCAAACAGGTACACCTAGTACACAGTTAGTAGAACTATTAATTGGTGGAGCAATTCTGGAAAGCAATTTATAACTATGCCCAGAAAGTTACCAGATTGTGTTTATCCTTTGATCCATTTTACTGCACTTTAATGTTTTCAAGAAAACTTAGCATGCATTATTTCATTTGATTGTTATAACCATCCTGAGAAATTGATAGTATTATCCCCATTTTTATAGATGTAACTAAGGCTCAGAGGTTAAGAGATTTATCTTAGGTAACACAGCTGGTAAGTGTCTGAGGACCCATTGGAACTGAGATATTCCTGACTCCAAAGCAAGTTCTATATCCAGATTGCCATATTCACTAAAGAAAAAAAAAAGAAAGAAAAATAATAGAGGGAGGGTGGTGATAAAAAAAAAAAAAAGATCTACAACACCGGAGAGGGAGAAAAGGAAATATGCAGAAAGATGTTTTTTAGAGAAGATGTAGGGAAAAAAAAGCAATGCCATGTGGCAGCTTTTTAAAACATTAAAAAAAGTTTTCATTTGAATTTACAGTACTACACCTAGTTTAAGACTAGACACATCTATTCAGTCCAAATAGACAATATAAGTACATATAGGCATATCATCATTACCACCGTGGCCTATGGGGGATCTTTTACTGTGTTTAAAAAGTCTAAATATTAGTAAACCATTAATAGAATTTTTATGTAACTTGGAATCACAAGGGTTATCACCACTTATATTTTACAAGTAGAGTTAATGGATATCAGCAGGGCAGGGAAGAATGTTTAGCTAAGACTTGTTAATGAAGTTTCCATAGTGTGCTACCAATGAACACCTTTTACAAAATATAATTTGTTATCAGGGAGGTTTTGAGTAGGGACACACCTTAAATTATCTTAGTTCCAGTTCTATAATAACATTCCCAGCAGTATTCATGCAGCTACTGTTTTATTCTACACTATTTCTTCCAACACGTTTCTCCTTTGACCTATGTGCATGCCTGTACATGCCTAAGAGCTGATGAAAGAATATTAAATCTCTATAATGTTGCACTCCTTTATAGGAGACTAGCCAAGGGGATATTTTGAGGTAGGTACTCACTTATGAGATACATGATCTCAAAAATACAGTTTTGAAAGGGGTCAAGGACTTTGTTGTGATGGCAAGAAGGCCAGTAGAAGATGAATTGCTCATACCCCTCCTTCCCACCAATGTTTTGGCAACTGCCTAAGGTTTATTCAAGTTTTAAGACAATGGTCATGGCAGGGCATGACAAGAGTGGAAAAGACCGGTGAAGAGGAGTGGGTATATTTTACCTTAACCTCAGAAAACTTCAGTGTTAAGTGCTGAGATTGTGGGGAGGCAAATTGCCTTTCCGCAACGGTAGGGAAGAGGTGAAAGAAAAGTCACTTACCCTAGGGGGATAGGAATCAGGACCACAGATCCTCTTAGAGAGGGATGGAGAAGTGTCTCATAACAGCTACAGAAGATGCACTTTTAGGTGTTACCTAGGTATAGTCACCAGCAGCTAAAAGGCAGATCAAGGAATGTTATCTCAGAATTTAGAACTGGATCTTCAGAGATGCTCTACTCCAACCATCTCATACTTCAGAAGTAGAAACTGAGACCTGGAGAAGACTTGTCCAAACTTACACAGGTAATAAAGAGGCAAAGCTAAGAATTAAACTCAGGTTCTCCTGAAGAGGTGAGACAGGCTGACCCTAATATAGCCAAATAACATCTGAGGACAGAGGCCCCGGCGATTTGAACTCATGTAGAAGGTTGTTAAAAGCTAAAAGAGGCTTTGCTTGATGTGGAAACAGTAGAAAGAAGTGGACTGATGTATCTCCAGAGGGCAATAAAGAATCAGGAAGCAATGATGGCAGGGGCTTTGGGAGAAAGCAATGGCTTAGCTGTGATTAACAGGAGGGGAGGTTGAGTCTTGAGGAGGTAAGGACCTACCTGGAGAGAAGGCAAACATTTCAAATCAGGGCTTGATCTATTTATTGGAATTTTTTTTTCCTTTGGGAATTCATAAATGGCTCATTCAGTCTCTTTTACTGATATTATTTATTCTATTTCTTCTTTTTTAAATGTTGGTGTTTTATATTTTTTTAAGTGTTCATCAATTTTGTCTAAGTATTCCATTTTGTTATTATATAATTAGGCAAAATAATTTACAATAATTTCTTTTATTTGCTCCCTAATTTTTGCAAATTCTCCTTTTACATTTTTGATTTGAACATTTTGATTTTCTTCTCTTTTAAAAAAGCAGATTATCTAATTGCTTTTCTATTTTTATTAGCATCCTTCCCCCAACCAACTTCTAGTTTTACTTATCAGTTTAGTTTTTTTCAATTTTATTAATCTCTTCTTTGATTTTCATAATTTCTTCTCTGGGGGCAGCTAGGTGGCGCAGTGGATACAGCACCAGCCCTAAAATCAGGAGGACCTGAGTTCAAATGTGGCCTCAGATCAAACACTTGACTCTTACTAGCTGTGTGACCCAGGGGGAAGTCACTTAACCCCAATTGCCTAAAAAAAAAAATTTAAAAAAAATTCTTTGTTTAGTTGGAGGTTTTTGATTTGTTGTCATTCTAGTTTTTAAGTTGCAAGCCTAATTGTTTTGTTCTATCTCTTTTGTTGATTAAAATATTTAGAGATATAAATTATCCCCTAAGAACTACTTTAGTTGCAGGTAAGTTTTGGTATATTTTCTCTTAATTGCGTTTCTTTTGCTAAAAATTTCTATTATTTCTATAATTTATTCTTTGACTCACAAATTTATTACAATTGTTATTTAATCCCCAATTAATTTTTAATTCTTTTTTGAAAGGTTCCTTATTGAATATAATTTTTATTGCATTTATGATCAGTAAAAATATTGTGTTTAGCATTTGTTTTTCTGAATTCCTTTAACTCTTAATCAAAAACATTTACTAAGCAGAAGACAAGGCAAGAATAATAACATAACATTCTATCCATATACCAGGGACAAACTTTCCTATCATTGTATACAATGTCTATGAGTTGAGAGTGAGCACAAACTTATAGAACCATAATAAGGAGGCACATGTAATAGGGAACATATGTATCTGCAGCATCTCACAACTCTGAACCTCTAGCTTTGAAGTCCTTTGTTTTCTGCAGGAATAATCTGCACAACAATTCACTGATAGGCAGTCCTTTCTTCTCTGGATTCTTTGTTTGGGGTGCTCCTGTTTTGGGCCTTTCTGCTTTCCTTCTGGGTGGGGCCATTTCTCTTTTGACTTTGCCACTCAGAAGACTACTCTAGCTTTGCTTTTCTGAATTCTGAGCTTTCTGTGAGCCCTAAGCTACTCTACTGATTCAAAATAGGGTGTCTTTAGTGAGATGACTCACTTCTATCTCATGCTAATAAATTAAAACCTGCATTTCTGCCACCTACACCATTATTAGGGATATCTATATCTATACTATCCACATAGTATATGTGTGTGTGTGTGAGTGTGTGTGTGTGTGTATGTGTATGTGTGTGTAACGTGCTTGGTGTATTTGTTCCATAGTCACCAAACAGTTCTAGAAATCCATTTCCCAATTATTAACTTCAAAGGTCTTATGTCATTCATATGCAAATTAGATGCCAGGAAACAGAACTCTTCGGCCATCTTTAACATGAATATTTTTTCTGTGACTATGCTTTTTAAAATTATTTTTCTCAAAAATGTTCTTGTTTCTACCCCCTTTCCTTTAGCAAGATTAACCACACCTAAAGGGGGCCTTTTCTTACATTCGTAACATGGATTTATTGCTGTCATTTTTGTCTTTAATTACAATTGTAGTCAGTGTGTACTTTTTATTCTGCTTTCTTCATTCTGCATCTCTTCATTTGAGTCCTTCCATTTAAAATATTCTTCACATCCATAATTTATTTTGGTATAATATTTTAATAAATTTATATACTTTGTTTTATTCAGCCATTCCTCAATTATTGTGCACATAGTTTGCTTCCAGGTTTTTTTGGCAGTGTGCTATTTATTACAAGTAGTCCTGCTAGATTTCAGAAAAACTTGGAAAGACCTGTACGAACTGATACAAAGTGAAATGAGCAGAACAAGGAAAAGATTACGCACAATTTCAGCAATATTGTGTGATGATCAATTATGAATGACTCAGCTCTTCTGAACAACATAATGATCCAAGACAAGTACAAAGAACTCAAGAAGGAAAATGCTATCCACATTCAGATAAAGAACTCATGGACTCTGAATGCAGATCAAAGTATATTTTTTTCACTTACTTTATTATTTTTTGTGTTTTTTTCCCCATTTTGATCTGTTTTTTTTCTTCCACAGCTGTGACTAATATGGAAATATTTTTACATGATAGCACATGTATTATCTATATCAAAAATTGCTTATCATTTTCAGAATGGGGAATGGTGGAAGGGAGAAAAATTTGGAACTCAGAATCTTGTAAAAAGGGATGCTAAAAATTGTTTTGACATGTAATTGGGGGAAAATACTATTAAAAAACCCAAATAATCCTGTTAAAATATTTTTGTAGAGACAGGTCTTTTTTTTTCTTTCCTTATCAATAGCTTCCTTATTTTAATCCTGATATTCGGACTGCTAGGTCAAAGAATATGCACCTATTTTATAATTCTTATTATATAAAGTCAAACCAAGTCACAAGCCCAACAGCAATATATTAATGACTTTTTAAAATGTTTTACCACATCCACACTAGGTTTGAAATTTATAAAATTTAATTATCATCACTAAAATGATAATCTTTAATTATCTTTACTAAAATTCTATTCTGATGCATGATCCTCATGGCATAGAGGTGACCAAGCATTTGCAGAGGTATACCAGTCTAAATTCTAGCTCATCATACCAAGTTGGAGAGGATTCAAAGACAGACTTATAATGAACTGTAATTCTATTGTCCTGGGACCAACTTAAATTTGGAGTGGATTATCACAAGGCTGGCTTCAGGGAGCTGAATTTTAAGTGGCCCAGCAATTCTTGAAGAACATCTACCAAGTTATAGAAGAGTTGTAATCTGAATGGGGGAAAGGAGAATCTATGTTGACAAAATTATAGTTCCTTAAAGGATGTTATTATTTTTGCTAATTCAATGGTTATGAGGTTTTAATTTGTATTTCTCTGATGAATGGAGATTTTGAATAATTTTTCCTATGGTTGTTGATAATTTGTATTTCTTCATTTTTAAAAAAAATTACTTCTTTGTCCTTTGACTGCTTATCTCTTGGGAAGGGGCTTAGTCATCATTCTGGTGTTAATTCTTTAAATTCTGGGTGTGTCAAGTTTTATAAAAAATATTTATGCAAAAATGTTTTTCTCAGTTTGTTTCTTTCTTATTCCTATTTGTTGAACTTTAAAATTTCATATATTAATTTTCATATTTTACATATGCATTTTATGTATGAATTCAATTTTTCCTTTTACAATTCTTTCCAAGTCACAGTTCATTAACAATTTTCTCCTATCCTCAGCTATGAAAGCTATAATATTCTGTTATCTTACAGGTTTTTAAAGAATGATTTAAAAGATAACTAGGTTGGCCGTCCATTTGGAATTTATTGTGACATATAATGTGAGATGCTGCTCTTTCTGCTCCCATTTTTTGCCCTTTAGCTATTAGGCCAAATTTCCCAAAAGTTTTTTTTTTGGAATAATGAGTATATTCACAAATATTTTGTGATCTTGTTTATACCAAACACTAAATCACTCCATGCGTTTGGGCTGCAGCTCATGACTATCTTATTTATTGATATACTTGTCTATTTTTTCCATTAGTAGCATCTAATCTTAATAATAACTCTTTTATGATACAATTTGGAGTTTGGCAGTGCAACTCCCCTTTCCTCCCCCCCCATTATCTCCCTTAATATTCTTCGTATTTTATTCTTTCAAATGAATTTTATTTTGTCCTTTTTATGTAATATGCTAGTTATATTTTGCTCAGTCTCATTATATCTAAAAATAAACTTGATTATACTGTGGTCTTTGCTAGATTAACTCAATGTAATCTTACCAGTCAATTAACTTTCTTTTATTTTGGTAATAATAATTTGAAGTTGCCTTTGTGATGATACTGTGTTGGTATTGGTAGACTAATTCCCAAATATTTAGCACATTTTGTCCATTATTTTAAGAGATATTTTAAAATAATTTTTCTCTTTTGTCACCATTATTGTTTAAATATAGAATATTTTTCACAGATTTATTTGATACTCTGGGAGGTAACATGGCATGGTGGCTAAGGTATTGGACTTGTAGTCAGGAAGATCTGGGTTCAAATTCTACCTTTCATATTTACTAGCTATGTGACCATGACCAAGTCTCTTAATCTCTGTGATTTAAATAACTCCCTCGAAATTACCTAGTCATGAATTGGTTATTGCCTTTGTTGGTAAAAGAAGTTCCCAAACTGGGAGCTCCTTATACAATGATGAAATATTCGTTAAATAAGACTCAAATATGTTAAAGATAAATATCCTTAATATATTTATGTATCTTATATCCCACTATTTTTTGCTGAAGCAATTTATTATGTTTATCTATAATTTCACAGAATCAGAGTTGAAAGGGACCTCAGTAACCAAATATCCAATCCATACACAAAAAGGAATCCCCAATACAGCATAGCCAACAAGTGGTTATCTAGCTTCCACCTCATGGAATAACCTAGTTGCTCTCAAGGAAACCCACTCCACTTTTGTTAAGAAGTTTTTCATGACTTGAAATGTATTACTTTGAAGTTTCTACCATTTGTTTCTGGTTCTGCCCTCTGAGTCAAAATAGATATCTAGTCCCTATTCTATATGATAGACTTTCAAATACTTGAACAGAGCTATTATGTACCCTAAATCTTTTTTTCCTACAAGGACAAATACCCCCAGTTACTTCACTTGATCCTCACATCATTGGATCCAAGGCCTTTTGCTATCTTGGTTGCTCACCTCAAGAAGCAACACAGTAAACAGGCCATTGGACTTGGAGTCCAATTTAAATTTAAATCCCACTTAAGTTGAATTATGTGGTCTTGGGAAAGTGAATTAATCTTTGTGCCTCACTTTCCTCATTTGTAAAATAAAAGGGCTCAATTTAATGACCTTTAAGGTCCCTTCCAGTTCTAAATCTATGATCCTATGATCCTTTTCAGCTGCCAGTGTCCTTCCTAAACTGTGGTGCTCAGAACTGAATAGCAATTCCAAATGTGGCATGACCAGGGCAGAGTACAGTGGATCTATCACATCCTTATTTCTGGGAGCTGTGCTTCTCTTAAAGTAACACAGGATTACATCATAATGCTGACTCATATTGAGCTTAGAGTCCACTATATCCCTTTCCCCTTCACACTTCCTCTCTTTTTCTGACAAACTACTATCTAATACTATGTATGAAGCTCAATTTGTGAGCCCAAGTATAAGACTTTACATTTGCCCCTTTCGAATTTCATTTTCCCAGTGCTTTAGCTCAGGGGTCAGTAAACTACTGCCCAAAGACAAAATCTGCCCTGGCAGACTATTTTAACATTGCCCTTCAGCTAAGAATGGTCTTTATGTTTTAAAATACAACGATCCTTGGCTCACTGGCCCTGTAAAAACAGGCAGCAGGCTATATTTGCTCCACAGACCTTAGTTTGCTGACCCATGAATAGCCTATTAAAATGTTTTGGAGTTCTGATTCTTTCATCCAGCATATTGGCTATGTTTCTCAGCTTCCTCTCATATGTAAATTGTATGCCATTTTTGCCCTTATTCAAGTTATTGATTAAAAAGAAACAAAAACATAAATAGTCCAGTAAGACTAACACAAATTCATGGAGCTCATCTTGCTAAAGTGAAATCAAGCCATTAATGACTACTCTTTGAATCTAGCCATCTAACCAATTAGGCAAATTTGTCTGTTATCTACATATGCTATCACCTAATCTACATTTCTTTATCATGTCTGGTGTTTTTTTCTGTTTCGTTTTCAGCCTTAATTCTTGGATTGGGATTTTATGCTTAGGTCAGTCCTTCTAGCACTCTTGGTGGAGCTGGAATAGGTTTTGTTTAGTCCTCTTTCTCTGTAGTCTGGGTGCTACCATAGCTGCTGATCTGTATGGATTGATTGGTATTAGGCTCCATCCTCTGCCTCAATTTCACTAACTTGGTGGTCCACTCCTGGGTCTGTATCCTCCCTGCAAAATCCTCCAAATGGGAGCTGGTCCTATCCCTTGACAAGCCTCACTAGGATGTTGGTGATCATGCCCAGTCTTGGGCCTCCTACACACAGCCCTCTGGTGCTTGGAACTAGACAATTAGTAGATCCTGTTGATTACTGTGGCTCCCAGTGCTCCAAGAAATGAACAAACTGACTTTGTCTCCCTGTGCAATGAACTAAGGCTGCATTTCCCACCTCTAACAGGTCAAAGTCAGGACCTGGCTTCAGGGTCATGTAATCCATTAGCTTTGAGATTTCTAAGATTCTTTGGTATTCTTCCCTGCCCACCCTACACCCACTCCCCATCCATTGTGCCAACTAGATACCTCTAACAGAACGTATCTGGGATAAGGAATATAATCAACCTTAATTCACTAGTAATATTTACATTGAATGCCCATAAAGGCATACAAAATGCTAAAGTTTATTAATGCTTTATCTCATTGATATACATAATTGATCTTGTTATCAAAAGTTTTAGACAGTCCATTATCTGTGGAAGTTCTGCTTCTGGGGTGATTTGATTGTCAAAGCCTTATTTTCTCCTGCAGAAACTCCTGGAATAGTTCTAGAGAACTGGATTTTTTTATTTTCATTTCTGTAGTGTGGATGAAGGGACATTAATCTTTGGCATGACCCCAATTTCCTCTTGATTTTGGAGTTTTTCTTGTTATTTCCCATCTTAGATGATGAATCTTGTATGGTTCAAACTGGTATTCCTTGACAAGTATCTGGCACACAGTAGGCACTTAATGTTTTTGGATTTATCTGAAGTGATGTTTGTCATCTTAGCTGCCTATAAACTTAATCATTTGTCAGTGAAACTTTGGAATCTGATCATGATATTTGTGGATGCTTTGAATCTGATTTCATTTCTGTTGGTGTCCAGTGGATTTAGTTTCTCTTTAATTTGTGCCTCAAAAGTCAAGAATTCCAAGAAATTTCCTTCTGTGATTTCCTGAAGTATGATGTTCAAAATTTCTTTTTCTTCACATTTTTGGGGAATCAGACAACTTTACAAGTAAAAATTAAAGACTAAAGGAAGGAGTTCAGAAAAATAAATGAAGAGTTAGCAAAGAATTGGAAATTAGGGAGATGGCCATCAATTGCAGAATGGCTAAATCAGTTGTGGTATAATTGTGATGGAATACTACTGTGCTGCAAGAAATGATAAGTAGGTTGATTTTAGAAAAACATGGGAAAAACTTCCATGAAATAATGCAGTGAAATGAGTGGAACTGTATACAGTAACAGCAATATTACTGAAGAGTAACTGTGGATAACCAAGCTATTCTGAGTAATACTAACATTCAATTCAACTACACAGGACTCAGGAAGGATGATGCTATCCACCTCCAAAGAAGTGATAAATGGAAACATGTATTGTATGGGTTATGTCAAACATTGGCCTTCTCTTGTGCAAGATTGATAGAGAAGGAAGAAGAGGGATAGCTCAGAACTTGAAAATGTAACAACAAAAAAAAAAATACTAAAAATGTCACTACGCTTTCATCTTCCAGCAGGACAATTCTATTTTTAATTTACATATTAATTTACATTTTTATAGATCTCCCCATGCTTTACAGTTTCAATATAATTTTACCCCTTTCCTTTAAAACAATACTGATGATAGTTCTTTTTTACCAATGTCAAATCATCCCCCCACCCAATATCAATTACTTATTTTCTCTAGAGGATTTATTATTCAATTGGCTGCCTCATGAAAGTTCTAGCTTCTTTTCTATCATTGTTACTAATGTTCATTTTTTTCTTTCTTGTGTTTTCCCTTTGGGTTCTTTTATCTGTAATATGTATTGTGTTGGAGAGTTTTTTTCTATTTACTTATCTTCACTACTTTTTCTTTTTCTCAATGGCTAGTTCTTTTTAAAGCTTTTGTGTTATCTTTCCCTCTTCTATTAAATTTTTGGATGTTTCTCAGTTCTCACAGATGATATTAGGGAGCTGGGGCTTTCTTATGACCTCTCATTTCACCATCTTCCTCAAAGTTTTTGGTAATATCCATGATAAGGTTGATTCACTGGAAGACTGAAATATAAGTTTTATTTCCCTTATAAGACTATATGCCCCATGAGTTCAGAAAATACATTTTTATTCTATCACATATCCTCAAAGTGCCTAGCACAGCACAAAATAGATGCTTAAAGTTTGTTGAATGGAGTGAAATTGAATTTAATTACCGAAGAATCTAAGGTAAATTTAGGAGCGTAAGGGAGCCAATGGCTACATTTTCAGGGTGAACGTTAATGCTACAGAAATCACAGCTTGATTATGTTAACAGGATTTTTACTGAGCCAGTTCTGAGAATGCTCAGAGTTGCACAAAGGAGGACTAGAGACAGGAGTGCCAGTAATCAAGTAGTTTAATTAATCAATTGCAGAGTGAGGAATGTTCTTCTTTAGCTGAAGTAAAAGCACAGGTTATATACTTAAATCACAACTGGGGAAGGTAGATTACAAACAATCATTTAGCGGTTTCCCACAAGAAACCCATAAGTCCCACAATACAACAATTCTGGAGTCAAGTCTTTGGGGGTGGTGACCACCTCCCCTGAAGCACAGAACCAGAGTTTTGTGATGGGAACAGGTACTACAGTCTGATTCCCTTCACTTCAGGTACCAAGGCAAAAGGATGTCGGTGATTGTGAGCCTTGTCAAGGTTTGATTGATCAATTCAAGCTGCATTGTGAGTCTGACTCACACACGGGAAAAGGCAGCTCTTGAAAAAACTAAAGTATTAGTATATTCATTACACATTGTATTGATTAACATGAAAATTATAAATTCCTTTCTCAATTAATTGTTGTTGACTGTTTAAAGTAGACTTAAGGAAGTGATAGAGAAAATGTTACTAATGCAGATTAAACTTAAAAGTGTGTCATGTGTTTTCAGAGAGCTGGTTGTTAAAGATTTACCAGCAAATAAACAGGTCAAGAAAAATAGAACAGTCCAACAAGGATGATTGGGAATATAGGCTAGGCTATATAAACATGGGTAACTGTTGTGGTTAGATCACAAATAAAATAACTAGTTAAGATACTCTGTAGAGTAACTACAGCAACCTACCTTTAAAATTTACAAACTGCTTTCAATAATTTCTGTGAAGTAGGAAGTTTAAAAGTACTTAACACCATAGGCCTCAGAAACTGAGCTTGTCACAAAGTCAAGTACATGTTTTACATGCGGAATATCTTCTCAACTGGCAAATGTATATTCAATTCAATCCCTGGGAACTCAATCTCTGAGGATTTGCTGAGCCCAGCTCCCTAATATCCATTTCAAGTATATAGAGATATCCAAAAATTTAATAAAGGAGAGGATAACTATAATCCATGATGTTTAAGAGACTGAACTCCAACACCACTGCCTTCCATTATCCACAGGATCCTGGATGACAGGGCTTTGAATCAATTGATATTTCCCCAGTCCTCTGGATAACAAATTTGGACCTCTACATCTTCTTTATTCCAGTCTGAAAGTGTTCTTTCTCCATCCTTATGGAAAGGAGCCTATCTCCCTTGGCACTACCAATACCCACTGCCACTGACTAGCAAGTAAGCTTGAGGGCCCTGGGAGTGGCTTCCACCCTTCCTTTCCGCCTACCAGCCTACTGAGCCTGTTTCCAACTTAACCCTTAAAGCCATCATCCTGGGAAGAAATAGCATGAATATGTGAACTAGCAACCGCTTCCACAGATGCTATAGCCTGAGTTAATAATGCCTCAGTACAGAAAAGTTCTTGCCACTAAAGTCCTTGGCAATATTAAATAGTTCAACATCAGAAACCAATACAATTTTGTGAGTGGAAACAACATTAAAGAAGATGCATTACAATTTTCCTTACCGCTGCAGCCCAAGGACCTTAAAACCTTTCTATCTGACTTGCGGCTGAAAACTCTCATACGTGTTGTCTCCCACCTAGGAGAATGTGAGCTCTTTGAGAACAGACACTATCATAAAGATACATTTGTATCTTTATTGCTTTGCACATAGTAATCATTTGATAAACCTTATTCATTCATTCATTCATTCATTCTTTGCCTAGGCTGTACTCTCTACTTGTTCCCTCTAGAGCAGAATTTCTAAAACTTTTTTGTCCCAGGACCCCTTATGCCTTTAAAAATTATTGAGGACTCCAAAGAGTTGTTTATGTGAGCTATACCTTTCAATATGTGCTGTTTTAGAAATGGAAACTGACACATTTAAAAAAATTAGCTAATTCATTTTAAAATAACATTAAAATAACAAATAGCATTTAAAAATAACTATTCTAAAACAAAAAAAATTAGTGAGGAGAGTGGCATTGTTTTACAAATTTTTTTGACAAACATTTTTAATATCTGTCTTAATAGAAGATAGCTAGATTCTCATATCTGCTTCTGCATTCAATCTGTTGTGATACATTGTTTTGGCTGAAGCATATGAAGAAAATTTTACTTCACACATACATGTATTTGAAAAAGGAAGAGTATCTTAATAGCTGCATAACATCTTAGTATTATTATGAAAGTAATTTTGACCTCTGGGACCCCCTGAAAAGGATCTCATGAAGACCCTGGAATCTTTGGACCACACTTAGAGAAACCCCTGCTTTAGACCAGTGGTGTTAAACTCAAACACAAACTGTGGCCATTAACCCCCATGTAAGGATCCTTGCAGCGCATATTGACTTATTTTAAAATATAATGTTATGTATATTTTATTAAATATTTCCCAATTACATTTTATTCTGGTTAGGGCTGCACTAGGGAGTGTTGGCAGCCTCCTGTTGTACACCTCTGCTCTAGACCCTCCCTTCTGGTCTCCTCTGGGGTCATTGTTCATTTCTTTTTTCTTGCTCATCTTCAATCTCTCCTTACCTATTGGCTTTTTCCCCAGATACTTATAACTATGCTCAGATATACCACAACCTAAAGGAAAAGAATCATTTGACCCTTTCATCTCCTTAAGCAAAGTTCTATTATCTTTTGTCCCTTTGACAGCCAAACCCCTAGAAAGAATTGTCTGTACACACTGCCTCACCACCTACTCACACCTGGCAAGCTGACCTGGGATCTTTCTACTCAACTAATATCCTCTCACCCTTCCTGCAAAAGTTACTCAATAATCTCCTAATTGCTAAAATCCAAGAGCCTCTTGGACCTCTCTGGAGCTCTTGATACTTGTGGACCATACCCTCCTACTAGATACTCAATCTTCTCTTGGCTTCTGTTGATAAGAGTTTCCTCCTGTCATTCCCATTAGTGGGATTATCATGCATCTCTCCTTCCCCTAGTTTAGGTGTCTAAGGTTCTGTTCTAAACCCTCTTTTTTCTCTCTAAAAAACTCAAAAGCACTCATAGCATTCAAATATTATTTCCCTCAACCCTGATTATCTGTCTATTGCTAGATCTCACCAATTTTATCTCCACATTTCTTTTATCTATCTCTCTTTTTCTACTTACATGTCCACACCCAAGTCCCAGTCACTTCATCTTGGGGCTGGGACTGTTATAGCTTTCTAACTGGTATCTTTGCTTCCAGGGTTTCTTCATTCTTTGATCTATTCTCCACTATGAGTCAAAATAACCTTTGTAAGGCACAAGTTTGACCGTGTCACTTCCTTGCTTAAAAAACTTTGAGTGCCTGACCATTACCTCTAGGATAAATACAAACTCTCAGTCTATAACTGAGGTCTTTTATAATCTGGCTCCAACTTTACCTTCTAGTTTATAATTTTTATACTTCTTCATGAAATCTACATTCTAGCCAAATCAGACTTCTAGCTGCTGTTTTCTGAACTCAATGCACTCTCTCCTGACTCCATGCATTCACACAGTACTCATCTGTAATAAATTTCCATCTCTATCTCTGCTTCTCAAAATCCTTGTCGTCCTTTAATTTTGGAAGAAATTTATTAAATGCTCAAAATGTTACAGGCCTTATGTTTTACAAGTATCATCTCATTTGATCCTCACAACAAGCCTCGGATGTAGGTGCTCTTATTATCCCCATTTTACAATTGAGGAAATGGAGGCAGACAGAGGGCATATGACTTGTCCAGGGTCACATGGCTACTAAATGTCTGAGCCTGGATTTGAACACAAGCCTTCCTGACTCTAAGCCCTGCATTCTATCCACTGCCCCAACTAGCTGCCTTTAAAGCTTATGGTAAACGCTGCTTCTTTTATGAAGGCATCTCTGATGTCTCCCAGTTGTTGGTGTTCTTTCCCTTCTCAAAATACTGTGCATTACGCTATTTGGTGTACATGTTGTATCCACCCTCAGCCTCTCATATAAGCTCTCAGAAGACAGACATGCTTTGCTTTTGTAGCTCTATGTCCTTCATAGAATAGGTGCTGAGTAAATGTTCTTTGCATCTTGCTTCAACAAGGGAAATGAGGTATTCTAACATACCTGAATTTTCTAGATAACAGTTTATCCCTTTGAATATGAATCTTAATAATTTTGGGGAAAAGCCTTCAAATGTTTTATACTCTTCACAACCCTCTTAAACACAGGACAATCAATATCCTTTTCTTTTTTTAATATCCTTTTCTTGATGATTCAGGATTATCATTTTTGAATATTCAGTACAAAAGTATAGGCCTGCTCTTGCCTTTTTTTTTTTTTTTTTGGTCTCCTCCTCCTTCCGTGACAGGCTGTCATTTTTCTCCAAGTTTGAAGGTTTTCTAGCAGTCTTACTCATTCATTGACTGCTTTTAGTCTGCCATAGTCTGAGAAAACAGCAGGCAAAGACTACTGAAAACAGTACATTTTAATTGCTGTCCATGAATGTGATGGATATGAGGAAAGAAAGCAGAGGACTGAAAGACATATAGGAACTGATGAAAATGAAGCAGAACCATGAATACAATAGACACAATGAGTACCAAAAATGTAAGTGAAAAGAATAACCAAACAATTGGAAAGCAAATGCTGGGAAAGTATAATGACCAAGCTTCTGTCCCAAAGAAGAGATAAATGACACCTCCCTCTGTTTCTTTCCAAAGGTAGGGGACCATAGGTGTAAAACACAGTATAAAACATCAGACTTTCATTTTCAACATGTATAGTTTTGAATTTCTTTTCTTGTCTTTTTTTTCTTCTTTATTTTAGGACACAGCTCTCTGGGAAGAAGTTAGGGGAGGGATAAAGTGGGAAATGTAAGTAAAAACAAAAGATCAATGAAATTATTTTTTTCTTATTTAATATTTTATTTCCCAATTACACGTAAAAACAATTGTAACATTTTTTTGAGTTCCAAATTTTCTCCCTCTCTCCTCTTCCCCCCATTGAAAAGGCAAGCAATTTGACATAAGTTATACATGTGTAGTCATGCAAAACATAAAATTTATTTTTAAAATTGATATTATGATAAGTCACAAAGGTACTTGAAAGGTCTAGGTTTAGTGTAGAGACTTGGCGGAGGCATTTTGGTTAGCCATCTATGTGGTTAGAAGGCAGCTTAGCACAGTAGAAAAAATAGTGGTTTGGAGTTGGGATATCAAGGCCTAAATTTCAGCTTGTCTTTTGCTACTAGTATGAATTAGTTCATGTCTCAGGCTTCAGTTTCCTCATCTGGTGAACTAGATAATCTCTAAAGTCTCTTAATTACACAAATTATATCATCCCATAATACTTATGCTGTTTCTTGATGATTCATACAATTCCATAAGTACCTTATCTTTGTTTACTCAGCTTTAATGAAAAATAAAGGCAGTTGGTCCTAGGGGAAGAGATGAAAAAGTCTAACTTCCTCCATTCTTTGTAGAGATGCAGGTATATGAATATGGAATATGACATATGTTTTTAGACTCAGCTGATATATTGGTAAGTATTGCCAAACTGCTTTTTCAAATTTCTCTTTATTATTCTTTGGGTAGGGTGTGGGAGTGGAATGCATTCAGAAATGAAGGTTATATTAAAAACAAAAGATAACAGTAAAAAAAAAATTTTTAAATGAACAAGGGGGGAGAGAATCTATATCTTATCAGAGAAAACTTTTTAAGAAAGAAAGATCCAAGCCATTTCACCCCAAACCTAGACTATTGCTTACAAGAGTGGTGGCAAACTAAAATAGAAACAGGGGCCATTAAAGCTGACATAAGGATCTCTGAGGGTCTCCTATTAATTTAGAAAACTATACATTAACATTGTCTATGTTATATTGTATTTTTATTTTGTTAAATATTTCCCAATTTCATTTTAATATGGTTCAGGCAGCACTCCAGAGTTTTACAGGCTGCAATGTGGGGGGGGGGGGCGTTGCATCTTTGACACCTTTATATATTATTAAAGTCTATCTATACTTCAGTATTGGTAGACTTTTGAAATATCATAAACTCATCCTACCACTTAAGGAATAGGCAAATTAAACCAAGTGCACAAATTAATATTTCTTCAAATAAATGGTTTGATAGTAGAAAACAAAATAAATAAATAAATAAAGAAGCGTCTTGAAAGAGAAAAATAAAATACTGTACCTACCTGATGAAAAATATACAGAAGCCATTGGTCTCATTTACACTTATTACCTACAAACATTCCTCTGATAATCCCCATTAGTGTATGAACATTCTGCACTGATCATTAGGAAGGAAGAGGTAAAAATAGATTTTTGTTCATCTTAGATATTGCCTTTTTTTTTTTTTTGCATCAAGGAAACAGAAACAAGAGTTTGCTCTCCAAGGAGCTCTAATCCTAGCCCTTTAATTCTAAGTGTTGTGCTATCATCGGCAGGAACAAATTTCTTGGCAAATGGCATCAGGCAAATGGCATAGTGAAAATTTTTGAGTAATTTAGAAAACACTTTGTATAATTACATCATTCACAGCATGTTTTTTTAAATGCATGACATAAAAATTGCATTAGAGTTCACTTTTCAGATAATTTTCTTTGGTTCATATATTCTTAAGAGTCTGAATCCTGAGTCAAAGGTCTCAGGATTCAGTATTACTAATATAGAAAATATGTCCTGAAAAACTGTTTCTTTTTATAATATTAATGGCATCAAGCCCAATCGGCAAATATTTAAATACCAAGCAGAGTGCTAAGGACTACGGGTGATACAAATAAGTATAATATAAGACTAAAATCTTATTACTGTTTTTTTTATCACATTCTGCAAAACCCATTGACAAATCTGAAATGGAAGTACTGGAGAGAGGGTCTTCTGCCCTCCCCACTTTTCATCTAAATGAAAATATCACAACACAGGCACTTTCATCAAAGTCATTTCAACCTTCCTTTTTGGAAAATTCCTTCCTTCTTGGAGAATTAAGCTAAGCTTCACCAGGAGTCGGGAAGACCTCGAGTTCAAACTCTGCCTCGGATACTTAGTAGCCCTGTGACCCCGGGCAAATTTCTCAATCTCGCTGGATTTATGGCATCTGTAAAGTAAGGATACTGGAGTCAATGGCTCCTAAACTCCGTTCCAACTCTAAACCTATGATCCTAAATTACAAAGAAACCGGTCATCTGCAATTATGGGCGGGGTTTGGGAAGAGGAGAGGAAGGGTTGGGAGCTATACTAAGAGTCTGGGAAACCTAACAAAGATTATATAAGACACAGTCCTTGCCCACAAAGAGTTTACAATCAAGGATGCTACATGGTATAATGGATAGAGTACGACATTTGGTATTAGTAGTCTTGAGTTTGAATCCTTGCTCTGCCATTTTACTGCCTGTGGGACTCTACCTCTCTAGATCTTGGAGTCTTCATCTGTGAAATTCTGGGGGCTGGGCTGGATGAATCCTAAAATTGATACTCAAATACCGGGAAATGTGATTTCAATATTTTAAGCGAGCTCTCGGGTAAGAATTCAATCAACAACCATTTATAAAGCACCTCCTAGTGCCAAGCACCTGCTTCAGGTCAGGAGAATGCAAAGAATGAAACCTTCCCTACCTTTAAGGAGTTTGTATCGCAGATCTGTAACCCATTTGTCTCAGATAATTTGCCCCGAGCAATGAGGACTTTCCTCCCCTCCAAGGACTTTCCAATTCAGCTTCACTAGCCTACGGGCTGTTTCTAGCACGTGACAATCCATCTCCAGACTTTGCACCTTTGCACTAGCCGAATCTCATGCCTGGAGTGCTCTCCCTTCCTGCATCCGCCTTTCAGCTGCTCTGAAGACTCAGCACAAACCCCACCTTCTCCAGGCCTTTTCGGGTTCCTAGCCCCCGACCCCCTTTCCTCTGAGATGCCTTCCCATCTACTCTGCATGCATCGCGTGTGGACCAAGGGATAAGCAGGTCGTTTTCCCTATTAGAATGCAGCTCCCTGAGGGCAGGGACCTGTGCCTTGCTTCACTAAATCAATGCTTGATTGACTGATAAGGCCGAGCACCCGACCCAGGTGATAGCAAGGTGTAGGGGAAGAGGTGATTGGCGGGGGCCTGGAACGGGGGTGGGGGTGGGGAGGGGCCGCCAGGTGCCCGGGGCGCCCGCCCACTCCCGCACCCGAGCGGCCCGGGTGGAACAATAAAGCGGAATGGTGAGAGCATCCCGGGTCGCGGCAAGGCCGGAGCGAAGCTGCGGTCCCGACTCGGCCGAACGGGCAGCAACCTCGCCTCCCCTCCCCCGGGCGGCACCGACACCGCCGCGGGACGGTCGGGCTTCGGCAGCCCCGGCTCCGGCCGCCGGCTCCCCAGGGGTCTTTCTCCCAGCGCGCCCCAGAGCCTTCTCGGGAGTCCGAGGCCCCGGCGCGCGCGTAGCGGCGGGGCCGGGGGGGGGGGAGAGGGAGGGACGGCTCAGGGACGCCAAGGCATTTCCGGTTCAAAGACCCTCCCATCCCACACACCCCCTTCTCCCTCCTCCGAGGCTTCTGGGGATCCTGGCGCTGATTGGGCGACGCGAGGAAACCGCGCCTCGGAGGAAAGTGGAGGCGCCAACCTTTCTTTGCATCCCCGCCCTCCAACCTCCATCATGCCTCCTCCCTCCCCCTCCCTCTTACCACCTCCCCCACCCCCCCCTCCCCGCACGCGACCACGCGCACGCTCGCGCACCCGGGGAAGCCGCCTCGGTCGCTGCGTCTTCGCGCCGCCATTCGGGAAAGGAGCCGCGCGCGCGCGCAGCAGGGGCCCGCGGACCCCGTCGAGGAGGCCGCCGCCGCCGCTGCGTGGCCTGCGGTCCGCAAGGAACGGGCTGACCCGGTCCCACCCCCCTGGCCCGGCTCTCCCCCGCACACCACGTGCCCGCCGCTCCCCCCTCCCCCCCTGCCCTGCACGGTAGGAACGCTTGCGGAGCTGGCTTAACGGGGGAGGGGGAGGGGCTGCGGAGTGAGTGAGTGTGTGTGTGTGTGCGTGTGCGCGAGTGTGTGTGTGTTGGGGCGCGCGAGATCGGGATGGATGGGGGAGGGGGACGTCTGCCCTCACGCCCTTTCATGTTTTGTTTCCGCGCTTGCATTTAACGGGATGCTGGTGTGCCAGCCACCGATGATCTGATTTAGCAATAAAATTCTCGGGCTTTTCCACGCAGGGACAAGGGCTGGAGGGGCGGGCGTTGGGCCTCGCGTATACAAGTGTGCAAGGTGCCCCGCCCAGGAGTAACCCTAAAAAAGCCTCTATTCCTGGAGGGGAGCAGTAGTAGCTTAGAAAAGTGAGCTTCTGATGTGGCTCTCCACCTGCTTTTCTCTGGGTCCAGGACTCTCTGCCTAGGACTAGCGACTTCGTAAATTACATTGCAGCTTTTAATAAAAAAAAAAAAAAAAAAAAAAAAAAAAAGCAAAAACAACCCAGTAGGTCTTGCTGCCACGGTAGAAAGAGGTAGACCCGTGGGGGGGGGGGGGGGGGGGCAGTGCAAGATTGCACAAGATTTGATTAAAAGCCCCATGCAAGTTGAAAAGAGACTGTGAAAGCTGAGAGTGTTCATTATCTTCTCTCTTGCTTTCCATTGTCTGTAACTAGATAGTATCAACTTATGTTAGGATATTTAGTAGCCGTTAAAGAGTAAAGATCAGTAGCGAAGTACCGTATGCTTCATCCACTCCAGTGGATAAACACAAGATAAATTGGAAATAGGTAGCACTAAAATTCCATTTGCGTTGTGTAGTTTTTTTTTTTGCAGGCTTCTCCCCAAAATTCTTGTGCAGTATCTTGTCTGTAGTTGGCTATCAAGAAATGTTTGCTAAATGTGATTCATAAATAAAATAAATGGCTATAACATAATATAATAATAAAAATAAATCGATAGTCCAGAAAAAAATCTTTGAAAAATATGTATTTACACAAGATACAAAATGGTTGTGAAACTGTGGTACATACATACAGAGTTATGGCAAATCAGTACCAGATGGTGAGATGGCAAAGCAGGGCTCTTACTATCATCAAAGATTAATATGCATCTATTTAGGAAAAGAAGTAGATTTATAGTAGAATGAAATGAGACTAGGTGCTGAGTTTTGTGGGTAGATTAGAATAACTAGGGCAGGAGTAATTTTGATTAATATAGACTGGTTAGAATTATTTGTAGATTTAGATTTAGTTAGGAATGGAATGATTTAAACATTACTCAGAGATTTGGGCCTTGGAATTTTGAAAGTGAAAAATTCATAGAGATTAATTGCGTAGTCCACACTACCTTCAAATATAGATATTGTTTCTTCAGTGTTCCTGACATTGTCATCAAGATGTACTTGAATGTTTTAGTGACAGCAAATTTGCTGTTATGTGATACAGCTTACTCCTCATTGAATAGCTCATTGAATTGTTAGAAAGTTCTTTCTTATACTGAGTCAGAATCTGTTTCCTTGTAACATCAAATTGGCCCTAATTCTGCCCTCTTGAGCAACACAAACAAACCTAATCCCATTCACATGACACTCTTTCAAATAATTGAAAGTAACTATCATGTTGCCCCTTGTGAGCTCCTTGAGAGCAGGGATAGTCTTTTGCCTTTCTTTGTATCCACAGCGCTTAATAGATACTTGGGTTTCATGCTTAATAGATACTTATTGACTTGACTTTTCTAAAGGCGAAATGCTCACAGCTCACTCATCTGCTCCACACAGGACATAGTTTCAACATTTCTTAACATCTTGACTACTCTCTAGAATCTCTCTAGTTTGTCCTTGTCTCTCTCAAAGTGTGGTGTCCAGAAATGATCATGATACTCTAGACAGCTGTCTTAGCTGCCATATCACACTGAAACATTAGGCTCTCTATCAATATGGTGCTATGGTAGCCAAGAGAGTTAGTGGAATCTTATGTTTCATTAGGAAATGCATAGTATGCAGGAAAAAGGTTTGGTTAGACCACATCTGGAGTATTGTGTTCAGTTCCACATTTTAGGAGGGATGTTGGTAAGTTGGAAAAGCGTCCCAAGGAGGGCTCAACTGTAGGGTGAAGAGTTAATTGGGAATGTTTAGCCTATAGAAAAGAAGAATCAGGGAGGTTACGATAGCTGTTTTCCAGTATTTGAAAGGCTGGCACATGAAAGAAGAGTTAGATCTGTGTTGCTTGGCCCTAAGGTTCAGATAGAAGGAGCAGCAGCAGGTGTAAAGAAGTTTATAAAATTAGGCTTGATATCAGGAAAAAACTTTCTAACAAATAAAGCTGTTCAAATACATGATGTGCTGCCTCAAAGGTTCTTCTCACTGGACATCTTGAGGCAAGTTGGATAACCATTTGTCTAGATAATTTGTTGCTCATAGGATTCTTTTTCTGATTTGGGCTAGATTAGACAGCCATACTGTGATTCTTTGTAATCTAACAACTGTGGTGATAGTGGGATTTTTATTGTCTTTGATCTGAAAACTATATTACTGCACCTTAAAATTTTGTTTGTTTTTGACAAGCATATCACGCTGTTGATTGGGCTCATTATTGAATTTGTGGTCAACTCTAGATCTGTGCAGAGTTTTGGATTAATCTCTCTTAAATTTCATCTTTGTTTTGACTCATTCCTACTTTTTGAAATTGTCGTGTCACCCAGGTTTGTGTCATGAGCAGATTTAATAAGTTTATGTTTTATTAAAATATTGATGAGAACAGGCCAAGGACAGAAATCTTTATGGCAGGCCACAATCTCCAGATCTGTCCTGAAGTATTAATTATCTCTCCTGGTTGTATGACTCCATCCTAAAGTGTGGTTGGCTGTCCCTTATTTTCCCACTTGGGAAAAATATCCCATGAGGATATCATGATACTAATATCTGATGTGCTAAAATCAAGACATACCACACTTATGGTTTCATCTTCCAGTTGAATAGTCAAAAAATGATATAAGGTTTATTTGGTATAATCCTTCTTAATAAATTCATGTTGGCACTGAGTGATCACCTTATATGAATGGCCCTAAACCATTTGCTCAGAAATCTGTTCTAGAATTTGACCATTGAATAACATTAAAGGTTATCCCTTTGTTACATTTGGAATCCATATTTTAGCCTTAAATAGACAATTTGTCTAACTTCAGTCTTCTGGTAACTTATTCTGTCCTTGCTTTCCCAAAGACTACAAGTTGGGGTTTTGTGATTGCACTTGTAAATTCTTTTAGCACCTGGTTTATAAATCCTCTGGACCCAGAGGCCTGAATTTATTCTTTTTGAATGACATTTGTTCTGCTCTTTACAGTGTGAGAATTGAAGTTGAGGAAATCTGCTCTTTTTCTCTTCTAAGTTAGCATCACATCATCTTCTCCAGATACTGTCCCTATTCCTTCTTTGCTAATCGTTTTGCTCTAAACATAATATTTGTAAAAAGTTGTCCCACATCCCTTTTTGTTGTCTCTAGCATTTCTTCAAAGTCTTAGATTGTTTTGGGTTTTGCTTTTCCTAACACTGTTCTTTTACTTTCACACCACTCTGACCTTTTGTACATGTACTTTTAAGTCTGAGCTCTTCAGAGAACTCCCTCTTAATTTTTTTTTAGAAATCTTTATTTTTTCTCTTCAAGATATTTTGATTGTATAGTTTGAATGGCATATTTTGAGTCATCTAGTTTTTAGTCATTCTTTTTTGTTTATGTGATACTTATTCATTTCTCTAAAGTTTTAAAAACAGCTCTTTTTAAAAGTACAGAGAATATGACTCAAACCAGAATCTCATTTAATGAGAATGAATTCAAACCTCTAGGTCCAGAGGATTTGGGCTAGGTACTAACAGATACTGTGATTACAGGTTTGTATACTTTTTTATATCTCTAACTTTCCTATTCTATTTTTTTTTAACAAAGCATAGTATTCTTTGGTCATAGTCCAATCATAGTTTCAGTCTATTGAATCACAATGACCCAAGAAATTAATGTTTATCTTCTTTTGTTAGAATTTTAAGTTTTCAGTATTACCAGTATTTGGCATACAGACATCTGAAACTCTAAATTGTTATCAGTTGTCTTTCCTGAACCTTTACCATATGAAGAGAAGTAACATTGCTATGTTATATGATCTTCTAGAAAATCCAGTTTTACAGTTATGTCTGAGCATTTTTCATCTTTCCTCTTGAATTTCAGTTTAGAAACCTTTTCATCAGGTGAGAATCTCCTGCCAGACATTTTCTTCTCAGACTTTATAGGACAATTGTCACTTGCCCGAAGTCCTTTATTTTGCTGCCATACAAGCCATGATCCAGTAATACATTGTTTCTATTTCTCCTCTGTTACATCCATCAATTAATAGAATCTTAGAGTTAAAAGGTACCCTGGAAGTCAGCTAGTACTACTCTACACATAAGAGATTCCTAACTGGAAGTAATTCTCTTATTGAACAATTTCTTGATGATGTTGTTATCTTTAAAGCACTTGTTATTTTGTTTCTTTCTTGACTTTCTTTCTGGAATATTTTTTATATTCTAACCAGGAATACAATATGGGTTGAATGTGAGATATGGTCCCAGCTCTCAAAGAACTTACAAATATGGAGGGAAGTAAGACCCTGAGATAGTGATAATAAACAATATTACATGCCTAGTTTACTAGTAAAAGAAATGAAGTACAGTGAAAAGACTGAGGAGAAAGGAGGTTACGTATCACTGATTCGTAAGGGTAAGGGAATGCTTTTTGGAAGAGGTGGTTTTTGAGTTGGGCTTTAAAGGATTGGTAAGTATTCATCAGGTAAAGAAAAGGAGGGAAGACATCACAGGCATGGGTAGCCTGAGCAAAAGCATAGAAATGTGGGAGCAAAATGTAAGTTCATTTTTACTGAAGTATGTGTCGGGTGGAGAGTTGTCTATTTTGATGGAAGCGTATGTATAGTGGAGCATTATTTGGTTTAAAAGGTAGAGTGATTCCAGGTTGTGCATGCTTTTGAACAGAGAAGTGAGAGCCAGATCTGTGAATAAGAAAGATTTTACTAGCAGTGATATGAACGATGTGTTAAAGAAGGGAGAGAATAGATTCAGGAAGCCCTGGAAGGAGACAGGAGTTTAGCTAGGTGTTGCTGAGGATCTGTCCTAGATTGGTGGTAGTGGGATTAAAGAGGTAGGGGAACTCACTGAAACATGATGTGGTGATAGAATTGACAAGATCCAGTACCTGATTGATGTTAAAGGAGGGAGAGGGGAAGAGTTAGGTTATAAATTTAGGAGAATGGGTGAGTGCAAGCTCCTCACTGCTTTCCCCTCAAGGAAAGTGTAAGAAGACTGGAAACGTAAGAAGGGGCCAGGTTATGAAGGACTTTAAAAAATTTTTAATATTTTATTTTTCCCTGATGACATGTAAAAAAATTTTAACATTTGTGTTTTAAAACTTTTGAGTTACAGATTCTCTCCCTCCCTCCCATATTGAAAAGGCAAGCCATTTGATATAGGTTATACACATGCAGTCATGCACAACATATTTCCTTGTTATTCATGTTGTGAAAGAAAACAGACAAAAAAAAAGAAAAATAAAGAAAAAGTATTCTTTTATCTGCATTCAGATTCCATCAGTTCTTTCTCTGTAGGTGGATAGCATTTTTCCTTGTAAGTCTATGAAGTACTTCAGAAGCCCAATGGAGGATTTAAAATTTGATCATGGGTATATTAGGGAGCCACTGGAGGTCAAACCTATACTTCCGGAAGTTCATTTTGACAGCTGAGTGGAGGATGAACTGGAGTGGAAAGAGACTTGAGGAGGGAGACCAGCAAGCTATTTCAATAGTCTTGGCTTGAGGTGATGAAGCTCTGCACTAAGGTGGTGTACATGCCAAAGGAGAGAAGGAGGCTTATTTGAGAATTATGACAAAGGTAGAATTGATAGAACTTTCCAGTCATATGAATGGAGGTGAGAAAAAGTGAGGAGTTGAGGATGACACCGAAATTTTGAACCTGGATGACTGGGAGGATGATAGTGCCTTCAACTGTAATAGGGAAGTTAAGAAGAGAGGAGGGTTTGGAGGAAAAGGTAATAGGTTCAGTTTGGGACATGTTGAGTTTAAGATGTCAATAGGACATCTACTTCAAGATGTCCAGTAAACAGTTGGAGATGCAAGCCTGGAGGTTGGATGAGAAAGGTTAGGATTGGATAAGTAAACTTGAGAATAATCTGTATAAAGATGATAATTGAATCCATGGGAGCAGATGAGATCATCAAGTGGAATGGTATAGATGGAGAAGAGAAAAGGGTCCGGGATAGCTTTATGTGATACCCATAGTTAACAGGTGCAACTTGGATATAAATCCAGCCAAGGAGACTGAGAAGGAGCAGTCTGACATGTAGGACAATGTCTGTATTTCTTGGTTATTGAGATAAATACATTCCTTTGTGGCTTCCCTTTAACATTGTTTAGGAATCTGGCTGTTACTATTTTCACTGCTCTGGGCTCATAGCTGCTTAGGGGAAACAGTATTTTGTATCTACTTGGCCCTTTCTTTCTTTCCTTCCTTTCTGGTGACTTCTTGATAATAAACAGTGTTATTTAATTCTATTAGAAACTCATCTCCTATCTCTCAAAAGCTTTCAATCTTCTCAGTAATAGGCAATACTTAGCTCACCTACCCCTGTGCCTGTTCCGTTGCTCCTGAGAATGAAGCTACATTGTGCAAGATCAGTAGAAGAAAGCATGGATGACTGATTTCAATAGAATTGAGATAAAGTAATATGATATATTGTATTAGACGGATGTGTACCACACATGTTTCTTTGTGTTTATAGATTTAGTTACAAAACAGTTCCTGACTCTACCCTTTCACTTTTGCATCTTTGAAGCTTAAGGTGCAACAAAAAGAAGCATTTGTTTGTACAGTGAGTTGTAAATATGTGAATTAGTAACCCATGAAGTTGTATTAGCTGAAAATGTCATGAGGCTTAGGAAAAGTTTAGGTTAATAATTGAGCAATATATGCTAATGAGTTATTAAAGGTGTACTGGCAGAGAGGGAAGCCACCCCATTATCCTACAAAATATTATCTGAGTATGTGGCCTTAGAGTGACTGCTGACAGTCTGTCATTTTGCCTTTTCTTGTAATATTAGACTGGTATCTAGACCCATCAAATAACTAGCATTAAACCCCCCACCCCAACCCATAGGAGGAATCAGTCAATCAATAAGCATTTATTAAAGGCTTACTGTGGGCCGGGTTTGGTGTAATAAGCACTGGGAATTCAAAAGAATGTGAGAACAATCCTAGCCTACAAGTAGTTTACATTATACAGGGGTGGTGGTGGAGAGACACCATGTAAATAAATAGGTGTATATATAAGATAACATACATTCTAGATGGAAAGTAACCATAAAGGGCAAGACTCTTAATAGGCCTGGGAAAGGCCTCCTGCAGTAGGTGACTGAGCTCAGTATTGAAAGAAGCAAGGGATTCTAAGAGGAGGAAGAGCATTCTATATCTAGGGGACAGCCAGTACAAAAGCATGGAGACAGGAGATAGATGGAGTGTCATGTGTGAGAAGCAGCAAGTAGGCCTGGGTAGCTGGATCAGAGTTTGTGTAAGGGAGTAAAGTATAAGAAGACTGGAAAAGTCTTCTGGACCTTGAAAGGGTCAGTTTGTGAAGACATTTTATGCCAAACCAAAGGACTTTATATTCACTCTTAGAGGAAATGAGGAACCACTGAGGCTTATTGATGGGGGGAAGGAGAGTGTAGTGTTGAGTAACATGATCAGAGCTTGAGAGGAAAAACTTTGACAACTTTATGGAGGATAGATTCAAATGGGGAGACACTTGAGGCCATGAGATCAGTTAGAAGACTATTGTAATATTACAGGAGAGAGATGATGATAAAAATTATTAAAGTAGGGTGGCAGCTGTGTAAGTATAGAAAAGGATATGTATGTGTGAGATGCTGTAGAGAAAGAAATAACAAGATTTGGCAGTGGAGTGGATATGTGGGGTAAGAGGAAGGAGTTGAGGGGGTAGTACTGAAGTTTTCAACCTAGGTGACTCAACAGTGGCTACCTTCAACAGTAATAGGCAAGTCCAAAGGGGAGAGGACTTGGTGGAAAAAATAGCAAATTCTATTTTGGACATCTTGAGCTGTAAAAAGCCTATGTGTTATCCAGTCCAATAGGCAGATACTTATTGGAGAAACTAGGGCTAGATAAAGATCTGGGAATCATTTGCATAAAGGTGATCATTGAAATTTGTGACATCACTGAGTGTGATACTGTGGAAGGAGAAGAGAAAAGGGTGCAGGAAAGAGCCTTGGGGACACCCACCATTAGTAATGGATATAATGTGGATGTACCGAGATCCAGCAAAGGAGACTGAGGAATGGTCAAACAGGTAAGAAGTGTAATCGATAGAGAACAATGTTAGAAAAATCTGTCAGGAAGAAATTAACCAGGAGAAGGAGGTTGACCACAGTGTCACCAGCTGGAGAGAGGTAACTGAATGGGCATGAGAATTGAAAAAAAGGCCATTAGATATGGCATTGGTCATAAGTGGTACTTGGTAACTTTGGAGAGAGTAACAGTTGCAGAGAGTTTAAAAGAGAGTAAACTTTTTCAAAGAGTTTATCTGAGGAGAAGAGAGATGTTGGGCAATTGCTAATATGAAGTTGAAGATTTTCATTAACAATTGGATAGACGTGGGCAGCAGAGAAAGGGCCGATAGATAAAGAAAGCGTGATGATTAGAACACGAGTGGTGATAATGTTGGGAGCAGTCTACTGAAGAATGTCAAGGGGATGGGATCAAGGCTGCATGTAAAGAGGTTTGCCTTGACACAGAGGAGGACTGCTTCTTCATCAAAGATGAGTGAAGGAGATTATAGTGGGGAGTGATGTCAGAAGGGTAAGAAATTAGGAAAACCAAGGAGCAATTGGTTTCTTTTTTTTTTCAATGGAGTATGAGACAAGATCCTCAAATAAGAGTATGGGGGGAGGAGTGCTGTGGGTGTTTTGAGAGAAGAGAAGGTTTGGAATAATTGTAGTGGTAAGTGGGGTGAAGAATCGATTAGGGACAAGTAGAAAGATGCTGCAGTGAGAGTACAACTGAAATGAGAACATAAATCTATATTGGGCCCAATTTAAAAAAGGGCAGGGAATTGAATCCAGTGTTTTAAAATGAAAGATACAGTCTAATTCTCCCTTCTCTGTCTACTTTTTCAGCTTCCACCCCTAGTCCTTCATGTTTGCTTCTCTATGCAAGGTGAAGGCCAGATACTCTGGCTTAGCTAAAAAGCCATGTAGGATATCTGGTCTTTGAAAACCATTTTTGAGGCATCTGGTAAGATTTCTTTCATAACCTACTATATAATTTCTTCCAGCAACAATCTTATCTCCTCATCTTTTCTCAATTTTTTTTTCCTGGCCTCTCCCCTACTTTAGGAGTATTTGCTTTGAATTTATTAAGCCATATTCCATTAGCATTCCTTTTACTTACCTTTCTTTTCTTTTGAGTCTTGATATTTCTTGTCCTTTGTAATCCAGAATCTTTGTGTTTCTGAAATCTTTGCATAATGCGTTATGTTTTGGAGGGATTACAAATGTATGCATGTGTGAAAGTCCTAAGGTTTGATTTGCTGAATTCCATTCCCTTATTCCCTTCTTGCCCTGTGGACTCCCTATTTATAGAATTTTACCTGGCACTCTGTATTGCAGAATGCTTATAGAAATGTGTGGGCAACTCTTAGGAGCACACACAGCCGGACAGTGAGTCACTTAGTACTTGACCTTTGTGTGAAAAGAAAAAAGACTTTGAAGTCTTTAAAGTAAAAGCTACCAGGATTTGACAAGTAGGACAAAAAAGTCTGGGCAACAGGTGAACACAATGGGAGAGATTTGGAGATTGGTCAGAGGAGTTAAAAGTAGGCAGATTGAGGTAACTGGATTGAGAGAGAGGGGAAAAAATAGAAGAGTTGAAACTTGGAGATTCTGGAAATCTGAAAGGTAATTGAGTGGTAAACTGACCTCCAAAGAGAGATAGAGGTCTAAGAAGGTATAAAGATGTAAAACTTGAGAATAAAGTTTGACAAACAGGATGGGAACATGAAGTGAAAGCAAGCAAAGACTGGTGGATCTAGATTGGTGGTTGGAATAGGGAATGGTGGGTGGGAAATGGGAGAAAAGCTGCATTAGAGTTTAGGAGCTGCTTGGGTTTTGTATTGTGGTGTTGGTTGCCAGGTATTGTTAGAAACAGGTATAAACAGGGTAAAAGGTAGAAATAGAGAGGATGGTGAATGTGAGCAGAGAAGGGCTAAGTTGTGGCAGACAGGCTAAGCAACAAGATTAAGGGGAGGGGGAGAAGAGGGAATTGAATTAACTAAAACATTTGGTGCTCTCTGTTGGCAGAATGTTAGTGATACAGATAAAGAATGAAGAGGTTTTTCCCTTCAAGGATCTTACTTTTTTACTTAAGGTACAACAGGTGCATAGAGAAGTAAATACAAAGTAATTTAAGACATGGGTTTCCAGTTTGCTTTTATGAAATACATCTTTTCATGTGTTAGTATGTTATCTTGCCTTTTTTTATTGCTAAGTAAGTGGCCATTTTTTTGGACTCCTCCAAATATCTGCAGGGCAACATACTAGGTCCTGTGGAAAATGGAAAATACTGTCAATGGAGTTTTTTATTTAACCCATATTGGATTATAGAGACTCTTTTTTTCAGTAGTTAGTAGTAGGGAGAATTGTAGAATTGGGACATAGGAAGGAGAAGAAAATTGCAGTGCATGAGTATGAACTATAGATTACAAAAAAAAAGGTGGTATATATGTAAGGATTAAACTGCATAGAGAGAATGTGAAATTAGGACAAAGAATGGTTTAAAGCTATTTTAAATGCTTTGTATATGGTATTTTCTATTTTAGAATTAGTTGTCATTATAGGATTTAGAGCTACCATGAACTTTAGAAATGAAATTATCCATTATTCTCACTTTATAGGAGAGGAAACAGGTTCAGAGCATTTAAATGACTTGCCCAAGGCCTCATACAAGGGTAGAGCTGGGATTCAAACCCGGGTCATTTGATTCCACATTAAGTGCTTTTCCCACTCCATAATATACTGCCTTATCTGTGTGTTTTGCTTTTTCAATCGAGAAAGTAGGTAAAAATGCACATGTAAGTTCTTTAGTTAAACTAGGAAGCTTACAGGTTGATTATGAAAGTATCAGGTTGCTGCTTGACACAAGTAAAACTTTGGCAAGTTGCTTAGGTGAGCACATGTGGAGAGGGCAGTATTGACTTGATAGCCACAATTTCATTCGTAGGAACCACTTCTATCATTACAGATTTATAGGATCATAGTTTTAGAGCTTGCAGGGACCTTAGGTGTCATGGGGTTAAAACCCTTCTTTTTACAGTTGAAGAAACTGAGGCCCAGAGAGGTTAAGTAATTTTATCCAGGGTTGTTTGAAGGGACTTCTGGTTGAAAATGGCTCCTAGGTTATAAGGATAGAGCTAAAGCAATTGGCAGCTCGAGTGGTTTATAGAAATGTGACATTTCCCTTAGTTCAAGTCATTGTTATAGAATGGCTTTGGAAGCAAAATGGTACAAGGAAAGAGAGTACTGTATCTGAGTTTTATGTTCAAATCCTGCTTCTGATCCTTATCATTCTGTGATATCTCAGGCAAAGAATTTAATATTCCTGGACCCCAGTTTCATCATCTATAAACTGAGGGGTTGAAGCAATGGAATGACCTTTGAAGTCCCTTCTATATCTAGATCTGTGAAACACAGTTTTCCACTTTGAGTGTATGTTGATTTTACAAAATAGTTTTTCTTGATATCTTTTGTTTCTACATCCCCTGGATTTTCCCCTATATCATTTCTCTTCCTCCTCTTCTCAGATAGTGATCCTTGATAACAAACAATTTTGAGGGAGGGAAAAAAATAAAGAGAAAAAAAGAAAAAATGTAGTAAAACTTACTAACATGTTGAAAAAATCTGATGTTATTAGTTTAACACTATTTCTGCTTGGTTTTAGTCAAAAATACTTTGGGGCTATTGATTTTGAGGTTTTCTACCTATATTGAAGACTGCAGTGTATCACAAATTTCTTTTGTTTTATTTGTTGTATTTATTCATTATAGGGAAGAATGAAGACCTAAAGTATTTTACCAAAGTTTTGAATAATGCCAGGGAGAGCTACAAAAGTTAAAGGGAGATGTGGGGAAAAGAATTAATACTCTGAAGAATACTCTTTCCAGTTCTCTCAGGTGACATATGTCGTTCTATACTTCAGAAAAGTTCAAAAAGAAGACCTGTGGATAGTTTATACATAATGGCACTGTTAGTAACAGTTGTTAAAATTAATAGGAATTTTGTGATTTGCTAAAACCTAATGCAAAACTGAAAGATTTTAATATATTATTTAAAAAAATTCAGCAATATGAAAATCTATAAATTTGACTTTTACAGAACATGTTAATTAAAAGAAGACATTTTTGTTAATATCTTTAATGCAGCTCTATATTCATTTGTGAAGTCTATCTTAGTGATGTTTGAATATTTTTAATTAAAAGTGGCACATAAGTGGTGAGAGAAAATTTTCATTGTTTCATAGGCAAATAAAATCATTCTGTATGTAATCATTATGCTTATAATTGAGACTAATCCCCTTTTGTTGTCCATATTCTGTATTTCAGAGGTTAAACTTGGAGAGAAACACTTGTAATATTTCAATATTAGTAGCAGTCTATTGTAGCATCATGCTACATGGGAAGATTCTCTGGAGGGTCATTCCTAGACTTGTGAAGTTATCTTTTAAAGGTCATCATCTTTTCCAGGTTAATATCTGGTTTATTTAATGCTTTTTGATGAAGACTGGAAATATAAAACACTATTTGTATTCTTTAGGCCGTTAAGTCTAAAATGTCCTGAATTTTGTTTCAAGATTTGTCACTCAGTGCTCCAAAATCATTGTGTTAAGGCAGTGTGGTTTTTGAGAGTCACATAAGTCTCTAGTCAGAGACACAGATTCAGTGTTTTTTTAGAATCCCATAATCTTTGCAGAGATGTACATCTGGCAAATATACCATCCTCAGTACATTTTATTATTTGTAATTATGTAACTTGAATGGGTTGGGAAAGAATTGCATTCAAATAATAAAATATTATATGAGAAATTATGATAACTCAACTGGTTTTTCCTTTTTTGCAGCAACATTGACGTGATTTCAAAGGACCTGTGCAAGTTGTAGCAGATTTTTTAAAAATGGAAGTATTCCCAGAACTTCGTAAACAACCGGAACGTTTGGAATGTGATCACTGCAGTTTCAAAGGCACAGATTATGAAAATGTACAAATCCATATGGGTACCATCCATCCAGAGTATTGTGATGAAATGGATGCTGGTGGGTTAGGTAAAATGATATTTTATCAGAAAACCGCAAAGTTGTTTCACTGCCATAAATGTTTCTTTACCAGCAAAATGTACTGCAATGTGTACTATCACATTACATCCCAACATTCAGTAAAAGATAAGTGGGATGATAAACAGAAAAAACAGTTGGACAAGGAGACAGAACCTGTGAAAACCCTTCTCTTTTCAGAGTCCCAGAAAATGTCTAATTCATCTGAGATTCAGAAATCCATGTCTGTTTTTTCAACGGAGTCACAGAAATCTGCTCCTATTCAGTCTTCAGAATCACCTCACACTACCCCTGATAGTTCTCCAGAGCTCCAGAAACCTGCTTCTGTTGTTTCTGCAGAGTCACAGAAACTTTCTGTTGCTGGCCCTGACTCTCAAAAACCTGTCCTTCCTGAGTCTCAGAAACCTTCCCCTGTTCCTTCTCCAGAATCCTCAGAACTTGTCCCTCTGGCTTCTTTGGAACCACAGAAACTTACTTCTGTGTCTCCTGAGCCGCAGAAGTCTCCTGTTGCTAATCCTTTGGCCCAGAAGCTCTCTCATTTTACAGAGACATTGAGAACTCCTTTGTCAACTTCCCCTGAGCCACAAGAACCAGTTTTAGCTTCCTCCCCTGAGCCTTGGGGATCATCTCCAAGTTCATCTCCTGAATCCCAGAAACCAGCTCTGACGGAATCCCCTGAGCCTCGGAGGCCATCACCAGCTGTTTCTCCCGAGTCTTGGAAGCCATCACCTGCTGTGTCCCCCGAGCCAAGGAGGCCAGCCCCAGCAGTATCACCAGGTCCTTGGAAGCCTGTGGTATCTACATCCCCTCGACCTTGGAAACCTCCTCCATCTTTATCACCTGGACCTTGGAAGCCTACTAGTAAGCCTGCTCCTTCTGTATCACCTGGACCTTGGAAACCTTTACCTCTATCACCTGGCCCTTGGAAGCCAAGTCCGCCTATGTCACCTGGATCCTGGAAGCCTTTACCTGTATCACCTGGTTCATGGAAATCTACCACATCTCCTGAGACCTGGAAGCCTGGACCCCCAGAACTTCGAAAGACGTCTCCTATGTCACCTGACCTCTGGAAGCCAGGTCCCTCTTCCCCAGAGACTCGTAAATCTGGCCCCGCTTTGTCCCCTGAGCCTCGTAAACCAGCTCCCTCTTCCCCTGAGGCCCGGAAGGTAGGTCCCCCATTATCTCCAGAGGCCAAGAAAGCAGGTCCTCCATTGTCACCTGAACTCCGTATGCCAGGTCCCCCACTGTCCCCTGAGCCCCGTAAACCAGGTCCTCCGTTGTCACCTGAACTCCGTAAACTAAGTCCCTCTTTGTCCCCTGAGGCTCGAAAAGCAGGCCCCCCTTTATCCCCTGAGCTCCGAAAGTCAGGTCCCCCACTCTCACCTGAAATTCGAAAGGCAGTTCCCCCGTTGTCCCCTGACCTTCGTAAGTCAGGACCTCCAGGATTATCTGAGCTTCGTAAGTCAGGTCCCCCATTGTCCCCTGAGCTCCGAAAATCAGGCACTTCTGTGTCTCCTGACCACCAGAAATCTTCAGTATCACCAGAACTCTGGAAGGTTTCTTCTGATCAATGGAAACCTTCTATTTCTGGAGAGCCATGGAAATCTGCCTCTAACGATTTTACTGAATCCCAGAAGGCTGCTCCTCCTGGGTCTCCGGATATCTGGAAGTCTTCCTTTTTTCTTGAACATCAGAAATCTGTCTTCTCTGAATCTCGGAAACCTGGTCCTCCTGGGTCATCTGAACCTCCTAAAATGGCTTCAGAGACCCGAAAATCTGCCCTTTTTCCTGAGTGCCCCAAAGCCTTGCTATCTTCTGAGCCCCGGAAACGGTCTTTCTTCTCAGATTTGAAGAAACATACTCCTTTTTCTGAGCTTTCCAAATCTGTCGCTATATACCCTGAATCTCAGAAATTAGTTGAATCTAGTGAGTATGATGTCCAAACAGAGGCCATAGAAGATCAAAAAGATGATATTTTGGCTCAGGAAGATGCATTATATCCTTGTCAAAAGAAGCTCAAGAAAGACAACCAAGAGAACTCTGATGCAGAACTTAGTAGCAGTGAATGTGGAAAAGCAGATTTAGATTTCCTAGATCTAAAAGGCCAGGAATCTAACAGTGATCAAGAGCAAGTTGATGTGGAATCAGTTGATTTCACTAAAGAGAAAATGGATGTTACTGATCAGCCAAAAAGCATCCTGCAGTTTACAGATGAGAAGGAGGCTTTTATCTCTGAGGAGGAGATAGCAAAATATATGAAACGTGGAAAAGGAAAATATTTTTGCAAGATCTGTTGTTGTCGTGCTATGAAAAAAGGTGCTGTTTTGCATCATTTGGTTAACAAGCATAATGTTCATAGCCCGTATAAATGCACAATATGTGGGAAGGCTTTTCTTTTGGAATCTCTCCTTAAAAATCATGTTGCAGCTCATGGGCAAAGTTTACTTAAGTGTCCACGTTGTAATTTTGAATCAAATTTCCCAAGAGGCTTTAAGAAACATTTAACCCATTGTCAAAACCGTCACAATGAAGAGGCTAATAAGAAGCTTATGGAAACTATTGAGCCTCCTCCTCCACCCCCACCCCCACCTCCTCCTCCACCCCCACCACCTCCCCCTCCACCTGAAGAGCAAACCTAATTTTGAAAATTATGTATTATATACTTCAAAAATTTATCTACTAAAATCAACTTTTGAAAGTGTTGCTCTTTTAGCCAATTAAGTAGTTTAGTTGAATAAGTAGAAGTGAAGAGTTGAAAAGGTTGTATGATGTTTAGTTTGTGTCAGTAGTAGTGTAGAAAAGAAACTTTCCAGGATTTTTAGAGTATCTGTTCATGTGCCTATCTTACAAATCAATAAATTCATACTGGATGTTCCAGATGGGTTGAATTCCTTGAATTTCTTCTCCGTGTATAATACATCATGAAAGGTTATATACATTCCATTTAATTATAACTTTACACATATTCTTAGATAATGCAGTGAAATTTATCTTTTTGTGAAACTAAGTTCAAATTGAGAGGCAGCATGGAGTCAGAAAGATGTTCAAGTTCCACATCTGACACATTCTGGTATTGTGACCCTGGGCAAGTCATAGCAGCCTCCCAATGTCGTGCCCCCAGGCAACAGTGAGACTAAGTTGTAGACTAGTTGCTAGTCTGCTTTGGTAGAGCAAATATCTTTGCCCCATAAAATCACAAGTCTGGACCAAAAAAAATCCTTTAAAAAATTTACAATGCTTGGTAGTGACAATGTTTATGAATTAATTATTAGGGGAAGATGCCCCAGTTTCCCTTTTTTTTAATTAAAAAAAGCAGTTTTATTTTTTAAATCACTTGGAATATCTTTTTCGTTTTTTCACAGATGTAAGTCATTTTGGAATTGAGAATTTAATAATGCAGAAGGTAAATCAGCATTATTTGTAAATCTTGAACCATTTCTAAACTAATGATTGGACTTTTTTCTTTTATATGTTTTGGAAAACTTAAATTTTTATTGATATATTACAAATAGAAGTCTATGAAGGAGCAACAGCAATGTACAATATTATATATCATATTCCTCCATTAGAATGTAAGCTCTTTGTGGGCAGGGATTTTTTACTTTTGTCTTTGTATTCCCATTGCCTTGCACATAGGCGCTTAATAAATGCTTGTTGGATTGGATTGGAATTTTAGGTTTGTGGGAAATATGATTTCTTTTTATATATTCTGAGAATCTTAAGGAATTGCCACTCCTGTTCACTCCCCTGATCATAAGTCCTAAGAGGTGACAAGTAGAACACAGGAGGAGTGGAAGATATGAGGGAACTACCTGGTCCCATACTGCATTTGACAACCCTGTTGGTGTGATTTAGGAAGGGATTAAATGTAGCTGGATTTTAGGAACTGATAGAGACAATGGTATAATAGTATATGGGGTGATAAATGTCTATCTTAAATCCAGAGCCCCATGCCTCCCAAAAAAATCCTTATTAAACAATCTTCCTATACCCTCGTTTATATTTCTTGCTTTTTGTCTCCCCATATGGTACTTCTACAACAAATGAGAACTACCAATTTTGTTTTAAGATTTGACTAAAATTCCAAACATAATGGAGATTTACTTCAAAGAAGTAAAACTCAGAAACAGAGCGAGTATCAGATTTGGAACACAAATTCTGAGGAAGAGATAAATTTGGAAGAATAAAAGCAGAAATTACAAGAACATGAATTTTATGTAAACCGAAATGACTGGCCTTGAAGAAAAGGTGCACAAAGATAACTTTACAGAGATATAGATCTAGAAGAGCAAGACAAAAAAAACCCAAATACAATTCTGCAGGAAAAAAAAAGTCCAGATCATTTGAATAGAGATAGCAAGGAGTTGATTAAACAGATACATAGATTGCCACCAGAAAAATTCCACACTTCACATTCCAAGGTATGTTATGGTTAAAGGTTACATTTTCAGTAACAACACAAAATCTGAAGAAAGACTTTCAAGTGTGAAAGAAAGGTATCATGGGAAGCAGAGGACCTCAATCAGCAGCCCAAATTAATCTTGCAAAGTTGAACTTAATCATCAGTGAAAAAAGATTGGTACTTCAACAAAAAGAATTTAAGGTATTTCTAAAAAACCCATAATCCCAGAGCTGAGCAGGCAATTTTACTTTAAACACTCCAGCAGTCAAGAAAGGCAAATTGAGTAAGAGAAGACTAATGAAAAAAAATCATGTACTTAGGCTATTTAAAAAAAAAAGACATTGAACTTGGGGTAAAAGAAGACAGTTCATGAAGGGACAAAAAGGACCTAAGAGACTGAAATTTCAAGGGGAACTTAATTGGAAGATGGGAAGGAAGAAAAGATGAATTAATACTCCATGGACTATGTCCTTGACCTCTTTGAAAACAATCCGCATTTTATATTGGAGGATGTAACAATAGAAAGGTAAATGGTAATAGGGAATGTAAGAGAAAGGAAACACGATATACCTCATCATATGTAAGGAGTGATTAATTCCTTTAGCCTCTGCCAAAGTGGGAACTGGAAAAATAAGACAAAAGTAATGGGTAGGAAGGATTGATAAAGAACTGAAGGTCCTTGACTCAGAAGGATAAAGGAAATATGTCCTTAAAAATTCCCATTGGGACCTTATAATGGGTTTTATGGGAGGGCAATTTAAGAAACAACATTTTCTTCTAGAAAATGTTCTTCTTCAGGTTTCTTCTAGAACTTAATCCCTCCTTGTGTATCCCCAAGGAGAGAGGATGTATGAGTCCCTCAAAGACAGCCACTACCCAGAGTTTTGGAGCAGGGAGGTATAGAGCAATAGGTGATAGGTAATAGGATAACATGACTTGAGGAATGAGGATTTGTTGTGACAAGGGCAGGGAGTAGGACCAGTCCTTGTGACTTGAGACAGAGTTACTTCTGTCTTACTACATTATACTAGCTTACTATACTAATACTACTTACTACTACCTCCATCTTCTATTACTTCAAAGAGTGTAAGGGGTAGGGTATCCATTATGTAATGGATGATAAATCTAAAGTAATGATAAATCATCAGTCCAGGGAGTCAGAAAGGATCTTAATCCAAATCTTACTTGTGACCCCTACTGGCCATGTAACTACTGAATTGTCATTCAGTCTCAATATTGGAGGCAGCTCTCCTAAGACTCTTAAATTGCATAACAATTGCTGGTCTGTATTAACAGAGGGAATGTCCTCACTAGAAATTTCATCCATTGAAATCAGGTTGATTTTTTTAAGTGAGTTAGAACAGAAAATTGGGAGGAAGGAATAAGAGCTACAACAGCAATATCAAATAGAAGTGGGAGTTCAAATTTGGTACTTAAGAATCAGAAAAAAATTCTGAATAAACTAGAAGAGAAAATATCAAACAAAGGAAAACATGGAAAGGGGAATAGCAAAATAATGTTAACTGAAAAGTTTAGAGGGGAGGGAAGATTTTGAACCACCTATTTGACTAGTGTTAGAAGAAGAGAAAAAATGAGAAATGAACAATTTAAATAAAAAGGAATTTGACAGGACAAAACAACTTGCAGGAATATACTAGTGTCAGAGTAGTATAAATAAAATTATGCACAGGGCAATGGAGGGAAACAAGCCTAACACTAATTTAAATGTGAATGGATCAAACAGTTCAGTGAGATGAATGACAAAATGTTGAAAAGAAAACACAAAATTTGCAATATATAGGGAGTGCATCTTAAAAAAAATGCACACTAAAGAGAAAGGCTGGAACAAAATTTGTCATGCATTAGATTGTTCTAAAAAAGCAGGAGCTACAATTATGCTATCAAAATGGAAAATAACAGTGTTAAGAGAAACAAGGAAACTATCTTACGCTTAAAGCAAACTTGGACTGTGAACCATTATCAGTACTAAATATGCAACAGCTGGCAGCATAGTAGCTATATACCTAAAGGAAAAATTAACTGAATCACAAAATGTTAATGGTAACATGGCGATCATAAAACTTCAATACTACTTTCTCAAAACTGGGCAAATCTAACATAAAAAGGAAAAACAGAAATGAACAAGCTTTTGGAGAAGCTATATCTGAAGTATTAAGTTTTCTGAATGGGAGCATTAAAGAATATACCTATTTTCCTTATATTAGTCATATTTTATAAGAAGAAACAGAACATATGGAAAAAATAAAATGAAAATGCATTCAGACTCCATCAGTTCTTTCTCTCTATGTGGATAGCATTTTCCATCTTGAGTCTTTGTGTTGGACCGCTGAAGAATATGCCTGTTTCTTTTTTTTTTTTTTGGCAGTTGGGGTTAAATGACTTGCCCAGGGTCACACAGCTAGTAAGTGTCAAGTGTTTGGTCTGAGGCCGGATTTGAACTCAGGTGCTCCTGACTTCAGGGCTGGTGCTCTATCCACTGTGCCACCTAGCTGCCCCAAATATGCATATTTCTAAGCACCACATATTAAGATTAAGTGGCATAATGAATAGAGTGCTGGACTTGGAGTCGGTGAGATCTGAGATAGAATCCTGCCTCTTAGTTAAACGTGTGGCCCTAGGCTAGTCACTTACCCTTTGTGTGCCTCAAGTTCCTTATCTTATGATAATAATAGCATCTACTCATCGTGTGTTGTGAGGACAAAATGAGATAATGTATGTAAATGCTATGCAAACCTTAAAATGCTACATGTTTTCATTTTCAGAGCACACAAACACTAAATAACTTTTTAAAAAAGCAGAAATAGTAAAGGCATATTTAAAGACACATGGAATAACATCAGGAATAAAAGCAACAGATACAGATCTAAGTGGAGACTAAATTATAATATACTGAAGAAGTGGTTAAAGAACAAAACATAGAAACAGTACCATTTGATAGAAAATCATAATGATGAGACAACACACGAAAGTTTCTGGGACTTAGTATTTGAAGGAAAAATTACGTCTGAAAAAGTAGATTAAGAAACGAAAAATATTAAAAGAACAGAGTATGTGATTAAAAAAATGAAAATGAGTGCAAAATTAGCACAAAAGTGGGAATCTTGAAAATTAGAGGAGAAATTGGTAGATGGAAAACATATATAATGATAAATCTAAAAATTAGTTCTTTGAAAATACCCAAATGAATCTGTGATCTCATCTATTTGAGAGTTCTCTCAACTCAAGGACACAACTGGTCCTTGCCCCATCCTCCCTGGCTCTCAGCTATGACTTCTCAAAAGTTCGATTCAGGGGGCTACCCATTGTGCTTGATTCCTTCCTCACATCTGATATCTTCTGAATAGCAGTAAATTACTCTGAACATCCATGTATTATCCCTTAATTTCACCATATGACCAACTCATCTCCCCTTTCCATTATACAATTCCTTGATTATGCCCTTTATTCCTGTAAAAAGTTATTTTTAAAAGAGTAGCAATTGGTTACACCTTTAGCAAATCTGGTAAGAGAGAGGACAATTCAAATTACCAAAGGGGGGAAAAAGAAGGAATCACAACACTAAATAGAAAGAATGGTCTACTATATGCATTCATATGCTTGTAAATCTTGAAGTTTTAAGAAATGAATTATCTAAAAAAATTTTTTTTTTAACAGAACAGGAAATAAAGATCTCAAACTCCATTACAGAAAACTAAATTGAACAAACCATAGAGGAACTATTCTCTCCCCCACATACCCCCCCCAAAAAAAACAAAACCACAGAAAATCTGGTCCAGATGAATTAACAAGGAAATTCTATAATTTTAAAAGAAAATTTAATAGCTATGCTATACAAATTTTTCTCAGAAATTGAGAAAGAAAATATTCTACCAAACTCTTTATATTGGACAGAATGCCTAAAACAAAGAAGAACCATTCAGTTGTTTGTTTGTTTGTTTGTTTTTACTTTTCATGACCCCATTTGGGATTTTCTTGGCAAAGATATTGGAGTGGTTTGCTATTTCCTTCTCCAGCTCATTTTACAGGTGAGAAACACAAACAGGGTTAAGTGACTTGCCCAGGGTCACACAGCTAGTAAATGTCTGAGGCTGGATTTGAAATCATGAAGATGAGTCCAGTGCTGTATCTACGGTGGCACCTTGCTATCTAATTATAAACTATTACAAAAGAACAACATCCTAAATGAATGATTCAGAAATGACAAATGAGACCTTACCAAAAAGACAACAGAAATATATTAAAAAATTATTTGCTATAATTAAGTTGGAGTATACCATGGATACAAGGAAGATTCTTTAGTTGGAAAACAATCTTATAAAAAACCTAGCCCTAGTTATACCACTTAATTTTATCATAGCAACAGAAAACACCTTTGACAACCTACAATACTTGCTTATGTTAAAAAAAAAGAACCTATAAAGCATGTAATCATAGAAGAAGCCTTTTAAAAATGTGATTATATATATATATACAAACATATACATGTATATACATGCATATATATAAATGTATATATTATACCAAAAGCTATCATTGCAATATGGAAACATTAGAAACTTTTCAGTAATATAATAATCAGTAATAATCCTTTCCCCACTTAATTTGATACAATATAGAAATTTCAACAACAAATTAAAATATTTTTATTTGCAGATTATATGATGGTTTACTTGGAAAACCTCAGAAATATGGAACCCAAAGTTTTAAAAACACATGTTAAAAAAATTGTTTTCACATGCAACTGGGAAATAAGAAATATAGGAAATGGGGTATAGAAATCTATCCTGCCCTACAGGAAAACAGAAGGGGAAGGGGATAAGAGAAGGGTGGTGAGATAGAAGGGAGGGCAGATTAAGGGAAGGGGTATACAGAATGCATGCCATCTTGGGGTGGGGAGAAGGATAAGATGGGGAGAAAATTTAGAACTTAAAATCTTGTGGAAGTAAATATTGAAAACTAAAAATAAATTTTAAAAAATCTCAGAAATAGCCTCAAAGAATCAGTAAAGAAACTAAATGAGACAGTAGCTTCATTTAAGTGGCAGAATGCAGAATCAACCAAAGTAAACAATTTCTATATAACAATCCAGGAAGAAATCATACAAAGTCCATTCAAAATAGCTACAAAATTCATGAAATGTCTGGGAGTCAATCTGCCAAAATGTATTCAAGACATGAAATGCACTGTCACTTTAAGGTCCTTTTCATATAGAATGGAAATGTTTTAAGTCTTGCCAGTTTTTAATATTTTTTAATAAGAATAACAAGATAAGAATTGTAAATAAGTAATAATTGTTTAGATCATTAGAATATTTTTTACATAAGTCTCAATATGGGCATTTCAGTTATCTTGGAAATGCACAATATTTAAAAAAAAAAAAAGAATGGAGTCACCCTGAGAAGAGCTAATTTAGAAACAAATTACAAATTTTAATCAGAAGTATTTACAGAACAACCAGTTCACTGTGGTGTAAAGCTGTCTTCTCCAGGTTTGTGTTATATGTGTGTGTGTGTGTGTGTATTTATTTATATATTTGGCGAGACAGGGTTAAGTGACTTGCCCAGGGTCACAGAGCTAGTAAGTGTTAAGTGTCTGGTCTGAGACCATGTTATATTTCTTCTATAGCCACCAGATGACACTGGTGAGCAAGGTAGGCAAGTCCAGCAGTTCCCTGTGGTGCAAGTATTAAATGGCCCAATGACTTCAGAGCCTACAGTCCAAAATTGGGAGTTACTTTGAGCATGTGGGTCTTTCTCCCTTGTGTGCTTCTTTGCCAAATTCCTCTCCCCAACAAATACTAAGCAAATTGGTGGAAGAGTATAGTAGGTCTCAGGTTTATATGCAGATTGTGATGCCTTTTATTATTCATGCACTTTCTTTATATTTAGGTATCTGTGGTATTACTGTTATTACTATTTTGCCTTATTGCTAAGTAAATGGTTTTATTTAAGCTCTAATATTGTCATTTTTTGAGTAACTGACTTATGTAAACAGTTATCTGTAGGGGTTTGAGAGCTAGAGTGGTTAGTAGGGAGAATCTGTTCTTTCTCAGCAGTTACCCCTGGAACTTTGAGAGACTTTAAGTATAAACTGGTGATGATGGTCTTTCTCTGGGAACCTAGACTTGCCATACTGAGGGCAAGTTGGGGTGAGTGAGCCAGTGTAGAGTGAATAGGTGTCCAAATGCTCAGGTAAGAGGTGTGAGTTGCTAATACAGCTTGAGTAGGCATTCTAGTTACCTGTTACACGTATAAATACAGTTATAAAACACTCTTTAAATAAATAATTATTTAAATAATTGAAAGGATGTTACCCATAGTTTAGTCATATCAGTGTGATTTTTAAAAAAAAATCATACTACCATAATGGTACTACACATTTGGTGCTGCATCAAGGTAGTACTTTATAGAATTAGATAAAATATCAGAATTAATATGGAGCAATGAAAGATCTGGAATCTCAATAGAAAATTGAAAAAAGTAAAAATAAAGGGGGGAATATAAATTATATTGAATCAATAATCATTAAAAACTATTTGGTAGTGGTCAAAAATAGAAAAGTACATCAGTGGAATATTTACTAGTTAAGGAAAAATCAGAAACGATCAAACTCATTAAACCAGTGTTTGGTTATAAACCTGAGAACAAATTACATGGGGAAGAACTCTGCTTGACAAGAACTTCTGGGAAAACTGGAAAGTAGTCTGACAGAAATTAGGTTTTGACTAACATCTTAACACCATATACTACAGTAAATTCAAAATGAATGTAATCTGAAATACTTAAATTTGAAATAATTAAAAAATTAGGAGAATTAATATTCTCCTAATCAAGTACTGTTCACATCTATGGCTGGGGGGAATGTTTGTGACTTAAAAAGGGCTAGAGGTGATCACAAAAGATAAGATTGATGATTTCAAGAACATGAAACTGAAAAATTGTCACAAATAGAATCAGTTAAGTAGGATAAGAATGGAAAACCTTGATTGCTTTGAATATCTCTGATAAGAATTATACATTTATATGTATATACACACACACACAAATCATTAACAATAAGAGAAATGCAAATCATAGAACTCTAAAATTTTACCATATGCTGGCAAATTGGCAAAGATGACAAAAGATAGAAACAGTCATTTTTTGGACAGACACACAGTATACCTGTAGGTGAAGCTGTGAATTGTTTATTCTAACTCTGGGAAGCAGTTTGGAACTATGCAAAAACAGTAATAAAAATGCCCATAACCTTTGGCCCAGAGATCCTATTGGTAGGTATAAACCCCAGAGAGGTTAAAGACAAAAAGGTCTCATATCCATCAAAATATTCAGTGTTCTTTTTTTTTTTTTTCGGTATTAGCGAAGAACTCAAAACCAAGAAGATGCTCATCTCTTGGGGAATGGCCAAAGAAATTGTGGGACGTGATTGTAATGATATATTACTGCATCATAAAAAATAGAAATATGACAAATTAAGACAATCATGGGGAAAATTGAATGAACTGATGCAGAAGAAGTATGCAGAACCAAGAAAATGATGTACACAATGCTATACACAATACAACAGAACTTCAGTTTACATGGAAAGGACAACATTGAAACTGAATCCTGTGTAAATATGTAAATATGGCCAAGCTTGTCCCCAAAGAAGAGTCAAAAAAAATGTACCTCCATCCCTTCTTTGAATAGGAGGGCAACTATAAGTGTAGAATAATTCATATGCTCTCTGGCAAAGTCATTGGTTAGTTAGTTGTGTTTGGAAACAGCTAGGTTGTCAGAAACAAAAGGTATCAATAAAAATAAGAAATACAATTCCTCAGCTGTTTTCAGTATTTCAGTTTACATACTTAAATGAAACTAAGTTACTTTTTTCAAGCTGTAGAATTATATGATTAATTTTGTTTGCTCAGTATTTTCTCCATAATTGTGATGATTTACTTTTTAAGTGAAGTATCATTAGAATTTACTATTTCAGGCAACAGAGTGAAAGAAAATGGAGAGCTGCTTATCTTTCTTTGCTATATTCATTGTGTAGTTTAGACCCTACATATCCCATATGCAACCCATTGGGCCAATGACATGCCTGAAATTATTTTTGCAAAAAGATTGCTACTAGGTAGCAATATAAATTTAATAAGGACTAATAACTGCCTGCCCACTTTTTATTTTGTAACTGACTCTATCAGGTGTTGTGCTAGGAGGCTTGGATCAATTAGTAATTGTAATTGAAGCTAAATGTAATTAATTATTTAATTAAATTCATGTGACCCATTTTGCTCTAGTCTGTTTTGGGATCACAAGGAATAGGAGAAATAGCTACACATTACTAATCTTACTGGGAGCTTTAGTAATAGCATATTAACCATTTATGATGAGCACACACATGGATCTGAGAAAATTTGTTTCCAATTCACTGCCACCCCATGTCTCAGTCTTGTTCTGATCCTAAGAAATAAAACTATGTGTAATCACAAAATCAGCCCTGGCACAGATCTACAGACTAATTCTGAGTGGCTGAGATATATAGCTATTTGGGAGGATAGTGAGAACTGGAGCCTTCAGATGCTCCTAAGCTTGCTAGGGTAGGCAGGCCAAAGGACTTTTGAATATACCAATGATGAATAGGCTGAACTTGGGATTAATAGAACTCTTTTGGTTTCAAGAGCTGCACCCATTAGATTTTAGTTGTTTCTGTCTATATGTCCCTTCCTTCCTCTGGTGAAAGAGGTGGTCTTAACTGTAGGTGGGCTGTAGTGATGTACTAACTAATCATGAAATATGATAGTAATAAATAAAAAAATCTTTCACTTTGGTTCAAAACATAAACTGCACAAACATAGGATGAGCAAAACCTAGCTTAATTGCAGCTCATGAGAAAAAGACCACAACGTTTTCAATGATTGCAAACTCAACATAAAACAACATTGTGGCATGTATACCAAAAAAGCTAATGAAATTTTAAGGTATGAAAATAGTGCCCAGTTAATGGGAAGTTATAGTTCCGGTTTATTGGCATTGATCAGATTACATTTGTGGGATTGCATGGTTCTGGATACCACATTTGAGTAGAATTGACAAATTGAAGGACATATAGATGAAGACTAATATTTCTAAGGATCTAGAAATTATGTACTAGGAATGGTCGGCTTGTAAAATAAGGAAGAAAAGGAGGGACAGCTATGATAGCTATCCACAAATATTTGAAGGAATTCCATAGAAATTAGATTTATTTTGTAGCTCCAGAGGACAGATTGAAAAGGGAGGCAGTTTGGAATATAAGAACTTTCTTTATCTCTCCTCACTTTTCTTTCTCTGCTTTCCTTTTTTTCTTTCTTTGATTGGCAAGAGCCAATCAGATGGAAGCAATAGGTATTGATTGGCCAGTGAGGAACCAAGTTCTAGCCTCACATATTCTCACTTCAACCCAGAACTGAAAAACCCCTCTGAATGCCTTTCTGTTGAACCATTTTTTGTTTCTACTTCTTAGAAGAGCGTTGAGGAGACTCATTTGTCCTCTCCAAAGAAGATTTAGAACCATGCATTAAGAGAAATGATCATTTTAAAATTTTAAAATAATTTTCTCAAGAGAGAAAACAATTCTCTGGGAATTACCTTGAAACTTGAGTCAATAAAATCAGGGATGTTAGTGGAAGCAGGCAGCCATTTTTTCCTTTTGCTTGGGAATCAATCAACCTGGGCTTGAAAAGAAAGCCACACCTTTATGAAGGGAGGAGTGAATGAGTTAAATGTACTGGCAGGCCCATTAAGCTAGGTTGTCCTCTTCCTGCCTTGCTCACCAGTGCTATCTGGTGGTTAAAGAAGAAATATAACAAACATGGAGAAGATGTCTGTGCTCCTGAAGCTTTGCATCATCTGACTTGTGACTAAATGGAATGGGAAACTGGACAAGTTGTTTCTGAGTTAGCACTTAACAGGATGAATTCATTTTAAAAATTATGAATTCCCCAAATATCTGATATACCATACGAAATGTAAACATAAAATCATTCTGAAACCAAGTATACATTCCCCAATCAGTAAGTGGTCAAATGATAAGAACAGGCAATTTTCAGCAGAAAAAAATCAAACTATCAATGTTGTCCAGTGGTTTTAGTAGTGTCCAACTCTTTCTGATCCCATTTGGGGTTCTCTTGGCAAAGATACTGGAGTGGTTTGCCATTTCCTTCTCCAGCTCATTTTGAAAATGAGAAAACAGAAATGGATAAAATGATAGGCAGTTAGGATGTTTGTTAGTTGTGTGACAATCTTTACTTCGGTCCACCAAAAAGATATTTTGGGCTTAATCCAAGTGCTGGGCTAAATTGTTATTAAAGGTTTTTAAGTATTCTCTAGTGTATTGCACAACATTCTTCACAGAAAATATGAAATAAGGTTGGAAATTATGTGAATTACTATATCAGTAAGAAGAGGTATAAGAGATAGTCACCAGAAATTAATACAATTTTTATTTGGTATAGCAATGTAATACCCTGATATATCCATGTTATGTAACTTTTACTTGGAGAACTCATTTACTCATTTAGCTACAATGCTGGTTACCCCAAAATATACATCTCTAACTTCAGGCTCTCATTTGAGCTCCAGTCCTTCAAGTTTACCTGTACCCCTAGGACATCATTATTTTCTTGCTTTCTCAGATCCACCCGAGAACTTGAGCTAATGAACAAATGTTTATGGAGCAGCCACTAAGTCCATTGAGAGATTCAAAGACTGTCTATATATTTTTTTATTTTTTTACTTGTGTCAAGAAATACCTTTTTTTTTAAAATTTTAGACTCAAACACCATAACTCAGATACAGAATAGAGAAAAGAAAAAGAAACATATAATAAACTTAGATATTGAAACAAATACAAAGTAAGAAGAGAACAAAAAGCATACCATGTGCACAGCAGAACATGAGGGATTTAAAATATATAGCAATAAATTTGCATTTCAAGAAAACCTGTATGATAAATACTACACGTTTTTGTCTTGTGTTGAGAGCTGTCCATTCTTTCTTTGCTTCCTTGTAAGTTTTCTTTTGTTCTCTGTTGTGCACTTTTTAGTTTGTTCTTTTTTTCCCCCTTCTTCCCTCCCAGGCTACAATTAAGTATGGATATATTTGTATATAGATATATACATACACATATAAATATATACACACACATACATATATACATACATACATATATAGACATATACTTTCCCTAACAAATTCTACTCCTGATATTTGTTTTTGTTTGTGTGTATCTCTTATTTCCTATCCCTTCTGACTCCTCTACTTTACATCTACCTGCTCTCTTGCCTTCCTATTACTTGCCTACCCCACCTCCAAGGATCCCTCCCCTATCCTTCCATTCCCTAAATCTAAACACCCTTCTATAACCTCCTTTAACCTATTTCCTCACCCTTCGCTCTAGAGATCCTTCCATTATCTTCCCACGGATCCATCCCTTTACCTCCCATTCTCGTTTGATCTAAACACTCTTCGATACCCTCCTTTAACCAATTCCCTCACCCTCCCCTCTAGTAATCCCTCCCTTATTCTTTCTCTGCTCCCTAACCCCTTACTATTTTGTTTCTTCTGAATTTGGAAGACTTTTTATACTCTTCTAGATACATATGTATTGTCCCCTCTTAAACTCATTCCCAATGAAAGTAGGTTACCAGAACTCCCAGCCCTCCCCCATCTAATTCCTCTGTGTTGATTCTTCCTCTTGCACCTCATTTGTATAGAATAATTACTCTTTTTAGCTGTTCCTAAATGGTTTACTTTAAAGCCATATCATAGTCAGGTCTACCCCAATTTTTCTTATGGATTACCCAATTACTAATGATAACCTTAGACATACGTTCTATATTTTACATACATAAAATGTAAATGATCTGTCCTTATTGAATCCCTTGTAATGAGTACCTTATGTTTCTCTTGGCTTTTGTATGTCAAATCTTCTATTAAGTTCTGGGTTTGTTTGTTTTTTTTAAACAAAATTCTGAAAGTGTGACAGTTAATCAAATGTCCATTTTTTTTCATTCAGGATTATGCTTAACTTTGCTGGGTATGATATTTTTGACTAGAATCCCAATTCTTTTGCTCTTGGATATATAGTGTTCCAAGATCTGTGGTCCTTTAGTGTCTCTACTACTAGGCCTTGTGTGATTCTGATTGTGGCACTGTCATATTTAAATTTTTTTTTTCCTTGTTGCTCATAATATTTTATCCTTGATCTGGGGGTTTCAGAATTTGACTATAATATTCCGGTGAGTTTTCCTCATAGGATCTCTTTCAAGTAGTGATCGATGGATTTTTTTTCTGTTTCTACTTTTCCCCCTTATTGTAATGCTTCAGGACAATTTTCTTTAATTATTTCTTGTATTATTGTGTCAAGATTCTCTTTTTGATCATAGCTTTCAGATAGTCTGATTATTCTTATGTTTTCTCTTCTTGATCTGTTCTCCAGATTGGTTGTTTTATAAAATATTTCACTTTTTCTTCTATTTTTTTCATTCTTTATATTTTATTTTATTATTTCTTGATATCTTGTAATTTCACTGGCTTCCCCTTGCCCAATTCTAATTTTCAAGGTGTCATTTTCTTCCTTAAGATTCTATATCTCCTTTTCTAATTGGTTGACTTTTTTTTTCATGTTCTTGTTTTTCTTGGATTGTTCTTTTTTTTAAAGTTTTTCTTCAATCTCTCTCATTTGATTTTTAAAGTTCTTCTATAAATTCTTTTTGGGCAGGTGACCATTTGATGTTAGTCTTTGGGGGAGAAGAGGGTTTCTTTGCTTCAGTATTCTCCTCTGAAGATGAACCCTGGTCTTCTCTATTTCCAAAGGAGCTTTCTATAATTAGATTCTTTTTCCTTTTCATATGGATTTTTTTTGTAGTAATAGCTTAATTTTTATAATCACCTGTAGTCCTGGAGTATAGAGGATGGTGCCTCTGGTCTCAGATCTTCAGTTCTCCCCTGTAGCCTGGAACTAGAGGCAATCTTCCCGCCTCCTGTAAGTGCCCACAACCAGGGGCATCCCGCCTCGCTGCTTCTACACTTATTGGCATGTGCTGGTTCCCCACCTCTGCTCTCCACAGCAGTGTCTGGTGTTCCTTGTTAGCAGAGGTTCCCTTGATCTTCCCTGGTGCAGACGTTCAACTCCCTTCACTGTCCAGGGGTAAAAATTCCTATGTCTGGGGCTAAGGCAGCCTCCCAACCCAGCTAACCCCAGGGCTTGCCTGTTGTTTAAACAGACCCTAGCCTGTAGGTGTTTACTCTTCACAGGGACCAAACCTCATCCTAGAATTTTTCTTCTGATCTCAGATTGTCCCAGGAGGACCCTGTTGTACCCCTATTCTTATTTATTTTTACCCTCACTGTTCTCCCTAAGATGCTATTTATCTCTTTTGTGGGGGAATTTTCTGACATATTCCACCATCTTCCCTCAAATACTGTCTTTAAAGACCTTAACATTTAATTAAGAACAAATAATAATGATGGTGATAGTGGACATTTATATAGCACTTTCAAGTTTAAGTGCCTTGTATACATTATTTCGAATAAGATATTTAGATAACATTTCCTTAGTGGAGGGCACATAAAAGCAGAAGAGAATGTATCTCCAAGTTATGGTCTTTGAGAGATACCTGAGGACCACAAAGGTTAAGTGACTTTTCTGAGTCCTGATCCTCCTTAATTTCTCTTTGCAGCATTTGGCATTGTCCTATCTAACTTGGTGATCTCATTAGCTTCCATGGATTTGATGATCATTTTTGTGCAGATGATTCCTAGATCTATGTGTTTCACCCTACTCTCTCTACTGTGCTAGCTTTACAACTCCAGCTGCCTCTTAGGTATTTTGAACTTTATTCCCTATAGGAATCTCAAACTTAACAAGTCAGAACCAGAACTCATTGTCTTCTCTGGGAAATCCTCTTTGCTTTTGAGCTTCCTTATTACTCCAGAGGGCACCATCATCCATCCAGTCACACTCAGAACTTGGGTTGTCATTCTTGACTCCTCATTCTCACCCATCCCATATATCTAATCCATTGCCAAATATTGATATGTCTGTCTTCACAGGATCTTCACATACAGAAGACAGTATTTCTGTCTTCTGTCTTATATATGTTTTCTCTCCATTTATACAGACACATAAATCGAGATCAAGCTCCTTATCATCTCCTACCTGGATTATTGCCATAGGCTTCTAACTGGTCTCTCTCTGTTTCAAGTCTCTCTCCACTCCTGTCCAATCTCCACTCAATTACCACGGTGACTTTTCTAAAACATAGGTTTGAACACATCACCTCCTTTCTTCCCTCTTTCTTCCCCCACAACAAGCTCTAGTCAGTCCCTATTACTTCCAAGGTCAAATATAAAGTCTTCTGGCATTTAAAGCTCTTTATAACCTGGGCTCTTCCTACCTTCCCAGTCTTCTTACACTTTACTCCCTCCACCTACCTTTTACTGTCTTATTTGCTATTCCTTGAAAGTTGCATTCCATCTTTTAAAATCAATAAGCATTATTAAGCTCCTTTCCCCTAGGCCTGTGAGATAACCCACTTCTCCTTAAGTTTAGTTTGCTCATTCAACTCACTTTCACACTAGCAGCTCTAAGTTCCCAGAGATAAACCGTCACTACAGGGTTATATTCCAATTTTCTCAGGGTCTTAGGAGTAAGCCTTGAGGGGAAATACTCACTACTTTAGTTCTTGAGCTCCCATCCAATGTTTTCTCTATATTTTACCAGACATTCACAAGGCAATGTATCCACACTGTGTGATATTTACACAGCTAGCCACTCATACTAATGGCATTTTTAGATCTTAAATATAACCATTTACTTTATTATTATTTTTTTTTTGGCTAGACAATGGGGTTAAGTGACTTGCCCAGAGTCACACAGCTAGTGAGCGTTATGTGTCTGAGACTGGATTTGAACTCAGGTCCTCCTGAATCCAGGGCTGGTACTCTATCCACTGTGCCACCTAGCTGCCCCTACCATTTACTTTATAAAAAGGCAAAAAATTATGTGTACTACTATATTAAAGCAACATTTAGAATCATATGTTACAAATAAACATATAAACCTAGGCAGATCACATCCTCCCACCAAAGCACATCGTACCCATAATGGAAAGTGGGCACACATGTAAGAAACTGGCAGGGAAAGACATGAGGGAGGAAGACTCATATTTGCTTAGGCATCTAGGTGGAGAAGTGGAGAGAGTTCTAGACTTGGAGTCAGAAAGACTTGAATTCAAATCCAGCTTCAAACACCTAACAGCTGTCTGACTAAAATGGAGTTCACAGTTCACCAGAATACCAAAGTGGTTGTCAAATGCCCTCTGGTTTTCCTCCTTAAACTAGTAAGGTGGGGGTAGCTAGGGGGTGCAGTGGATAGAGCACCAGCCCTGGAGTCAGGAGGACCTGAGTTCAAATCTGGCCTCAGACACTTGATACTTACCTGTGTGACCCTGGGCAAGTCATTTAACCCCAATTGCCTCACCCACCCCCCAAACATCCCCCCCAATAAAACAAAGCAAATTCAATCACAAATGATTCAACTAAACTAGTAAGGTGGTAGCAGAGAGCAGCAAGCCCTTAGGAAATTTATCTCTATCTTTCAGCTTTATCTTTCTCCAACTCCAAGTGACTATGTTTTCAGACATTTTCAGCCATACTGATCAGTTTTTTTTTCCCCACAAAAATACTATTTGTCATGTGAGATGACTCCTTGGGAGGGGGAGAGAGAGGGATACTTGGGATAACTACAGTGATGTAAGAAACAGAAAATATCAAAAAAAACTTATTTTAAAAATACATTGATAAACCAGGAATTCACAAAAGATGAAGCATGCCACTGACCTCCTGCTAGAGAGGTGATGAATTTAAAATCCAGAACCAGACATAAATTTTCAAACATGACCAGTGTGGGAATTTGCCTGGCTAGACTATGCATGCTTATTGTAAGGGTTTTGTTGGTGGGTGGGGGGCATTGGGGAGAGAGACAGACAGACAGACAGGGAGACAGAGACAGAGAGAGAGAGACAGAGGGACAAAGAGAGAGAGAGAGAGAGAGAAAATAAGTGTTTATAAAAAAAATTTTAAAAAGAAGTTTTCATTACAATCACATTTATTTAGTTTTTTTTTTTGTTTGACTCCAGGCCTGGTGTCACTTCACCACCTCCCTGCCCCCCCATCTAGTTTTTAATATATAGAAGATCTTAATTTGCTTATTTAGAACATACTGTTGCCATGTAAGAGAGACATTACTCCATGTAATTGACAATGAGTTCCAAGTCCTCATATCTACACTACAGAAAATTTTCCTCTCCAAAGCTACCTAAAGTGTTGTCTAAAAGCTGTTGCTTTATATACATAGTTTATATTAAAACTATTTGTCTACTCATACTAGACATCATCACATTTAATCCATAAAAGTGGCAAAATCCTACATAATTTGACAATCTAGAAATCTTTTCCTTATACAAAAATGCTTTTTCTGCCTTTTTCATCATTATTCCTTATGAAAAGGGCATTAAATTCATTATTCACCTTACTTCCCATTTAATTTGTATATGTCTTCCATGTACCTAGTTGTTTACATATCATTTCCCCAGGAGTATACTGGTAAATGTTTAATAACCAACCCTCTGAAAAATAAAACAAGACAAAACATGGCACACTTTAAAATTTAGCTTGCATTATTAACATCAAGCTGCTAGTTGGTGCAGTGGATAGGGTACCTGGCCTGAAGCCAGGAAGATTCATCTTTCTGAGTTAAAATCTGGCCTCAGACACTTACTACCTGTGTGACTCTGGACAAGTCACTTACTCTGTTTGCCTCAGTTTTTTCATCTGTAAAATGAACTAGAGAAGGAAATGGCAAGCCTCTTTGCTAAGAAAACACTCCAATGGGGTCAGGAAGGGTGAGACACTACTAAAATGATGGAACAAAACAAATTAACATTTTATCCATCATTTTCTTAAGTCTAGAAAATTAACGAAACAATAAATCAAGCCCAGATTTGGAATGTGTGCCTTTTTCTGAGGTGTAAATAAATGCTCACTTTGAAAGTATAAGCTGGCTTCCGCAAACACACCACTGCTTTTTCCTAATTAGAATACACATTGCTTGAGATTAGGGGCTGTCCCCCCCCCCCTTTTGTGTATCCCTATTGCTTAGCATAATGCCTGGAACAGAGTAATTGTTTAATAAAAACTTGTTGACTTACTGAATTGCCCATGGTCACACAGATAAGTGTCAGAGGCAGAATTTACTCTGCCCATTATACAGTACCATGCTGCTGCTCCAATATAAAGCAGAAAGTGATTATGTGCCAAATGAGTAGTTCATATAAGTACAATCATTTTTGAGGCAGAAAAGATTGCTGTGGATGTGATTGTTAATGAAGGTTTCATGGAATTGTTTGGATTTGAGCTGGGCATTGAAGTGTAACACCATTTTAAGGGCACATTATGTATTCATTTCTCGTGTGTACTAGTCTATTCTGTCCCTTGGCCACAGATACGTGCAGCCCTGCAGCAAGCCAGGCTTGTTTCATTCTTGCACATATGAATACATACATGTGATTCTATAAGATCAATTATGTGAAACCATTTGTGGGTTTGTGTAAATGCATCTCCACTCCTGGAAAAGCAATTCAAAGCCCAAGCCTTAACAACTGTGGGTTAGCAGTTTCATCTTGTACAAAAGACAGGATGATCCAACACAGTGATGGACTTGCATCAGAGGGCAGAATTTAACACACCATCTGGTATAGATTCTTCCAACTTTAATATACTCGAAAATCCATTTTATTTGTGTCTTAACAAACATCTATCTCCTTTTTTCCTCATCATATGCTTGGGTTTAGATTTTTCATAGAGCCTCAGATGACTTTCTTCAGAGTTAATAGTAAAACATTTCAATGACCAAGAGAATAATTGATTTCATAAATCTTCAAAGTTTTGGGAGTTAGTTTTTAAATTACAGAAATATTTTTCCAACCTCCTCTATGTTATGCTTTTGTATTTTTTATCATAGAAATGTTTTGGAAAAAATAAAGCTTTTCCAACATTGCTTTTAAAAGATTTGTTTTTGTTTTTAAGACATGTGGGATGTAGCAGAATCTAAGTTTAGGGCAATCAGATTTTTTTTCCCAATAATTATAAGGACCCTATTAATTTGGGTATTTAAGTACATGTATTTCACTTCAAATGATCTTAGTTTCAAGAATGTAGAACTTCAAATCAGCACATCATTATAATCATAATAAAATGCAGGGAATCCCCAAAGTAGTAATACAGTTTTAAGCTTATTAAAGATTTTGGGGATACTCTGTGTGGAATTTCAGAATGACATAAGAAATACATAAAATGTTCTAAGAACAATTAGTGTGATGAGATACTGGTTGAGATGGGTAAGAGACAAAAACACACAGTTGGAGGAGAGAGATATATTGGAAATGAACAGGAATATTAACTTTTGTTCATCCTGCAGATGGTAATCCAACAATTGGGTTTTCCTCTCCTTTACTTGCACTTTAGCATTTTTTCACTACTCGTTAGCACCACCATTTAGCTATTGGTGGGAAAAAATAAAAAAAGATAAAATTCAAATCATTCCATTTTTCTGCTTTTCAGTAGCTTGGTTCAAAGTTTGATAAGGAAGGAAGTTTAAGCTGTTGGTTAAAATAGGCTTTCAGGATTATTTACTACCTTGTGATCTTTGGCCAATTATTTGATTTCCCTGGGTCTCAGTTTCCTCATCTGTAAAATGAAGTGGTTGGACTAGATAGTTTCAGTGGTTGCTTCCAACTCTAACTCTATGATGCTATGGTCTGTGGACTCCATTATTCATGATGTCATCTTCCATTATGATCAATAGTAAAAATTTGCTCGAGAGAGACACAAATCCCACATTAAACTATATAGTCATAACAACTCCATTCATACTTACCCACACCTCCTGATAAAAGGGACAGGCACTTGGCCGGATGCGTTTTCTTGACCCAATCCTAGCTTCCAGGTAAGTGGTCCAGTAACAGGGCTGGCTACTACTTTCCTCGTAATCAGGCTTCTTTCTGTAACAGAGGCAGCATTCTCCCATCTCCCTGCTTCCTGTCCTCACATAGTGATGATGATTGTGAAAAGGTGGGAGTTTTTGTTAGCCAGGGTGAATCTCTAGTCAATTAAGTTCAGGGATGGTGCTCTGGTAAGAGATGATGAAAAACAGGAGAAAAGGGAATTCCTTATAATCATTTCTAAATTACTATCGTGATAAATCTAGGATGTCACCCACAGGTGCTGCAGCTTTGTGGTTTATTCTCAGGACTGTAAGGAACAATTGACTGATGGGGCTGAAAATAGTCCAATTAGAGTAACCAGGATTTTTTAGCTTACAGGAAAAATAATCTGAGTGATAAAATTATTCTCCCAAGTATAAGAAATGGTTTTATATAGTGGATGCTGCTGCTGCTGCTGCTGTTCAGTCATTTCAGTTATATCTAACTCTTTGTGGTCACAACTCCATTTGGAGTTTTCTTGGCAGAGGTACTGGAGTGGTTTGCCATTTCCTTCTCCAGCTCACTTTACAGATGAGGAAACTGAGGCAAACAGAGTTAAGTGACTTGCCCAGGGCCACACAGCTAGTAAGTATCTGAGGCCAGATTTGAACTCAGGAAAATGAGTCTTTTTGGTTCCAGCTGTGCCACCTAGCCGCCACCCCCCTCCCCCATACAGAGTGGATATGCAACACTTATTCTCTCTCTACAGGAGCTTGAATGAAAGGAAATCAATTTAAATGAAGAAAGCTGTGATTTTGGTTTGATGGAAGAAAGTAGTGGAGAGGACACAGAACTTGAGGTCAGGAAAAAGCAAGATTGAGGCAGCCAGATGGTACAGTAGAGTGTGGGACTTGGAGTCAGGAAAATTTGAGTTTGAATTCTGCCTCAAACACTTAATAGATAGTTGTATGACATCAGTTAATCTTTGTCAGCCTTAGTTTCCTGATATGTAAATGAGGTTAGTATGTTTCAAATCAGAAGTATTTATTTTTAAAATGAATATTTTATTTTTCCCAATTACATATAAAAATAATTTTAACATTCATTTTTTAAAAAAAATTTGAGTTCCAAATTCTCTCCCCCTTCCACTCTCAGCAAGCAACTTGATATGGGTAATACATATACAATCATGCAAAACATATTTCCATATTAGCCATGTTGTGAAAGAAAATAAACAACCCTGCAAAAACACTAAAAAAAGTTTTAAAAAGTATGCTTCCATCTGCATTCAGAGTTTTCAGTTCTTTCTCTGGATGTGGATAGCAGCTCTCATTACGGGTCCTTTGGAATTGTCTTAGATCATTGTATTGGTGAGAAAAGCTAAGTTATTCCCAGCTGATTATTGTACAATATTGCTGTTACCATGTATAATGTTCTCCTGTTTCGGCTCACTTCACTCAGCATCAGTTCATATAGGTCTTTCTAGGTTTTTCTAAACTCATTCTGCTTGTCATTTCTTATAGCACAATAGTATCGCATTACAATCATATACTACAACTAGTTCAGCTATTCTCCAGATGGACATGCCCTCAATTTCCAATTCTTTACCACCACAAAAAGTGTTGCTATAAATATTTTTTATTCAAATATGTCCTCCCCTCCTTTTTTTATCTCTTTGGTATACAGACCCACTAATGGTATTGCTGGGTCAAATGGTATGCACAGTTTTATAGCCATTTAGGCATAGTTCCAAATTGCTTTCCAGAATGGCTGGATCAGTTCACAACTCCACCAACAGTGCATTATTGTCCCAATTTTCCCACATCCCTTCTAACATTTATCTTAAAATGGGGTTAATATTAGCACCTATTTCACTAGGTTATCATGAGGATCAAATGAGATAACATGTAGAGTGCTTTGCAAACTTTAAAACGCTATATAAATGCTAGCTATTATTACTATGAAGACTTGGGTTTAGAGCCCACCTCAGACACTTACTGTGTCACCCTGGTCAAATCATTTGACCTCTATTTGCCTCAGTTTTCATGTCTGTAAAAAGATGAGGGGTTTGGACTCAATGGCTTCTAAAATTCCTTCCGGCTGTAAATTTCTGATCCTTGGATCTTAACAACTTTGTATTGGTCAAGATGCTGTAACACTGAAACTGGCTACAGAGAAGTATTGTGGAAATGCCATCCTTGGAGATTTTCAAGATGAAACAAAACTCTTCTGGGTGGTTTAAGTATTGTATGTACCTGAATGTGGGGCTAGACCACATACCTTTAAAGGTATCTCAAAGTCCTTTCCAGTTCTTTAATTCTCTTTTAGATAATGGGGACCTTATCCATTTCTAAATCTTATTCCTGCCCTCTTCAAGGTTCTAATGGTAACTTGTATGCTCAAAATATGCTTCCTGGAAGAGCAGGATCAAACTGTGAGGTCATTTTTATCACACACTTGAGAAGTACGATGAAATTTAAATAATCTGGAAACCTTATGAAGAAGATTCAGGAGACACCATATTACAGTTATCCCTTTCACATTATGGAAGTTAGGGATATGGCACCCCCATGATCTGGAAAAATCTGCATAAAAATTTTTGGCCCTCCCTTTTCAATTTAAATGACACAAGATAGCCCCCCTCACACACTTAATAGTATTGTATTTTTTCCAATTACATGCAAAGATAGTTTTCAACATTCACTTTTAGAAGATTTCGAGTTCTGAATTTTTTTCTCCTCCTCTCTCCCCAAAATGGCATGCAATCTGACATAGGCTGTACATGTACAATCATATTAAATATATTTCCACATTAGTCATGTTGTAAATGATACAAGATATGAGAAACTCGAGATGCAAAGATCACTGCAAGATCACCATGAGATGTCCTGTGAAAGACTGCTGTAAACTTGCTTGGCATCCTCAAACCAGTGCGAGAACCAGTTCTTTTACTACAAATTTAATTTTAAGAAAAAAAAAACATTGCATAGCTGTTAATTTATGTTATCAAACAGTAAAATACATACTGTGCAGGTGATATTATATATAACAATACATATATTTTATGCATTTTATTTTATGCATTTTATGAGTTACTAAACTTTTAAAGATATCTCTGTATTTCTAGCCTTCGTGTGTTGTCTGCTGGTTTTCACGTTCCTTTTACAAACTTTAATTTTTTACTCATTTTAACTTTAAGAAAGAAATTGTATATATTTATGGCATTAAAAGGTAAAATATGTATGTAAATGTTATGCATTTCTGAGTTTCTAAACTTTTCTGTGTCATCTGATGGCCTTTGCGTGCCATCTGCTACATTTGCAAAACTCTCCCCAAATTCTCATTTAATTTCTTATGCCAATCCAAAATATACTGAAACCACGATAGGGAAAGTTGTGATGTGGAAAGGATAACTGTAATTACTGAAGGGCATGATGAGGGAACAGAATCCTTAGATTAGAAATGATGCCAAGAAGGACAAATTGTGTTAAAATAACATCATTTCCCTGACTTTGTCATCATCTTTAGCAGGTCCTTAGGGAACATCTTCTGTGTGTAGGACAAACACTGCGCTGAGTGTAATGTATTTTGGTAATAATCACCACACGGACTCCTTGCAAATGGGATTGTTTAATTCTTCATGCTTTTATCACTAACTCCTAATGAAGTGCCTGACACATTGCTATGTGTCTGATACATTATTATTACTATGTTACTTAATAAATACTTGTCGATTGATTGATACCTTATATCTTTTTTTTTTGCTCACATTGAATAATCTGACTAGAGTGAGAAAATAGAGGAATACCAAGTAAGGAAATCCAGCATAATTCTTAGTTTCAGGTAGTGACTTACTGAGAAGTTTCACACAAAAGAAATAACCAGGTGAGAAAGTTTCTTTTCATGATTATGTAAAATAGACTTATCTGTCTGTTCAAGGAGTTGGAGGTGGTTTAGATAGATGTCAGAAACTGGTGACCATATATCCCTGGTGCCTCAAAGTCAGGACTGATGAAGAAATTAGATAGTCAGCTAATAAAAATGATGTCCATTTTATTCCCTAGGATTCTTTGAGGGAGGTTGTGTCTTTTCAGATGAATCTAAAAGAAATTCTCTCTGTATCATCAATCATGTTCCTTCCGTAAGTTTATGTTGAAGGGCTTAGGGAATGTTCATTTTCATAAATAATGAAGATGTAGATGGTTTATAGTTATTCAATATCCCTGTTACTAAGTGTCTGTGTCAGATCCTGGAAGCAAGCAACTTAAAATAATTATGGGCTATAGTTGAAAGATTACAGGGCTATAAGACCTTGGAAGACATGAATCTGAGTCTCAGTTTTGTCACTTACTAGCTGTATGACCTTGGAGAAATTATTTAAGTTCTCTGAGCCTCTAAAATGGGGCTAATAATATCCTTTTAAAATTTAATAATGCTCACCATGCCTGCTTCACAAAATTGTGAGGATTGAATGAGATACTATAAAAAGACTTAGAAAAGCTATGAAGCCCTGGATTTATAGATGTGTTTATATGTGTATAGGTACATATACAGTTTATGTGTGTATATGTGTATGTATGCATATATGTGCATATATATATATACACAGTGTATATATATATATACACAGTGTATATATATATATATACACAGTGTATATATATATATATACACAGTGTATAT